>NW_027472710.1:0-399995 GCF_030347505.1 Rhynchophorus ferrugineus | reverse complement strand
CTAATTACATTGCCGGTTGCCAAATTGCATTATCTCTTATAGTTTCCGAGATATGGACTATCGATAATTTACACCTTAGGCTCTGCTTCTAACTTGGGCCCAAATTGTAAAATGGTCTTATCTATTGGCGATTTCGTTCTAATTCACATTCCAAGTAATATTCGGCATGCTAATTACATTGCCGGTTGCCAAATTGCATTATCTCTTATAGTTTCCGAGATATGGACTATCGATAATTTACACCTTAGGCTCTGCTTCTAACTTGGGCCCAAATTGTAAAATGGTCTTATCTATTGGCGATTTCGTTCCAATTCACATTCCAAGTAATATTCGGCATGCTAATTACATTGCCTGTTGCCAAATTGCATTATCTCATATAGTTTCCGAGATATGGACTATCGATAATTTACACCATAGGCTCTGCTTATAACTTGGGCCCAAATTGTAGAATGGTCTTATCTATTGGCGATTTCGTTCCAATTCACATTCCAAGTAATATTCGGCATGCTAATTACATTGCCGGTTGCCAAATTGCATTATCTCTTATAGTTTCCGAGATATGGACTATCGATAATTTACACCTTAGGCTCTGCTTCTAACTTGGGCCCAAATTGTAAAATGGTCTTATCTATTGGCGCTTTCGTTCCAATTCACATTCCAAGTAATATTCGGCATGCTAATTACATTGCCGGTTGCCAAATTGCATTAACTCTTATAGTTTCCGAGATATGGACTATCGATAATTTACACCTTAGGCTCTGCTTCTAACTTGGGCCCAAATTGTAAAATGGTCTTATCTATTGGCGATTTCTTTCCAATTCACATTCCAAGTAATATTCGGCATGCTAATTACATTGCCGGTTGCCAAATTGCATTATCTCTTATAGTTTCCGAGATATGGACTATCGATAGTTTACACCATAGGCTCTGCTTATAACTTGGGCCCAAATTGTAAAATGGTCTTATCTATTGGCGATTTCGTTCCAATTCACATTCCAAGTAATATTCGGCATGCTAATTACATTGCCCGTTGCCAAATTGCATTATCTCTTATAGTTTCCGAGATATGGACTATCGATAATTTACACCTTAGGCTCTGCTTCTAACTTGGGCCCAAATTGTAAAATGGTCTTATCTATTGGCGATTTCGTTCCAATTCACATTCCAAGTAATATTCGGCATGCTAATTACATTGCCGGTTGCCAAATTGCATTATCTCTTATAGTTTCCGAGATATGGACTATCGATAATTTACACCTTAGGCTCTGCTTCTATCTTGGGCCCAAATTGTAAAATGGTCTTATCTATTGGCGCTTTCGTTCCAATTCACATTCCAAGTAATATTCGGCATGCTAATTACATTGCCGGTTGCCAAATTGCATTAACTCTTATAGTTTCCGAGATATGGACTATCGATAATTTACACCTTAGGCTCTGCTTCTAACTTGGGCCCAAATTGTAAAATGGTCTTATCTATTGGCGATTTCGTTCCAATTCACATTCCAAGTAATATTCGGCATGCTAATTACATTGCCGGTTGCCAAATTGCATTATCTCTTATAGTTTCCGAGATATGGACTATCGATAATTTACACCATAGGCTCTGCTTATAACTTGGGCCCAAATTGTAAAATGGTCTTATCTATTGGCGATTTCGTTCCAATTCACATTCCAAGTAATATTCGGCATGCTAATTACATTGCCCGTTGCCAAATTGCATTATCTCTTATAGTTTCCGAGATATGGACTATCGATAATTTACACCTTAGGCTCTGCTTCTAACTTGGGCCCAAATTGTAAAATGGTCTTATCTATTGGCGATTTCGTTCCAATTCACATTCCAAGTAATATTCGGCATGCTAATTACATTGCCGGTTGCCAAATTGCATTATCTCTTATAGTTTCCGAGATATGGACTATCGATAATTTACACCTTAGGCTCTGCTTCTAACTTGGGCCCAAATTGTAAAATGGTCTTATCTATTGGCGATTTCGTTCCAATTCACATTCCAAGTAATATTCGGCATGCTAATTACATTGCCGGTTGCCAAATTGCATTATCTCTTATAGTTTCCGAGATATGGACTATCGATAATTTACACCATAGGCTCTGCTTATAACTTGGGCCCAAATTGTAAAATGGTCTTATCTATTGGCGATTTCGTTCCAATTCACATTCCAAGTAATATTCGGCATGCTAATTACATTGCCCGTTGCCAAATTGCATTATCTCTTATAGTTTCCGAGATATGGACTATCGATAATTTACACCTTAGGCTCTGCTTCTAACTTGGGCCCAAATTGTAAAATGGTCTTATCTATTGGCGATTTCGTTCCAATTCACATTCCAAGTAATATTCGGCATGCTAATTACATTGCCGGTTGCCAAATTGCATTATCTCTTATAGTTTCCGAGATATGGACTATCGATAATTTACACTTTAGGCTCTGCTTCTAACTTGGGCCCAAATTGTAAAATGGTCTTATCTATTGGCGCTTTCGTTCCATTTCACATTCCAAGTAATATTCGGCATGCTAATTACATTGCCGGTTGCCAAATTGCATTATCTCTTATAGTTTCCGAGATATGGACTATCGATAATTTACACCTTAGGCTCTGCTTCTAACTTGGGCCCAAATTGTAAAATGGTCTTATCTATTGGCGATTTCGTCCCAATTCACATTCCAAGTGATAATCGGCATGCTAATTACATTGCCGGTTGCGAAATTGCATTATCTCTTATAGTTTCCGAGATATGGACTATCAATAATTTACACCTTAGGCTCTGCTTCTAACTTGGGCCCAAATTGTAAAATGGTCTTATCTATTGGCGATTTCGTTCCAATTCACATTCCAAGTAATATTCGGCATGCTAATTACATTGCCGGTTGCCAAATTGCATTATCTCTTATAGTTTCCGAGATATGGACTATCGATAATTTACACCTTAGGCTCTGCTTCTAACTTGGGCCCAAATTGTAAAATGGTCTTATCTATTGGCGATTTCGTTCCAATTCACATTCCAAGTAATATTCGGCATGCTAATTACATTGCCGGTTGCCAAATTGCATTATCTCTTATAGTTTCCGAGATATGGACTATCGATAATTTACACCTTAGGCTCTGCTTCTAACTTGGGCCCAAATTGTAAAATGGTCTTATCTATTGGCGATTTCGTTCCAATTCACATTCCAAGTAATATTCGGCATGCTAATTACATTGCCGGTTGCCAAATTGCATTATCTCTTATAGTTTCCGAGATATGGACTATCGATAATTTACACTTTAGGCTCTGCTTCTAACTTGGGCCCAAATTGTAAAATGGTCTTATCTATTGGCGCTTTCGTTCCATTTCACATTCCAAGTAATATTCGGCATGCTAATTACATTGCCGGTTGCCAAATTGCATTATCTCTTATAGTTTCCGAGATATGGACTATCGATAATTTACACCTTAGGCTCTGCTTCTAACTTGGGCCCAAATTGTAAAATGGTCTTATCTATTGGCGATTTCGTCCCAATTCACATTCCAAGTGATAATCGGCATGCTAATTACATTGCCGGTTGCGAAATTGCATTATCTCTTATAGTTTCCGAGATATGGACTATCAATAATTTACACCTTAGGCTCTGCTTCTAACTTGGGCCCAAATTGTAAAATGGTCTTATCTATTGGCGATTTCGTTCCAATTCACATTCCAAGTAATATTCGGCATGCTAATTACATTGCCGGTTGCCAAATTGCATTATCTCTTATAGTTTCCGAGATATGGACTATCGATAATTTACACCTTAGGCTCTGCTTCTAACTTGGGCCCAAATTGTAAAATGGTCTTATCTATTGGCGATTTCGTTCCAATTCACATTCCAAGTAATATTCGGCATGCTAATTACATTGCCGGTTGCCAAATTGCATTATCTCTTATAGTTTCCGAGATATGGACTATCGATAATTTACACCTTAGGCTCTGCTTCTAACTTGGGCCCAAATTGTAAAATGGTCTTATCTAATGGCGATTTCGTTCCAATTCACATTCCAAGTAATATTCGGCATGCTAATTACATTGCCGGTTGCCAAATTGCATTATCTCTTATAGTTTCCGAGATATGGACTATCAATAATTTACATCTTAGGCTCTGCTTCTAACTTGGGCCCAAATTGTAAAATGGTCTTATCTATTGGCGATTTCGTTCCAATTCACATTCCAAGTAATATTCGGCATGCTAATTACATTGCCGGTTGCGAAATTGCATTATCTGTTATAGTTTCCGAGATATGGACTATCAATAATTTACACCTTAGGCTCTGCTTCTAACTTGGGCCCAAATTGTAAAATGGTCTTATCTATTGGCGATTTCGTTCCAATTCACATTCCAAGTAATATTCGGCATGCTAATTACATTGCCGGTTGCCAAATTGCATTATCTCTTATAGTTTCCGAGATATGGACTATCGATAATTTACACCTTAGGCTCTGCTTCTAACTTGGGCCCAAATCGTAAAATGGTCTTATCTATTGGCGATTTCGTTCCAATTCACATTCCAAGTAATATTCGGCATGCTAATTACATTGCCGGTTGCCAAATTGCATTATCTCTTATAGTTTCCGAGATATGGACTATCAATAATTTACACCTTAGGCTCTGCTTCTAACTTGGGCCCAAATTGTAAAATGGTCTTATCTATTGGCGATTTCGTTCCAATTCACATTCCAAGTAATATTCGGCATGCTAATTACATTGCCGGTTGCGAAATTGCATTATCTCTTATAGTTTCCGAGATATGGACTATCAATAATTTACACCTTAGGCTCTGCTTCTAACTTGGGCCCAAATTGTAAAATGGTCTTATCTATTGGCGATTTCGTTCCAATTCACATTCCAAGTAATATTCGGCATGCTAATTACATTGCCGGTTGCCAAATTGCATTATCTCTTATAGTTTCCGGGATATGGACTATCGATAATTTACACCTTAGGCTCTGCTTCTAACTTGGGCCCAAATTGAAAAATGGTCTTATCTATTGGCGATTTCGTTCCAATTCACATTCCAAGTAATATTCGGCATGCTAATTACATTGCCGGTTGCCAAATTGCATTATCTCTTATAGTTTCCGAGATAGGGACTATCAATAATTTACACCTTAGGCTCTGCTTCTAACTTGGGCCCAAATTGTAAAATGGTCTTATCTATTGGCGATTTCGTTCCAATTCACATTCCAAGTAATATTCGGCATGCTAATTACATTGCCGGTTGCGAAATTGCATTATCTCTTATAGTTTCCGAGATATGGACTATCAATAATTTACACCTTAGGCTCTGCTTCTAACTTGGGCCCAAATTGTAAAATGGTCTTATCTATTGGCGATTTCGT
Source organism: Rhynchophorus ferrugineus (assembly GCF_030347505.1). Taxonomy (NCBI): domain Eukaryota; kingdom Metazoa; phylum Arthropoda; class Insecta; order Coleoptera; family Curculionidae; genus Rhynchophorus; species Rhynchophorus ferrugineus. The sequence goes on along the minus strand of NW_027472710.1, from coordinate 394,619 downwards.
TCCAATTCACATTCCAAGTAATATTCGGCATGCTAATTACATTGCCGGTTGCCAAATTGCATTATCTCTTATAGTTTCCGAGATATGGACTATCGATAATTTACACCTTAGGCTCTGCTTCTAACTTGGGCCCAAATCGTAAAATGGTCTTATCTATTGGCGATTTCGTTCCAATTCACATTCCAAGTAATATTCGGCATGCTAATTACATTGCCAAATTGCATTATCTCTTATAGTTTCCGAGATATGGACTATCAATAATTTACACCTTAGGCTCTGCTTCTAACTTGGGCCCAAATTGTAAAATGGTCTTATCTATTGGCGATTTCGTTCCAATTCACATTCCAAGTAATATTCGGCATGCTAATTACATTGCCGGTTGCGAAATTGCATTATCTCTTATAGTTTCCGAGATATGGACTATCAATAATTTACACCTTAGGCTCTGCTTCTAACTTGGGCCCAAATTGTAAAATGGTCTTATCTATTGGCGATTTCGTTCCAATTCACATTCCAAGAAATATTCGGCATGCTAATTACATTGCCGGTTGCCAAATTGCATTATCTCTTATAGTTTCCGAGATATGGACTATCGATAATTTACACCTTAGGCTCTGCTTCTAACTTGGGCCCAAATTGTAAAATGGTCTTATCTATTGGCGATTTCGTTCCAATTCACATTCCAAGTAATATTCGGCATGCTAATTACATTGCCGGTTGCCAAATTGCATTATCTCTTATAGTTTCCGAGATATGGACTATCGATAATTTACACCTTAGGTTCTGCTTCTAACTTGGGCCCAAATTGTAAAATGGTCTTATCTATTGGCGATTTCGTTCCAATTCACATTCCAAGTAATATTCGGCATGCTAATTACATTGCCGGTTGTCAAATTGCATTATCTCTTATAGTTTCCGAGATATGGACTATCGATAATTTACACCTTAGGCTCTGCTTCTAACTTGTGCCCAAATTGTAAAATGGTCTTATCTATTGGCGATTTCGTTCCAATTCACACTCCAAGTAATATTCGGCATGCTAATTACATTGCTGGTTGCGAAATTGCATTATCTCTTATAGTTTCCGAGATATGGACTATCGATAATTTACACCTTAGGCTCTGCTTCTAACTTGGGCCCAAATTGTAAAATGGTCTTATCTATTGGCGATTTCGTTCCAATTCACATTCCAAGTAATATTCGGCATGCTAATTACATTGCCGGTTGCCAAATTGCATTATCTCTTATAGTTTCCGAGATATGGACTATCGATAATTTACACCTTAGGCTCTGCTTCTAACTTGGGCCCAAATTGTAAAATGGTCTTATCTATTGGCGATTTCGTTCCAATTCACATTCCAAGTAATATTCGGCATGCTAATTACATTGCCGGTTGCCAAATTGCATTATCTCTTATAGTTTCCGAGATATGGACTATCGATAATTTACACCTTAGGCTCTGCTTCTAACTTGGGCCCAAATTGTAAAATGGTCTTATCTATTGGCGATTTCGTCCCAATTCACATTCCAAGTGATATTCGGCATGCTAATTACATTGCCGGTTGCGAAATTGCATTATCTCTTATAGTTTCCGAGATATGGACTATCAATAATTTACACCTTATTCTCTGCTTCTAACTTGGGCCCAAATTGTAAAATGGTCTTATCTATTGGCGATTTCGTTCCAATTCACATTCCAAGTAATATTCGGCATGCTAATTACATTGCCGGTTGCCAAATTGCATTATCTCTTATAGTTTCCGAGATATGGACTATCGATAATTTACACCTTATGCTCTGCTTCTAACTTGGGCCCAAATTGTAAAATGGTCTTATCTATTGGCGATTTCGTTCCAATTCACATTCCAAGTAATATTCGGCATGCTAATTACATTGCCGGTTGCCAAATTGCATTATCTCTTATAGTTTCCGAGATATGGACTATCGATAATTTACACCTTAGGCTCTGCTTCTAACTTGGGCCCAAATTGTAAAATGGTCTTCTCTATTGGCGATTTCGTCCCAATTCACATTCCAAGTAATATTCGGCATGCTAATTACATTGCCGTTTGCGAAATTGCATTATCTCTTATAGTTTCAGAGATATGGACTATCGATAATTTACACCTTATGCTCTGCTTCTAACTTGGGCCCAAATTGTATAATGGTCTTATCTATTGGCGATTTCGTTCCAATTCACATTCCAAGTAATATTCGGCATGCTAATTACATTGCCGGTTGCCAAATTGCATTATCTCTTATAGTTTCCGAGATATGGACTATCGATAATTTACACCTTAGGCTCTGCTTCTAACTTGGGCCCAAATTGTAAAATGGTCTTATCTATTGGCGATTTCGTTCCAATTCACATTCCAAGTAATATTCGGCATGCTAATTACATTGCCGGTTGCCAAATTGCATTAACTCTTATAGTTTCCGAGATATGGACTATCGATAATTTACACCTTAGGCTCTGCTTCTAACTTGGGCCCAAATTGTAAAATGGTCTTATCTATTGGCGATTTCGTTCCAATTCACATTCCAAGTAATATTCGGCATGCTAATTACATTGCCGGTTGCCAAATTGCATTATCTCTTATAGTTTCCGAGATATGGACTATCGATAATTTACACCATAGGCTCTGCTTCTAACTTGGGCCCAAATTGTAAAATGGTCTTATCTATTGGCGATTTCGTTCCAATTCACATTCCAAGTAATATTCGGCATGCTAATTACATTGCCGGTTGCCAAATTGCATTATCTCTTATAGTTTCCGAGATATGGACTATCGATAATTTACACCTTAGGCTCTGCTTCTAACTTGGGCCCAAATTGTAAAATGGTCTTATCTATTGGCGATTTCGTTCCAATTCACATTCCAAGTAATATTCGGCATGCTAATTACATTGCCGGTTGCCAAATTGCATTATCTCTTATAGTTTCCGAGATATGGACTATCGATAATTTACACCTTAGGCTCTGCTTCTAACTTGGGCCCAAATTGTAAAATGGTCTTATCTATTGGCGATTTCGTTCCAATTCACATTCCAAGTAATATTCGGCATGCTAATTACATTGCCGGTTGCCAAATTGAATTATCTCTTATAGTTTCCGAGATATGGACTATCGATAATTTACACCTTAGGCTCTGCTTCTAACTTGGGCCCAAATTGTAAAATGGTCTTACCTATTGGCGATTTCGTTCCAATTCACATTCCAAGTAATATTCGGCATGCTAATTGCATTGCCGGTTGCCAAATTGCATTATCTCTTATAGTTTCCGAGATATGGACTATCGATAATTTACACCTTAGGCTCTGCTTCTAACTTGGGCCCAAATTGTAAAATGGTCTTATCTATTGGCGATTTCGTTCCAATTCTCATTCCAAGTAATATTCGGCATGCTAATTGCATTACCGGTTGCCAAATTGCATTATCTCTTATAGTTTCCGAGATATTGACTATCGATAATTTACACCTTAGGCTCTGCTTCTAACTTGGGCCCAAATTGTAAAATGGTCTTATCTATTGGCGATTTCGTTCCAATTCTCATTCCAAGTAATATTCGGCATGCTAATTACATTGCCGGTTGCCAAATTGCATTATCTCTTATAGTTTCCGAGATATGGACTATCGATAATTTACACCTTAGGCTCTGCTTCTAACTTGGGCCCAAATTGTAAAATGGTCTTATCTATTGGCGATTTCGTTCCAATTCACATTCCAAGTAATATTCGGCATGCTAATTACATTGCCGGTTGCCAAATTGCATTATCTCTTATAGTTTCCGAGATATGGACTATCGATAATTTACACCTTAGGCTCTGCTTCTAACTTGGGCCCAAATTGTAAAATGGTCTTATCTATTGGCGATTTCGTTCCAATTCACATTCCAAGTAATATTCGGCATGCTAATTACATTGCCGGTTGCCAAATTGCATTATCTCTTATAGTTTCCGAGATATGGACTATCGATAATTTACACCTTAGGCTCTGCTTTTAACTTGGGCCCAAATTGTAAAATGGTCTTATCTATTGGCGATATCGTCCCAATTCACATTCCAAGTGATAATCGGCATGCTAATTACATTGCCGGTTGCGAAATTGCATTATCCCTTATAGTTTCCGAGATATGGACTATCAATAATTTACACCTTAGGCTCTGCTTCTAACTTGGGCCCAAATTGTAAAATGGTCTTATCTATTGGCGATTTCGTTGCAATTCACATTCCAAGTAATATTCGGCATGCTAATTACATTGCCGGTTGCCAAATTGCATTATCTCTTATAGTTTCCGAGATATGGACTATCGATAATTTACACCTTAGGCTCTGCTTCTAACTTGGGCCCAAATTGTAAAATGGTCTTATCTATTGGCGATTTCGTCCCAATTCACATTCCAAGTGATAATCGGCATGCTAATTACATTGCCGGTTGCGAAATTGCATTATCTCTTATAGTTTCCGAGATATGGACTATCAATAATTTACACCTTAGGCTCTGCTTCTAACTTGGGCCCAAATTGTAAAATGGTCTTATCTATTGGCGATTTCGTTCCAATTCACATTCCAAGTAATATTCGGCATGCTAATTACATTGCCGGTTGCCAAATTGCATTATCTCTTATAGTTTCCGAGATATGGACTATCGATAATTTACACCTTAGGCTCTGCTTCTAACTTGGGCCCAAATTGTAAAATGGTCTTATCTATTGGCGATTTCGTTCCAATTCACATTCCAAGTAATATTCGGCATGCTAATTACATTGCCGGTTGCCAAATTGCATTATCTCTTATAGTTTCCGAGATATGGACTATCGATAAATTACACCTTAGGCTCTGCTTCTAACTAGGGCCCAAATTGTAAAATGGTCTTATCTATTGGCGATTTCGTTCCAATTCACATTCCAAGTAATATTCGGCATGCTAATTACATTGCCGGTTGCCAAATTGCATTATCTCTTATAGTTTCCGAGATATGGACTATCGATAATTTACACCTTAGGCTCTGCTTCTAACTTGGGCCCAAATTGTAAAATGGTCTTATCTATTGGCGATTTCGTTCTAATTCACATTCCAAGTAATATTCGGCATGCTAATTACATTGCCGGTTGCCAAATTGCATTATCTCTTATAGTTTCCGAGATATGGACTATCGATAATTTACACCTTAGGCTCTGCTTCTAACTTGGGATCAAATTGTAAAATGGTCTTATCTATTGGCGATTTCGTTCCAATTCACATTCCAAGTAATATTCGGCATGCTAATTACATTGCCTGTTGCCAAATTGCATTATCTCATATAGTTTCCGAGATATGGACTATCGATAATTTACACCATAGGCTCTGCTTATAACTTGGGCCCAAATTGTAAAATGGTCTTATCTATTGGCGATTTCGTTCCAATTCACATTCCAAGTAATATTCGGCATGCTAATTACATTGCCGGTTGCCAAATTGCATTATCTCTTATAGTTTCCGAGATATGGACTATCGATAATTTACACCTTAGGCTCTGCTTCTAACTTGGGCCCAAATTGTAAAATGGTCTTATCTATTGGCGATTTCGTTCCAATTCACATTCCAAGTAATATTCGGCATGCTAATTACATTGCCGGTTGCCAAATTGCATTATCTCTTATAGTTTCCGAGATATGGACTATCGATAATTTACACCTTAGGCTCTGCTTCTAACTTGGGCCCAAATTGTAAAATGGTCTTATCTATTGGCGCTTTCGTTCCAATTCACATTCCAAGTAATATTCGGCATGCTAATTACATTGCCGGTTGCCAAATTGCATTAACTCTTATAGTTTCCGAGATATGGACTATCGATAATTTACACCTTAGGCTCTGCTTCTAACTTGGGCCCAAATTGTAAAATGGTCTTATCTATTGGCGATTTCTTTCCAATTCACATTCCAAGTAATATTCGGCATGCTAATTACATTGCCGGTTGCCAAATTGCATTATCTCTTATAGTTTCCGAGATATGGACTATCGATAATTTACACCATAGGCTCTGCTTATAACTTGGGCCCAAATTGTAAAATGGTCTTATCTATTGGCGATTTCGTTCCAATTCACATTCCAAGTAATATTCGGCATGCTAATTACATTGCCCGTTGCCAAATTGCATTATCTCTTATAGTTTCCGAGATATGGACTATCGATAATTTACACCTTAGGCTCTGCTTCTAACTTGGGCCCAAATTGTAAAATGGTCTTATCTATTGGCGATTTCGTTCCAATTCACATTCCAAGTAATATTCGGCATGCTAATTACATTGCCGGTTGCCAAATTGCATTATCTCTTATAGTTTCCGAGATATGGACTATCGATAATTTACACCTTAGGCTCTGCTTCTATCTTGGGCCCAAATTGTAAAATGGTCTTATCTATTGGCGCTTTCGTTCCAATTCACATTCCAAGTAATATTCGGCATGCTAATTACATTGCCGGTTGCCAAATTGCATTAACTCTTATAGTTTCCGAGATATGGACTATCGATAATTTACACCTTAGGCTCTGCTTCTAACTTGGGCCCAAATTGTAAAATGGTCTTATCTATTGGCGATTTCGTTCCAATTCACATTCCAAGTAATATTCGGCATGCTAATTACATTGCCGGTTGCCAAATTGCATTATCTCTTATAGTTTCCGAGATATGGACTATCGATAATTTACACCATAGGCTCTGCTTATAACTTGGGCCCAAATTGTAAAATGGTCTTATCTATTGGCGATTTCGTTCCAATTCACATTCCAAGTAATATTCGGCATGCTAATTACATTGCCCGTTGCCAAATTGCATTATCTCTTATAGTTTCCGAGATATGGACTATCGATAATTTACACCTTAGGCTCTGCTTCTAACTTGGGCCCAAATTGTAAAATGGTCTTATCTATTGGCGATTTCGTTCCAATTCACATTCCAAGTAATATTCGGCATGCTAATTACATTGCCGGTTGCCAAATTGCATTATCTCTTATAGTTTCCGAGATATGGACTATCGATAATTTACACCTTAGGCTCTGCTTCTAACTTGGGCCCAAATTGTAAAATGGTCTTATCTATTGGCGATTTCGTTCCAATTCACATTCCAAGTAATATTCGGCATGCTAATTACATTGCCGGTTGCCAAATTGCATTATCTCTTATAGTTTCCGAGATATGGACTATCGATAATTTACACCATAGGCTCTGCTTATAACTTGGGCCCAAATTGTAAAATGGTCTTATCTATTGGCGATTTCGTTCCAATTCACATTCCAAGTAATATTCGGCATGCTAATTACATTGCCCGTTGCCAAATTGCATTATCTCTTATAGTTTCCGAGATATGGACTATCGATAATTTACACCTTAGGCTCTGCTTCTAACTTGGGCCCAAATTGTAAAATGGTCTTATCTATTGGCGATTTCGTTCCAATTCACATTCCAAGTAATATTCGGCATGCTAATTACATTGCCGGTTGCCAAATTGCATTATCTCTTATAGTTTCCGAGATATGGACTATCGATAATTTACACTTTAGGCTCTGCTTCTAACTTGGGCCCAAATTGTAAAATGGTCTTATCTATTGGCGCTTTCGTTCCATTTCACATTCCAAGTAATATTCGGCATGCTAATTACATTGCCGGTTGCTAAATTGCATTATCTCTTATAGTTTCCGAGATATGGACTATCGATAATTTACACCTTAGGCTCTGCTTCTAACTTGGGCCCAAATTGTAAAATGGTCTTATCTATTGGCGATTTCGTCCCAATTCACATTCCAAGTGATAATCGGCATGCTAATTACATTGCCGGTTGCGAAATTGCATTATCTCTTATAGTTTCCGAGATATGGACTATCAATAATTTACACCTTAGGCTCTGCTTCTAACTTGGGCCCAAATTGTAAAATGGTCTTATCTATTGGCGATTTCGTTCCAATTCACATTCCAAGTAATATTCGGCATGCTAATTACATTGCCGGTTGCCAAATTGCATTATCTCTTATAGTTTCCGAGATATGGACTATCGATAATTTACACCTTAGGCTCTGCTTCTAACTTGGGCCCAAATTGTAAAATGGTCTTATCTATTGGCGATTTCGTTCCAATTCACATTCCAAGTAATATTCGGCATGCTAATTACATTGCCGGTTGCCAAATTGCATTATCTCTTATAGTTTCCGAGATATGGACTATCGATAATTTACACCTTAGGCTCTGCTTCTAACTTGGGCCCAAATTGTAAAATGGTCTTATCTAATGGCGATTTCGTTCCAATTCACATTCCAAGTAATATTCGGCATGCTAATTACATTGCCGGTTGCCAAATTGCATTATCTCTTATAGTTTCCGAGATATGGACTATCAATAATTTACACCTTAGGCTCTGCTTCTAACTTGGGCCCAAATTGTAAAATGGTCTTATCTATTGGCGATTTCGTTCCAATTCACATTCCAAGTAATATTCGGCATGCTAATTACATTGCCGGTTGCGAAATTGCATTATCTGTTATAGTTTCCGAGATATGGACTATCAATAATTTACACCTTAGGCTCTGCTTCTAACTTGGGCCCAAATTGTAAAATGGTCTTATCTATTGGCGATTTCGTTCCAATTCACATTCCAAGTAATATTCGGCATGCTAATTACATTGCCGGTTGCCAAATTGCATTATCTCTTATAGTTTCCGAGATATGGACTATCGATAATTTACACCTTAGGCTCTGCTTCTAACTTGGGCCCAAATCGTAAAATGGTCTTATCTATTGGCGATTTCGTTCCAATTCACATTCCAAGTAATATTCGGCATGCTAATTACATTGCCGGTTGCCAAATTGCATTATCTCTTATAGTTTCCGAGATATGGACTATCAATAATTTACACCTTAGGCTCTGCTTCTAACTTGGGCCCAAATTGTAAAATGGTCTTATCTATTGGCGATTTCGTTCCAATTCACATTCCAAGTAATATTCGGCATGCTAATTACATTGCCGGTTGCGAAATTGCATTATCTCTTATAGTTTCCGAGATATGGACTATCAATAATTTACACCTTAGGCTCTGCTTCTAACTTGGGCCCAAATTGTAAAATGGTCTTATCTATTGGCGATTTCGTTCCAATTCACATTCCAAGAAATATTCGGCATGCTAATTACATTGCCGGTTGCCAAATTGCATTATCTCTTATAGTTTCCGAGATATGGACTATCGATAATTTACACCTTAGGCTCTGCTTCTAACTTGGGCCCAAATTGTAAAATGGTCTTATCTATTGGCGATTTCGTTCCAATTCACATTCCAAGTAATATTCGGCATGCTAATTACATTGCCGGTTGCCAAATTGCATTATCTCTTATAGTTTCCGAGATATGGACTATCGATAATTTACACCTTAGGTTCTGCTTCTAACTTGGGCCCAAATTGTAAAATGGTCTTATCTATTGGCGATTTCGTTCCAATTCACATTCCAAGTAATATTCGGCATGCTAATTACATTGCCGGTTGCCAAATTGCATTATCTCTTATAGTTTCCGAGATATGGACTATCGATAATTTACACCTTAGGCTCTGCTTCTAACTTGGGCCCAAATTGTAAAATGGTCTTATCTATTGGCGATTTCGTTCCAATTCACACTCCAAGTAATATTCGGCATGCTAATTACATTGCCGGTTGCGAAATTGCATTATCTCTTATAGTTTCCGAGATATGGACTATCGATAATTTACACCTTAGGCTCTGCTTCTAACTTGGGCCCAAATTGTAAAATGGTCTTATCTATTGGCGATTTCGTTCCAATTCACATTCCAAGTAATATTCGGCATGCTAATTACATTGCCGGTTGCCAAATTGCATTATCTCTTATAGTTTCCGAGATATGGACTATCGATAATTTACACCTTAGGCTCTGCTTCTAACTTGGGCCCAAATTGTAAAATGGTCTTATCTATTGGCGATTTCGTTCCAATTCACATTCCAAGTAATATTCGGCATGCTAATTACATTGCCGGTTGCCAAATTGCATTATCTCTTATAGTTTCCGAGATATGGACTATCGATAATTTACACCTTAGGCTCTGCTTCTAACTTGGGCCCAAATTGTAAAATGGTCTTATCTATTGGCGATTTCGTTCCAATTCACATTCCAAGTAATATTCGGCATGCTAATTACATTGCCGGTTGCCAAATTGCATTATCTCTTATAGTTTCCGAGATATGGACTATCGATAATTTACACCTTAGGCTCTGCTTCTAACTTGGGCCCAAATTGTAAAATGGTCTTATCTATTGGCGCTTTCGTTCCAATTCACATTCCAAGTAATATTCGGCATGCTAATTACATTGCCGGTTGCCAAATTGCATTAACTCTTATAGTTTCCGAGATATGGACTATCGATAATTTACACCTTAGGCTCTGCTTCTAACTTGGGCCCAAATTGTAAAATGGTCTTATCTATTGGCGATTTCGTTCCAATTCACATTCCAAGTAATATTCGGCATGCTAATTACATTGCCGGTTGCCAAATTGCATTATCTCTTATAGTTTCCGAGATATGGACTATCGATAATTTACACCATAGGCTCTGCTTATAACTTGGGCCCAAATTGTAAAATGGTCTTATCTATTGGCGATTTCGTTCCAATTCACATTCCAAGTAATATTCGGCATGCTAATTACATTGCCCGTTGCCAAATTGCATTATCTCTTATAGTTTCCGAGATATGGACTATCGATAATTTACACCTTAGGCTCTGCTTCTAACTTGGGCCCAAATTGTAAAATGGTCTTATCTATTGGCGATTTCGTTCCAATTCACATTCCAAGTAATATTCGGCATGCTAATTACATTGCCGGTTGCCAAATTGCATTATCTCTTATAGTTTCCGAGATATGGACTATCGATAATTTACACCTTAGGCTCTGCTTCTAACTTGGGCCCAAATTGTAAAATGGTGTTATCTATTGGCGATTTCGTCCCAATTCACATTCCAAGTGATATTCGGCATGCTAATTACATTGCCGGTTGCGAAATTGCATTATCTCTTATAGTTTCCGAGATATGGACTATCAATAATTTACACCTTAGGCTCTGCTTCTAACTTGGGCCCAAATTGTAAAATGGTCTTATCTATTGGCGATTTCGTTCCAATTCACATTCCAAGTAATATTCGGCATGCTAATTACATTGCCGGTTGCCAAATTGCATTATCTCTTATAGTTTCCGAGATATGGACTATCGATAATTTACACCTTAGGCTCTGCTTCTAACTTGGGCCCAAATTGTAAAATGGTCTTATCTATTGGCGATTTCGTTCCAATTCACATTCCAAGTAATATTCGGCATGCTAATTACATTGCCGGTTGCCAAATTGCATTATCTCTTATAGTTTCCGAGATATGGACTATCGATAATTTACACCTTAGGCTCTGCTTCTAACTTGGGCCCAAATTGTAAAATGGTCTTATCTATTGGCGCTTTCGTTCCAATTCACATTCCAAGTAATATTCGGCATGCTAATTACATTGCCGGTTGCCAAATTGCATTAACTCTTATAGTTTCCGAGATATGGACTATCGATAATTTACACCTTAGGCTCTGCTTCTAACTTGGGCCCAAATTGTAAAATGGTCTTATCTATTGGCGATTTCGTTCCAATTCACATTCCAAGTAATATTCGGCATGCTAATTACATTGCCCGTTGCCAAATTGCATTATCTCTTATAGTTTCCGAGATATGGACTATCGATAATTTACACCTTAGGCTCTGCTTCTAACTTGGGCCCAAATTGTAAAATGGTCTTATCTATTGGCGATTTCGTTCCAATTCACATTCCAAGTAATATTCGGCATGCTAATTACATTGCCGGTTGCCAAATTGCATTATCTCTTATAGTTTCCGAGATATGGACTATCGATAATTTACACCTTAGGCTCTGCTTCTAACTTGGGCCCAAATTGTAAAATGGTCTTATCTATTGGCGATTTCGTTCCAATTCACATTCCAAGTAATATTCGGCATGCTAATTACATTGCCGGTTGCCAAATTGCATTATCTCTTATAGTTTCCGAGATATGGACTATCGATAATTTACACCATAGGCTCTGCTTATAACTTGGGCCCAAATTGTAAAATGGTCTTATCTATTGGCGATTTCGTTCCAATTCACATTCCAAGTAATATTCGGCATGCTAATTACATTGCCCGTTGCCAAATTGCATTATCTCTTATAGTTTCCGAGATATGGACTATCGATAATTTACACCTTAGGCTCTGCTTCTAACTTGGGCCCAAATTGTAAAATGGTCTTATCTATTGGCGATTTCGTTCCAATTCACATTCCAAGTAATATTCGGCATGCTAATTACATTGCCGGTTGCCAAATTGCATTATCTCTTATAGTTTCCGAGATATGGACTATCGATAATTTACACTTTAGGCTCTGCTTCTAACTTGGGCCCAAATTGTAAAATGGTCTTATCTATTGGCGCTTTCGTTCCATTTCACATTCCAAGTAATATTCGGCATGCTAATTACATTGCCGGTTGCCAAATTGCATTATCTCTTATAGTTTCCGAGATATGGACTATCGATAATTTACACCTTAGGCTCTGCTTCTAACTTGGGCCCAAATTGTAAAATGGTCTTATCTATTGGCGATTTCGTCCCAATTCACATTCCAAGTGATAATCGGCATGCTAATTACATTGCCGGTTGCGAAATTGCATTATCTCTTATAGTTTCCGAGATATGGACTATCAATAATTTACACCTTAGGCTCTGCTTCTAACTTGGGCCCAAATTGTAAAATGGTCTTATCTATTGGCGATTTCGTTCCAATTCACATTCCAAGTAATATTCGGCATGCTAATTACATTGCCGGTTGCCAAATTGCATTACCTCTTATAGTTTCCGAGATATGGACTATCGATAATTTACACCTTAGGCTCTGCTTCTAACTTGGGCCCAAATTGTAAAATGGTCTTATCTATTGGCGATTTCGTTCCAATTCACATTCCAAGTAATATTCGGCATGCTAATTACATTGCCGGTTGCCAAATTGCATTATCTCTTATAGTTTCCGAGATATGGACTATCGATAATTTACACCTTAGGCTCTGCTTCTAACTTGGGCCCAAATTGTAAAATGGTCTTATCTAATGGCGATTTCGTTCCAATTCACATTCCAAGTAATATTCGGCATGCTAATTACATTGCCGGTTGCCAAATTGCATTATCTCTTATAGTTTCCGAGATATGGACTATCAATAATTTACACCTTAGGCTCTGCTTCTAACTTGGGCCCAAATTGTAAAATGGTCTTATCTATTTTCGATTTCGTTCCAATTCACATTCCAAGTAATATTCGGCATGCTAATTACATTGCCGGTTGCGAAATTGCATTATCTGTTATAGTTTCCGAGATATGGACTATCAATAATTTACACCTTAGGCTCTGCTTCTAACTTGGGCCCAAATTGTAAAATGGTCTTATCTATTGGCGATTTCGTTCCAATTCACATTCCAAGTAATATTCGGCATGCTAATTACATTGCCGGTTGCCAAATTGCATTATCTCTTATAGTTTCCGAGATATGGACTATCGATAATTTACACCTTAGGCTCTGCTTCTAACTTGGGCCCAAATCGTAAAATGGTCTTATCTATTGGCGGTTTCGTTCCAATTCACATTCCAAGTAATATTCGGCATGCTAATTACATTGCCGGTTGCCAAATTGCATTATCTCTTATAGTTTCCGAGATATGGACTATCAATAATTTACACCTTAGGCTCTGCTTCTAACTTGGGCCCAAATTGTAAAATGGTCTTATCTATTGGCGATTTCGTTCCAATTCACATTCCAAGTAATATTCGGCATGCTAATTACATTGCCGGTTGCGAAATTGCATTATCTCTTATAGTTTCCGAGATATGGACTATCAATAATTTACACCTTAGGCTCTGCTTCTAACTTGGGCCCAAATTGTAAAATGGTCTTATCTATTGGCGATTTCGTTCCAATTCACATTCCAAGAAATATTCGGCATGCTAATTACATTGCCGGTTGCCAAATTGCATTATCTCTTATAGTTTCCGAGATATGGACTATCGATAATTTACACCTTAGGCTCTGCTTCTAACTTGGGCCCAAATTGTAAAATGGTCTTATCTATTGGCGATTTCGTTCCAATTCACATTCCAAGTAATATTCGGCATGCTAATTACATTGCCGGTTGCCAAATTGCATTATCTCTTATAGTTTCCGAGATATGGACTATCGATAATTTACACCTTAGGTTCTGCTTCTAACTTGGGCCCAAATTGTAAAATGGTCTTATCTATTGGCGATTTCGTTCCAATTCACATTCCAAGTAATATTCGGCATGCTAATTACATTGCCGGTTGCCAAATTGCATTATCTCTTATAGTTTCCGAGATATGGACTATCGATAATTTACACCTTAGGCTCTGCTTCTAACTTGGGCCCAAATTGTAAAATGGTCTTATCTATTGGCGATTTCGTTCCAATTCACATTCCAAGTAATATTCGGCATGCTAATTACATTGCCGGTTGCCAAATTGCATTATCTCTTATAGTTTCCGAGATATGGACTATCGATAATTTACACCTTAGGCTCTGCTTCTAACTTGGGCCCAAATTGTAAAATGGTCTTATCTATTGGCGATTTCGTTCCAATTCACATTCCAAGTAATATTCGGCATGCTAATTACATTGCCGGTTGCCAAATTGCATTATCTCTTATAGTTTCCGAGATATGGACTATCGATAATTTACACCTTAGGCTCTGCTTCTAACTTGGGCCCAAATTGTAAAATGGTCTTATCTATTGGCGCTTTCGTTCCAATTCACATTCCAAGTAATATTCGGCATGCTAATTACATTGCCGGTTGCCAAATTGCATTAACTCTTATAGTTTCCGAGATATGGACTATCGATAATTTACACCTTAGGCTCTGCTTCTAACTTGGGCCCAAATTGTAAAATGGTCTTATCTATTGGCGATTTCGTTCCAATTCACATTCCAAGTAATATTCGGCATGCTAATTACATTGCCGGTTGCCAAATTGCATTATCTCTTATAGTTTCCGAGATATGGACTATCGATAATTTACACCATAGGCTCTGCTTATAACTTGGGCCCAAATTGTAAAATGGTCTTATCTATTGGCGATTTCGTTCCAATTCACATTCCAAGTAATATTCGGCATGCTAATTACATTGCCCGTTGCCAAATTGCATTATCTCTTATAGTTTCCGAGATATGGACTATCGATAATTTACACCTTAGGCTCTGCTTCTAACTTGGGCCCAAATTGTAAAATGGTCTTATCTATTGGAGATTTCGTTCCAATTCACATTCCAAGTAATATTCGGCATGCTAATTACATTGCCGGTTGCCAAATTGCATTATCTCTTATAGTTTCCGAGATATGGACTATCGATAATTTACACCTTAGGCTCTGCTTCTAACTTGGGCCCAAATTGTAAAATGGTGTTATCTATTGGCGATTTCGTCCCAATTCACATTCCAAGTGATATTCGGCATGCTAATTACATTGCCGGTTGCGAAATTGCATTATCTCTTATAGTTTCCGAGATATGGACTATCAATAATTTACACCTTAGGCTCTGCTTCTAACTTGGGCCCAAATTGTAAAATGGTCTTATCTATTGGCGATTTCGTTCCAATTCACATTCCAAGTAATATTCGGCATGCTAATTACATTGCCGGTTGCCAAATTGCATTATCTCTTATAGTTTCCGAGATATGGACTATCGATAATTTACACCTTAGGCTCTGCTTCTAACTTGGGCCCAAATTGTAAAATGGTCTTATCTATTGGCGATTTCGTTCCAATTCACATTCCAAGTAATATTCGGCATGCTAATTACATTGCCGGTTGCCAAATTGCATTATCTCTTATAGTTTCCGAGATATGGACTATCGATAATTTACACCTTAGGCTCTGCTTCTAACTTGGGCCCAAATTGTAAAATGGTCTTATCTATTGGCGCTTTCGTTCCAATTCACATTCCAAGTAATATTCGGCATGCTAATTACATTGCCGGTTGCCAAATTGCATTAACTCTTATAGTTTCCGAGATATGGACTATCGATAATTTACACCTTAGGCTCTGCTTCTAACTTGGGCCCAAATTGTAAAATGGTCTTATCTATTGGCGATTTCGTTCCAATTCACATTCCAAGTAATATTCGGCATGCTAATTACATTGCCGGTTGCCAAATTGCATTATCTCTTATAGTTTCCGAGATATGGACTATCGATAATTTACACCATAGGCTCTGCTTATAACTTGGGCCCAAATTGTAGAATGGTCTTATCTATTGGCGATTTCGTTCCAATTCACATTCCAAGTAATATTCGGCATGCTAATTACATTGCCCGTTGCCAAATTGCATTATCTCTTATAGTTTCCGAGATATGGACTATCGATAATTTACACCTTAGGCTCTGCTTCTAACTTGGGCCCAAATTGTAAAATGGTCTTATCTATTGGCGATTTCGTTCCAATTCACATTCCAAGTAATATTCGGCATGCTAATTACATTGCCCGTTGCCATATTGCATTATCTCTTATAGTTTCCGAGATATGGACTATCGATAATTTACACTTTAGGCTCTGCTTCTAACTTGGGCCCAAATTGTAAAATGGTCTTATCTATTGGCGCTTTCGTTCCAATTCACATTCCAAGTAATATTCGGCATGCTAATTACATTGCCGGTTGCCAAATTGCATTATCTCTTATAGTTTCCGAGATATGGACTATCGATAATTTACACCTTAGGCTCTGCTTCTAACTTGGGCCCAAATTGTAAAATGGTCTTATCTATTGGCGATTTCGTCCCATTTCACATTCCAAGTGATAATCGGCATGCTAATTACATTGCCGGTTGCGAAATTGCATTATCTCTTATAGTTTCCGAGATATGGACTATCAATAATTTACACCTTAGGCTCTGCTTCTAACTTGGGCCTAAATTGTAAAATGGTCTTATCTATTGGCGATTTCGTTCCAATTCACATTCCAAGTAATATTCGGCATGCTAATTACATTGCCGGTTGCCAAATTGCATTATCTCTTATAGTTTCCGAGATATGGACTATCGATAATTTACACCTTAGGCTCTGCTTCTAACTTGGGCCCAAATTGTAAAATGGTCTTATCTATTGGCGATTTCGTTCCAATTCACATTCCAAGTAATATTCGGCATGCTAATTACATTGCCGGTTGCCAAATTGCATTATCTCTTATAGTTTCCGAGATATGGACTATCGATAATTTACACCTTAGGCTCTGCTTCTAACTTGGGCCCAAATTGTAAAATGGTCTTATCTATTGGCGATTTCGTTCCAATTCACATTCCAAGTAATATTCGGCATGCTAATTACATTGCCGGTTGCCAAATTGCATTATCTCTTATAGTTTCCGAGATATGGACTATCAATAATTTACACCTTAGGCTCTGCTTCTAACTTGGGCCCAAATTGTAAAATGGTCTTATCTATTGGCGATTTCGTTCCAATTCACATTCCAAGTAATATTCGGCATGCTAATTACATTGCCGGTTGCGAAATTGCATTATCTGTTATAGTTTCCGAGATATGGACTATCAATAATTTACACCTTAGGCTCTGCTTCTAACTTGGGCCCAAATCGTAAAATATTCTTATCTATTGGCGATTTCGTTCCAATTCACATTCCAAGTAATATTCGGCATGCTAATTACATTGCCGGTTGCCAAATTGCATTATCTCTTATAGTTTCCGAGATATGGACTATCAATAATTTACACCTTAGGCTCTGCTTCTAACTTGGGCCCAAATTGTAAAATGGTCTTATCTATTGGCGATTTCGTTCCAATTCACATTCCAAGTAATATTCGGCATGCTAATTACATTGCCGGTTGCGAAATTGCATTATCTCTTATAGTGTCCGAGATATGGACTATCAATAATTTACACCTTAGGCTCTGCTTCTAACTTGGGCCCAAATTGTAAAATGGTCTTATCTATTGGCGATTTCGTTCCAATTCACATTCCAAGAAATATTCGGCATGCTAATTACATTGCCGGTTGCCAAATTGCATTATCTCTTATAGTTTCCGAGATATGGACTATCGATAATTTACACCTTAGGCTCTGCTTCTAACTTGGGCCCAAATTGTAAAATGGTCTTATCTATTGGCGATTTCGTTCCAATTCACATTCCAAGTAATATTCGGCATGCTAATTACATTGCCGGTTGCCAAATTGCATTATCTCTTATAGTTTCCGAGATATGGACTATCGATAATTTACACCTTAGGTTCTGCTTCTAACTTGGGCCCAAATTGTAAAATGGTCTTATCTATTGGCGATTTCGTTCCAATTCACATTCCAAGTAATATTCGGCATGCTAATTACATTGCCGGTTGCCAAATTGCATTATCTCTTATAGTTTCCGAGATATGGGCTATCGATAATTTACACCTTAGGCTCTGCTTCTAACTTGGGCCCAAATTGTAAAATGGTCTTATCTATTGGCGATTTCGTTCCAATTCACACTCCAAGTAATATTCGGCATGCTAATTACATTGCCGGTTGCGAAATTGCATTATCTCTTATAGTTTCCGAGATATGGACTATCGATAATTTACACCTTAGGCTCTGCTTCTAACTTGGGCCCAAATTGTAAAATGGTCTTATCTATTGGCGATTTCGTTCCAATTCACATTCCAAGTAATATTCGGCATGCTAATTACATTGCCGGTTGCCAAATTGCATTATCTCTTATAGTTTCCGAGATATGGACTATCGATAATTTACACCTTAGGCTCTGCTTCTAACTTGGGCCCAAATTGTAAAATGGTCTTATCTATTGGCGATTTCGTTCCAATTCACATTCCAAGTAATATTCGGCATGCTAATTACATTGCCGGTTGCCAAATTGCATTATCTCTTATAGTTTCCGAGATATGGACTATCGATAATTTACACCTTAGGCTCTGCTTCTAACTTGGGCCCAAATTGTAAAATGGTCTTATCTATTGGCGATTTCGTTCCAATTCACATTCCAAGTAATATTCGGCATGCTAATTACATTGCCGGTTGCCAAATTGCATTATCTCTTATAGTTTCCGAGATATGGACTATCGATAATTTACACCATAGGCTCTGCTTATAACTTGGGCCCAAATTGTAAAATGGTCTTATCTATTGGCGATTTCGTTCCAATTCACATTCCAAGTAATATTCGGCATGCTAATTACATTGCCCGTTGCCAAATTGCATTATCTCTTATAGTTTCCGAGATATGGACTATCGATAATTTACACCTTAGGCTCTGCTTCTAACTTGGGCCCAAATTGTAAAGTGGTCTTATCTATTGGCGATTTCGTTCCAATTCACATTCCAAGTAATATTCGGCATGCTAATTACATTGCCGGTTGCCAAATTGCATTATCTCTTATAGTTTCCGAGATATGGACTATCGATAATTTACACTTTAGGCTCTGCTTCTAACTTGGGCCCAAATTGTAAAATGGTCTTATCTATTGGCGATTTCGTTCCAATTCACATTCCAAGTAATATTCGGCATGCTAATTACATTGCCGGTTGCCAAATTGCATTATCTCTTATAGTTTCCGAGATATGGACTATCGATAATTTACACCTTAGGCTCTGCTTCTAACTTGGGCCCAAATTGTAAAATGGTCTTATCTATTGGCGATTTCGTTCCAATTCACATTCCAAGTAATATTCGGCATGCTAATTACATTGCCGGTTGCCAAATTGAATTATCTCTTATAGTTTCCGAGATATGGACTATCGATAATTTACACCTTAGGCTCTGCTTCTAACTTGGGCCCAAATTGTAAAATGGTCTTATCTATTGGCGATTTCGTTCCAATTCACATTCAAAGTAATATTCGGCATGCTAATTACATTGCCGGTTGCCAAATTGCATTATCTCTTATAGTTTCCGAGATATGGACTATCGATAATTTACACTTTAGGCTCTGCTTCTAACTTGGGCCCAAATTGTAAAATGGTCTTATCTATTGGCGATTTCGTTCCAATTCACATTCCAAGTAATATTCGGCATGCTAATTACATTGCCGGTTGCCAAATTGCATTATCTCTTATAGTTTCTTAGATATGGACTATCGATAATTTACACCTTAGGCTCTGCTTCTAACTTGGGCCCAAATTGTAAAATGGTCTTATCTATTGGCGATTTCGTTCCAATTCACATTCCAAGTAATATTCGGCATGCTAATTACATTGCCGGTTGCCAAATTGAATTATCTCTTATAGTTTCCGAGATATGGACTATCGATAATTTACACCTTAGGCTCTGCTTCTAACTTGGGCCCAAATTGTAAAATGGTCTTATCTATTGGCGATTTCGTTCCAATTCACATTCCAAGTAATATTCGGCATGCTAATTACATTGCCGGTTGCCAAATTGCATTATCTCTTATAGTTTCCGAGATATGGACTATCGATAATTTACACCTTAGGCTCTGCTTCTAACTTGGGCCCAAATTGTAAAATGGTCTTATCTATTGGCGATTTCGTCCCAATTCACATTCCAAGTGATATTCGGCATGCTAATTACATTGCCGGTTGCGAAATTGCATTATCTCTTATAGTTTCCGAGATATGGACTATCAATAATTTACACCTTAGGCTCTGCTTCTAACTTGGGCCCAAATTGTAAAATGGTCTTATCTATTGGCGATTTCGTTCCAATTAACATTCCAAGTAATATTCGGCATGCTAATTACATTGCCGGTTGCCAAATTGCATTATCTCTTATAGTTTCCGAGATATGGACTATCGATAATTTACACCTTAGGCTCTGCTTCTAACTTGGGCCCAAATTGTAAAATGGTTTTATCTATTGGCGATTTCGTTCCAATTCACATTCCAAGTAATATTCGGCATGCTAATTACATTGCCGGTTGCCAAATTGCATTATCTCTTATAGTTTCTGAGATATGGACTATCGATAATTTACACCTTAGGCTCTGCTTCTAACTTGGGCCCAAATTGTAAAATGGTCTTATCTATTGACGATTTCGTTCCAATTCACATTCCAAGTAATATTCGGCATGCTAATTACATTGCCGGTTGCCAAATTGCATTATCTCTTATAGTTTCCGAGATATGGACTATCGATAATTTACACCTTAGCCTCTGCTTCTAACTTGGGCCCAAATTGTAAAATGGTCTTATCTATTGGCTATTTCGTTCCAATTCACATTCCAAGTAATATTCGGCATGCTAATTACATTGCCGGTTGCCAAATTGCATTATCTCTTATAGTTTCCGAGATATGGACTATCGATAATTTACACCTTAGGCTCTGCTTCTAACTTGGGCCCAAATTGTAAAATGGTCTTCTCTATCGGCGATTTCGTTCCAATTCACATTCCAAGTATTATTCGGCATGCTAATTACATTGCCGGTTGCCAAATTGCATTATCTCTTATAGTTTCCGAGATATGGACTATCGATAATTTACACCTTAGGCTCTGCTTCTAACTTGGGCCCAAATTGTAAAATGGTCTTATCTATTGGCGATTTCGTTCCAATTCACATTCCAAGTAATATTCGGCATGCTAATTACATTGCCGGTTGGCAAATTGCATTATCTCTTATAGTTTCCGAGATATGGACTATCGATAATTTACACCTTAGGCTCTGCTTCTAACTTGGGCCCAAATTGTAAAATGGTCTTATCTATTGGCGATTTCGTTCCAATTCACATTCCAAGTAATATTCGGCATGCTAATTACATTGCCGGTTGCCAAATTGCATTATCTCTTATAGTTTCCGAGATATGGACTATCGATAATTTACACCTTAGGCTATGCTTCTAACTTGGGCCCAAATTGTAAAATGGTCTTATCTATTGGCGATTTCGTTCCAATTCACACTCCAAGTAATATTCGGCATGCTAATTACATTGCCGGTTGCGAAATTGCATTATCTCTTATAGTTTCCGAGATATGGACTATCAATAATTTACACCTTAGGCTCTGCTTCTAACTTGGGCCCAAATTGTAAAATGGTCTTATCTATTGGCGATTTCGTTCCAATTCACATTCCAAGTAATATTCGGCATGCTAATTACATTGCCGGTTGCCAAATTGCATTATCTCTTATAGTTTCCGAGATATGGACTATCGATAATTTACACCTTAGGCTCTGCTTCTAACTTGGGCCCAAATTGTAAAAAGGTCTTATCTATTGGCGATTTCGTTCCAATTCACATTCCAAGTCATATTCGGCATGCTAATTACATTGCCGGTTGCCAAATTGCATTATCTCTTATAGTTTCCGAGATATGGACTATCGATAATTTACACCTTAGGCTCTGCTTCTAACTTGGGCCCAAATTGTAAAATGGTCTTATCTATTGGCGATTTCGTTCCAATTCACATTCCAAGTAATATTCGGCATGCTAATTACATTGCCGGTTGCCAAATTGCATTATCTCTTATAGTTTCCGAAATATGGACTATCGATAATTTACACCTTAGGCTCTGCTTCTAACTTGGGCCCAAATTGTAAAATGGTCTTCTCTATTGGCGATTTCGTTCCAATTCACATTCCAAGTAATATTCGGCATGCTAATTACATTGCCGGTTGCCAAATTGCATTACCTCTTATAGTTTCCGAGATATGGACTATCGATAATTTACACCTTAGGCTCTGCTTCTAACTTGGGCCCAAATTGTAAAATGGTCTTATCTATTGGCGATTTCGTTCCAATTCACATTCCAAGTAATATTCGGCATGCTAATTACTTTGCCGGTTGCCAAATTGCATTATCTCTTATAGTTTCCGAGATATGGACTATCGATAATTTACACCTTAGGCTCTGCTTCTAACTTGGGCCCAAATTGTAAAATGGTCTTCTCTATTGGCAATTTCGTTCCAATTCACATTCCAAGTAATATTCGGCATGCTAATTACATTGCCGGTTGCCAAATTGCATTATCTCTTATAGTTTCCGAGATATGGACTATCAATAATTTACACCTTAGGCTCTGCTTCTAACTTGGGCCCAAATTGTAAAATGGTCTTATCTATTGGCGATTTCGTTCCAATTCACATTCCAAGTAATATTCGGCATGCTAATTACATTGCCTGTTGCCAAATTGAATTATCTCTTATAGTTTCCGAGATATGGACTATCGATAATTTACACCTTAGGCTCTGCTTCTAACTTGGGCCCAAATTGTAAAATGGTCTTACCTATTGGCGATTTCGTTCCAATTCACATTCCAAGTAATATTCGGCATGCTAATTACATTGCCGGTTGCCAAATTGCATTATCTCTTATAGTTTCCGAGATATGGACTATCGATAATTTACACCTTAGGCTCTGCTTCTAACTTGGGCCCAAATTGTAAAATGGTCTTATCTATTGGCGATTTCGTTCCAATTCACATTCCAATTAATATTCGGCATGCTAATTACATTGCCGGTTGCCAAATTGCATTATCTCTTATAGCTTCCGAGATATGGACTATCGATAATTTACACCTTAGGCTCTGCTTCTAACTTGGGCCCAAATTGTAAAATGGTCTTATCTATTGGCGATTTCGTTCCAATTCACATTCCAAGTAATATTCGGCATGCTAATTACATTGCCGGTTGCCAAATTGCATTATCTCTTATAGTTTCCGAGATATGGACTATCGATAATTTACACCTTAGGCTCTGCTTCTAACTTGGGCCCAAATTGTAAAATCGTCTTATCTATTGGCGATTTCGTTCCAATTCACATTCCAAGTAATATTCGGCATGCTAATTACATTGCCGGTGGCCAAATTGCATTATCTCTTATAGTTTCCGAGATATGGACTATCGGTAATTTACACCTTAGGCTCTGCTTCTAACTTGGGCCCAAATTATAAAATGGTCTTATCTATTGGCGATTTCGTTCCAATTCACATTCCAAGTAATATCCGGCATGCTAATTACATTGACGGTTGCCAAATTGAATTATCTCTTATAGTTTCCGAGATATGGACTATCGATAATTTACACCTTAGGCTCTGCTTCTAACTTGGGCCCAAATTGTAAAATGGTCTTACCTATTGGCGATTTCGTTCCAATTCACATTCCAAGTAATATTCGGCATGCTAATTACATTGCCGGTTGCCAAATTGCATTATCTCTTATAGTTTCCGAGATATGGACTATCGATAATTTACACCTTAGGCTCTGCTTCTAACTTGGGCCCAAATTGTAAAATGGTCTTATCTATTGGCGATTTCGTTCCAATTCACATTCCAAGTAATATTCGGCATGCTAATTACATTGCCGGTTGCCAAATTGCATTATCTCTTATAGTTTCCGAGATATGGACTATCGATAATTTACATCTTAGGCTCTGCTTCTAACTTGGGCCCAAATTGTAAAATCGTCTTATCTATTGGCGATTTCGTTCCAATTCACATTCCAAGTAATATTCGGCATGCTAATTACATTGCCGGTTGCCAAATTGCATTATCTCTTATAGTTTCCGAGATATGGACTATCGATAATTTACACCTTAGGCTCTGCTTCTAACTTGGGCCCAAATTGTAAAATGGTCTTATCTATTGGCGATTTCGTTCCAATTCACATTCCAAGTAATATCCGGCATGCTAATTACATTGCCGGTTGCCAAATTGAATTATCTCTTATAGTTTCCGAGATATGGACTATCGATAATTTACACCTTAGGCTCTGCTTCTAACTTGGGCCCAAATTGTAAAATGGTCTTATCTATTGGCGATTTCGTTCCAATTCACATTCCAAGTAATATTCGGCATGCTAATTACATTGCCGGTTGCCAAATTGAATTATCTCTTATAGTTTCCGAGATATGGACTATCGATAATTTACACCTTAGGCTCTGCTTCTAACTTGGGCCCAAATTGTAAAATGGTCTTATCTATTGGCGATTTCGTTCCAATTCACACTCCAAGTAATATTCGGCATGCTAATTACATTGCCGGTTGCGAAATTGCATTATCTCTTATAGTGTCCGAGATATGGACTATCAATAATTTACACCTTAGGCTCTGCTTCTAACTTGGGCCCAAATTGTAAAATGGTCTTATCTATTGGCGATTTCGTTCCAATTCACATTCCAAGTAATATTCGGCATGCTAATTACATTGCCGGTTGCCAAATTGCATTATCTCTTATAGTTTCCGAGATATGGACTATCGATAATTTACACCTTAGGCTCTGCTTCTAACTTGGGCCCAAATTGTAAAATGGTCTTATCTATTGGCGATTTCGTTCCAATTCACATTCCAAGTAATATTCGGCATGCTAATTACATTGCCGGTTGCCAAATTGCATTATCTCTTATAGTTTCCGAGATATGGACTATCGATAATTTACACCTTAGGCTCTGCTTCTAACTTGGGCCCAAATTGTAAAATGGTCTTATCTATTGGCATTTCGTTCCAATTCACATTCCAAGTAATATTCGGCATGCTAATTACATTGCCGGTTGCCAAATTGCATTACCTCTTATAGTTTCCGAGATATGGACTATCGATAATTTACACCTTAGGCTCTGCTTCTAACTTGGGCCCAAATTGTAAAATGGTCTTATCTATTGGCGATTTCGTTCCAATTCACATTCCAAGTAATATTCGGCATGCTAATTACATTGCCGGTTGCCAAATTGCATTATCTCTTATAGTTTCCGAGATATGGACTATCGATAATTTACACCTTAGGCTCTGCTTCTAACTTGGGCCCAAATTGTAAAATGGTCTTATCTATTGGCGATTTCGTTCCAATTCACATTCCAAGTAATATTCGGCATGCTAATTACATTGCCGGTTGCCAAATTGAATTATCTCTTATAGTTTCCGAGATATGGACTATCGATAATTTACACCTTAGGCTCTGCTTCTAACTTGGGCCCAAATTGTAAAATGGTCTTATCTATTGGCGATTTCGTTCCAATTCACATTCCAAGTAATATTCGGCATGCTAATTACATTGCCGGTTGCCAAATTGCATTATCTCTTATAGTTTCCGAGATATGGATTATCGATAATTTACACCTTAGGCTCTGCTTCTAACTTGGGCCCAAATTGTAAAATGGTCTTATCTATTGGCGATTTCGTTCCAATTCACACTCCAAGTAATATTCGGCATGCTAATTACATTGCCGGTTGCGAAATTGCATTATCTCTTATAGTGTCCGAGATATGGACTATCAATAATTTACACCTTAGGCTCTGCTTCTAACTTGGGCCCAAATTGTAAAATGGTCTTATCTATTGGCGATTTCGTTCCAATTCACATTCCAAGTAATATTCGGCATGCTAATTACATTGCCGGTTGCCAAATTGCATTATCTCTTATAGTTTCCAAGATATGGACTATCGATAATTTACACCTTAGGCTCTGCTTCTAACTTGGGCCCAAATTGTAAAATGGTCTTATCTATTGGCGATTTCGTTTCAATTCACATTCCAAGTAATATTCGGCATGCTAATTACATTGCCGGTTGCCAAATTGCATTACCTCTTATAGTTTCCGAGATATGGACTATCGATAATTTACACCTTAGGCTCTGCTTCTAACTTGGGCCCAAATTGTAAAATGGTCTTATCTATTGGCGATTTCGTTCCAATTCACATTCCAAGTAATATTCGGCATGCTAATTACATTGCCGGTTGCCAAATTGCATTATCTCTTATAGTTTCCGAGATATGGACTATCGATAATTTACACCTTAGGCTCTGCTTCTAACTTGGGCCCAAATTGTAAAATGGTCTTATCTATTGGCGATTTCGTTCCAATTCACATTCCAAGTAATATTCGGCATGCTAATTACATTGCCGGTTGCCAAATTGAATTATCTCTTATAGTTTCCGAGATATGGACTATCGATAATTTACACCTTAGGCTCTGCTTCTAACTTGGGCCCAAATTGTAAAATGGTCTTATCTATTGGCGATTTCGTTCCAATACACATTCCAAGTAATATTCGGCATGCTAATTACATTGCCGGTTGTCAAATTGCATTATCTCTTATAGTTTCCGAGATATGGACTATCGATAATTTACACCTTAGGCTCTGCTTCTAACTTGGGCCCAAATTGTAAAATGGTCTTATCTATTGGCGATTTCGTTCCAATTCACATTCCAAGTAATATTCGGCATGCTAATTACATTGCCGGTTGCCAAATTGAATTATCTCTTATAGTTTCCGAGATATGGACTATCGATAATTTACACCTTAGGCTCTGCTTCTAACTTGGGCGCAAATTGTAAAATGGTCTTACCTATTGGCGATTTCGTTCCAATTCACATTCCAAGTAATATTCGGCATGCTAATTATATTGCCGGTTGCCAAATTGCATTATCTCTTATAGTTTCCGAGATATGGACTATCGATAATTTACACCTTAGGCTCTGCTTCTAACTTGGGCGCAAATTGTAAAATGGTCTTATCTATTGGCGATTTCGTTCCAATTCACATTCCAATTAATATTCGGCATGTTAATTACATTGCCGGTTGCCAAATTGCATTATCTCTTATAGTTTCCGAGATATGGACTATCGATAATTTACACCTTAGGCTCTGCTTCTAACTTGGGCCCAAATTGTAAAATGGTCTTATCTATTAGCGATTTCGTTCCAATTCACATTCCAAGTAATATTCGGCATGCTAATTACATTGCCGGTTGCCAAATTGCATTATCTCTTATAGTTTCCGAGATATGGACTATCGATAATTTACACCTTAGGCTCTGCTTCTAACTTGGGCCCAAATTGTAAAATGGTCTTATCTATTGGCGATTTCGTTCCAATTCACATTCCAAGTAATATTCGGCATGTTAATTACATTGCCGGTTGCCAAATTGCATTATCTCTTATAGTTTCCGAGATATGGACTATCGATAATTTACACCTTAGGCTCTGCTTCTAACTTGGGCCCAAATTGTAAAATGGTCTTATCTATTGGCGATTTCGTTCCAATTCACATTCCAAGTAATATTCGGCATGCTAATTACATTGCCGGTTGCCAAATTGAATTATCTCTTATAGTTTCCGAGATATGGACTATCGATAATTTACACCTTAGGCTCTGCTTCTAACTTGGGCCCAAATTGTAAAATGGTCTTACCTATTGGCGATTTCGTTCCAATTCACATTCAAAGTAATATTCGGCATGCTAATTACATTGCCGGTTGCCAAATTGCATTATCTCTTATAGTTTCCGAGATATGGACTATCGATAATTTACACTTTAGGCTCTGCTTCTAACTTGGGCCCAAATTGTAAAATGGTCTTATCTATTGGCGATTTCGTTCCAATTCACATTCCAAGTAATATTCGGCATGCTAATTACATTGCCGGTTGCCAAATTGCATTATCTCTTATAGTTTCTTAGATATGGACTATCGATAATTTACACCTTAGGCTCTGCTTCTAACTTGGGCCCAAATTGTAAAATGGTCTTATCTATTGGCGATTTCGTTCCAATTCACATTCCAAGTAATATTCGGCATGCTAATTACATTGCCGGTTGCCAAATTGAATTATCTCTTATAGTTTCCGAGATATGGACTATCGATAATTTACACCTTAGGCTCTGCTTCTAACTTGGGCCCAAATTGTAAAATGGTCTTATCTATTGGCGATTTCGTTCCAATTCACATTCCAAGTAATATTCGGCATGCTAATTACATTGCCGGTTGCCAAATTGCATTATCTCTTATAGTTTCCGAGATATGGACTATCGATAATTTACACCTTAGGCTCTGCTTCTAACTTGGGCCCAAATTGTAAAATGGTCTTATCTATTGGCGATTTCGTCCCAATTCACATTCCAAGTGATATTCGGCATGCTAATTACATTGCCGGTTGCGAAATTGCATTATCTCTTATAGTTTCCGAGATATGGACTATCAATAATTTACACCTTAGGCTCTGCTTCTAACTTGGGCCCAAATTGTAAAATGGTCTTATCTATTGGCGATTTCGTTCCAATTAACATTCCAAGTAATATTCGGCATGCTAATTACATTGCCGGTTGCCAAATTGCATTATCTCTTATAGTTTCCGAGATATGGACTATCGATAATTTACACCTTAGGCTCTGCTTCTAACTTGGGCCCAAATTGTAAAATGGTTTTATCTATTGGCGATTTCGTTCCAATTCACATTCCAAGTAATATTCGGCATGCTAATTACATTGCCGGTTGCCAAATTGCATTATCTCTTATAGTTTCTGAGATATGGACTATCGATAATTTACACCTTAGGCTCTGCTTCTAACTTGGGCCCAAATTGTAAAATGGTCTTATCTATTGACGATTTCGTTCCAATTCACATTCCAAGTAATATTCGGCATGCTAATTACATTGCCGGTTGCCAAATTGCATTATCTCTTATAGTTTCCGAGATATGGACTATCGATAATTTACACCTTAGCCTCTGCTTCTAACTTGGGCCCAAATTGTAAAATGGTCTTATCTATTGGCTTTTCGTTCCAATTCACATTCCAAGTAATATTCGGCATGCTAATTACATTGCCGGTTGCCAAATTGCATTATCTCTTATAGTTTCCGAGATATGGACTATCGATAATTTACACCTTAGGCTCTGCTTCTAACTTGGGCCCAAATTGAAAATGGTCTTCTCTATCGGCGATTTCGTTCCAATTCACATTCCAAGTATTATTCGGCATGCTAATTACATTGCCGGTTGCCAAATTGCATTATCTCTTATAGTTTCCGAGATATGGACTATCGATAATTTACACCTTAGGCTCTGCTTCTAACTTGGGCCCAAATTGTAAAATGGTCTTATCTATTGGCGATTTCGTTCCAATTCACATTCCAAGTAATATTCGGCATGCTAATTACATTGCCGGTTGGCAAATTGCATTATCTCTTATAGTTTCCGAGATATGGACTATCGATAATTTACACCTTAGGCTCTGCTTCTAACTTGGGCCCAAATTGTAAAATGGTCTTCTCTATTGGCGATTTCGTTCCAATTCACATTCCAAGTAATATTCGGCATGCTAATTACATTGCCGGTTGCCAAATTGCATTATCACTTATAGTTTCCGAGATATGGACTATCGATAATTTACACCTTAGGCTCTGCTTCTAACTTGGGCCCAAATTGTAAAATGGTCTTCTCTATTGGCGATTTCGTTCCAATTCACATTCCAAGTAATATTCGGCATGCTAATTACATTGCCGGTTGCGAAATTGCATTATCTCTTATAGTTTCCGAGATATGGACTATCGATAATTTACACCTTAGGCTCTGCTTCTAACTTGGGCCCAAATTGTAAAATGGTCTTATCTATTGGCGATTTCGTTCCAATTCACATTCCAAGTAATATTCGGCATGCTAATTACATTGCCGGTTGCCAAATTGAATTATCTCTTATAGTTTCCGAGATATGGACTATCGATAATTTACACCTTAGGCTCTGCTTCTAACTTGGGCCCAAATTGTAAAATGGTCTTATCTATTGGCGATTTCGTTCCAATTCACATTCCAAGTAATATTCGGCATGCTAATTACATTGCCGGTTGCCAAATTGCATTATCTCTTATAGTTTCCGAGATATGGACTATCGATAATTTACACCTTAGGCTCTGCTTCTAACTTGGGCCCAAATTGTAAAATGGTCTTATCTATTGGCGATTTCGTTCCAATTCACACTCCAAGTAATATTCGGCATGCTAATTACATTGCCGGTTGCGAAATTGCATTATCTCTTATAGTGTCCGAGATATGGACTATCAATAATTTACACCTTAGGCTCTGCTTCTAACTTGGGCCCAAATTGTAAAATGGTCTTATCTATTGGCGATTTCGTTCCAATTCACATTCCAAGTAATATTCGGCATGCTAATTACATTGCCGGTTGCCAAATTGCATTATCTCTTATAGTTTCCGAGATATGGACTATCGATAATTTACACCTTAGGCTCTGCTTCTAACTTGGGCCCAAATTGTAAAATGGACTTATCTATTGGCGATTTCGTTCCAGTTCACATTCCAAGTAATATTCGGCATGCTAATTACATTTCCGGTTGCCAAATTGCATTACCTCTTATAGTTTCCGAGATATGGACTATCGATAATTTACACCTTAGGCTCTGCTTCTAACTTGGGCCCAAATTGTAAAATGGTCTTATCTATTGGCGATTTCGTTCCAATTCACATTCCAAGTAATATTCGGCATGCTAATTACATTGCCGGTTACCAAATTGCATTATCTCTTATAGTTTCCGAGATATGGACTATCGATAATTTACACCTTAGGCTCTGCTTCTAACTTGGGCCCAAATTGTAAAATGGTCTTATCTATTGGCGATTTCGTTCCAATTCACATTCCAAGTAATATTCGGCATGCTAATTACATTGCCGGTTGCCAAATTGCATTATCTCTTATAGTTTCCGAGATATGGACTATCGATAATTTACACCTTAGGCTCTGCTTCTAACTTGGGCCCAAATTGTAAAATGGTCTTATCTATTGGCGATTTCGTTCCAATTCACATTCCAAGTAATATTCGGCATGCTAATTACATTGCCGGTTGCCAAATTGCATTATCTCTTATAGTTTCCGAGATATGGACTATCGATAATTTACACCTTAGGCTCTGCTTCTAACTTGGGCGCAAATTGTAAAATGGTCTTATCTATTGGCGATTTCGTTCCAATTCACATTCCAAGTAATATTCGGCATGCTAATTACATTGCCGGTTGCCAAATTGAATTATCTCTTATAGTTTCCGAGATATGGACTATCGATAATTTACACCTTAGGCTCTGCTTCTAACTTGGGCGCAAATTGTAAAATGGTCTTATCTATTGGCGATTTCGTTCCAATTCACATTCCAAGTAATATTCGGCATGCTAATTACATTGCCGGTTGCCAAATTGCATTATCTCTTATAGTTTCCGAGATATGGACTATCGATAATTTACACCTTAGGCTCTGCTTCTAACTTGGGCGCAAATTGTAAAATGGTCTTATCTATTGGCGATTTCGTTCCAATTCACATTCCAATTAATATTCGGCATGTTAATTACATTGCCGGTTGCCAAATTGCATTATCTCTTATAGTTTCCGAGATATGGACTATCGATAATTTACACCTTAGGCTCTGCTTCTAACTTGGGCCCAAATTGTAAAATGGTCTTATCTATTAGCGATTTCGTTCCAATTCACATTCCAAGTAATATTCGGCATGCTAATTACATTGCCGGTTGCCAAATTGCATTATCTCTTATAGTTTCCGAGATATGGACTATCGATAATTTACACCTTAGGCTCTGCTTCTAACTTGGGCCCAAATTGTAAAATGGTCTTATCTATTGGCGATTTCGTTCCAATTCACATTCCAAGTAATATTCGGCATGCTAATTACATTGCCGGTTGCCAAATTGCATTATCTCTTATAGTTTCCGAGATATGGACTATCGATAATTTACACCTTAGGCTCTGCTTCTAACTTGGGCCCAAATTGTAAAATGGTCTTATCTATTGGCGATTTCGTTCCAATTCACATTCCAAGTAATATTCGGCATGCTAATTACATTGCCGGTTGCCAAATTGCATTATCTCTTATAGTTTCCGAGATATGGACTATCGATAATTTACACCTTAGGCTCTGCTTCTAACTTGGGCCCAAATTGTAAAATGGTCTTATCTATTGGCGATTTCGTTCCAATCCACATTCCAAGTAATATTCGGCATGCTAATTACATTGCCGGTTGCCAAATTGCATTATCTCTTATAGTTTCCGAGATATGGACTATCGATAATTTACAACTTAGGCTCT
This sequence comes from Rhynchophorus ferrugineus, assembly GCF_030347505.1. Taxonomy (NCBI): domain Eukaryota; kingdom Metazoa; phylum Arthropoda; class Insecta; order Coleoptera; family Curculionidae; genus Rhynchophorus; species Rhynchophorus ferrugineus. The sequence continues at coordinate 361,727 of NW_027472710.1, read as the reverse complement.
GCTTCTAACTTGGGCCCAAATTGTAAAATGGTCTTATCTATTGGCGATTTCGTTCCAATTCACATTCCAAGTAATATTCGGCATGCTAATTACATTGCCGGTTGCCAAATTGAATTATCTCTTATAGTTTCCGAGATATGGACTATCGATAATTTACACCTTAGGCTCTGCTTCTAACTTGGGCCCAAATTGTAAAATGGTCTTATCTATTGGCGATTTCGTCCCAATTCACATTCCAAGTGATATTCGGCATGCTAATTACATTGCCGGTTGCGAAATTGCATTATCTCTTATAGTTTCCGAGATATGGACTATCAATAATTTACACCGTAGGCTCTGCTTCTAACTTGGGCCCAAATTGTAAAATGGTCTTACCTATTGGCGATTTCGTTCCAATTCACATTCCAAGTAATATTCGGCATGCTAATTACATTGCCGGTTGCCAAATTGCATTATTTCTTATAGTTTCCGAGATATGGACTATCGATAATTTACACCTTAGGCTCTGCTTCTAACTTGGGCCCAAATTGTAAAATGGTCTTATCTATTGGCGATTTCGTTCCAATTCACATTCCAAGTAATATTCGGCATGCTAATTACATTGCCGGTTGCCAAATTGCATTATCTCTTATAGTTTCCGAGATATGGACTATCGATAATTTACACCTTAGGCTCTGCTTCTAACTTGGGCCCAAATTGTAAAATAGCATTACCTATTGGCGATTTCGTTCCAATTCACATTCCAAGTAATATTCGGCATGCTAATTACATTGCCGGTTGCCAAATTGCATTATCTCTTATAGTTTCCGAGATATGGACTATCGATAATTTACACCTTAGGCTCTGCTTCTAACTTGGGCCCAAATTGTAAAATGGTCTTATCTATTGGCGATTTCGTTCCAATTCACATTCCAAGTAATATTCGGCATGCTAATTACATTGCCGGTTGCCAAATTGCATTATCTCTTATAGTTTCCGAGATATGGACTATCGATAATTTACACCTTAGGCTCTGCTTCTAACTTGGGCCCAAATTGTAAAATGGTCTTATCTATTGGCGATTTCGTCCCAATTCACATTCCAAGTGATATTCGGCATGCTAATTACATTGCCGGTTGCGAAATTGCATTATCTCTTATAGTTTCCGAGATATGGACTATCAATAATTTACACCTTAGGCTCTGCTTCTAACTTGGGCCCAAATTGTAAAATGGTCTTATCTATTGGCGATTTCGTTCCAATTCACATTCCAAGTAATATTCGGCATGCTAATTACATTGCCGGTTGCCAAATTGCATTATCTCTTATAGTTTCCGAGATATGGACTATCGATAATTTACACCTTAGGCTCTGCTTCTAACTTGGGCCCAAATTGTAAAATGGTCTTATCTATTGGCGATTTCGTTCCAATTCACATTCCAAGTAATATTCGGCATGCTAATTACATTGCCGGTTGCCAAATTGCATTATCTCTTATAGTTTCCGAGATATGGACTATCAATAATTTACACCTTAGGCTCTGCTTCTAACTTGGGCCCAAATTGTAAAATGGTCTTATCTATTGGCGATTTCGTTCCAATTCACATTCCAAGTAATATTCGGCATGCTAATTACATTGCCGGTTGCCAAATTGCATTATCTCTTATAGTTTCCGAGATATGGACTATCGATAATTTACACCTTAGGCTCTGCTTCTAACTTGGGCCCAAATTGTAAAATGGTCTTATCTATTGGCGATTTCGTTCCAATTCACATTCCAAGTAATATTCGGCATGCTAATTACATTGCCGGTTGCCAAATTGCATTATCTCTTATAGTTTCCGAGATATGGACTATCGATAATTTACACCTTAGGCTCTGCTTCTAACTTGGGCCCAAATTGTAAAATGGTCTTATCTATTGGCGATTTCGTTCCAATTCACACTCAAAGTAATATTCGGCATGCTAATTACATTGCCGGTTGCGAAATTGCATTATCTCTTATAGTTTCCGAGATATGGACTATCAATAATTTACACCTTAGGCTCTGCTTCTAACTTGGGCCCAAATTGTAAAATGGTCTTATCTATTGGCGATTTCGTTCCAATTCACATTCCAAGTAATATTCGGCATGCTAATTACATTGCCGGTTGCCAAATTGCATTATCTCTTATAGTTTCCGAGATATGGACTATCGATAATTTACACCTTAGGCTCTGCTTCTAACTTGGGCCCAAATTGTAAAATGGCCTTATCTATTGGCGAATTCGTTCCAATTAACATTCCAAGTAATATTCGGCATGCTAATTACATTGCCGGTTGCCAAATTGCATTATCTCTTATAGTTTCCGAGATATGGACTATCGATAATTTACACCTTAGGCTCTGCTTCTAACTTGGGCCCAAATTGTAAAATGGTCTTACCTATTGGCGATTTCGTTCCAATTCACACTCCAAGTAATATTCGGCATGCTAATTACATTGCTGGTTGCGAAATTGCATTATCTCTTATAGTTTCCGAGATATGGACTATCAATAATTTACACCTTAGGCTCTGCTTCTAACTTGGGCCCAAATTGTAAAATGGTCTTATCTATTGGCGATTTCGTTCCAATTCACATTCCAAGTAATATTCGGCATGCTAATTACATTGCCGGTTGCCAAATTGCTTTATCTCTTATAGTTTCCGAGATATGGACTATCGATAATTTACACCTTAGGCTCTGCTTCTAACTTGGGCCCAAATTGTAAAATGGTCTTATCTGTTGGCGATTTCGTTCCAATTCACATTCCAAGTAATATTAGGCATGCTAATTACATTGCCGGTTGCCAAATTGCATTATCTCTTATAGTTTCCGAGATATGGACTATCGATAATTTACACCTTAGGCTCTGCTTCTAACTTGGGCCCAAATTGTCAAATGGTCTTATCTATTGGCGATTTCGTTCCAATTCACATTCCAAGTAATATTCGGCATGCTAATTACATTGCCGGTTGCCAAATTGCATTAACTCTTATAGTTTCCGAGATATGGACTATCGATAATTTACACCTTAGGCTCTGCTTCTAACTTGGGCCCAAATTGTAAAATGGTCTTATCTATTGGCGATTTCGTTCCAATTCACATTCCAAGTAATATTCGGCGTGCTAATTACATTGCCGGTTGCCAAATTGCATTATCTCTTATAGTTTCCGAGATATGGACTATCGATAATTTACACCATAGGCTCTGCTTATAACTTGGGCCCAAATTGTAAAATGGTCTTATCTATTGGCGATTTCGTTCCAATTCACATTCCAAGTAATATTCGGCATGCTAATTACATTGCCGGTTGCCAAATTGCATTATCTCTTATAGTTTCCGAGATATGGACTATCGATAATTTACACCTTAGGCTCTACTTCTAACTTGGGCCCAAATTGTAAAATGGTCTTATCTATTGGCGATTTCGTTCCAATTCACATTCCAAGTAATATTCGGCATGCTAATTACATTGCCGGTTGCCAAATTGCATTATCTCTTATAGTTTCCGAGATATGGACTATCGATAATTTACACCTTAGGCTCTGCTTCTAACTTGGGCCCAAATTGTAAAATGGTCTTATCTATTGGCGATTTCGTTCCAATTCACATTCCAAGTAATATTCGGCATGCTAATTACATTGCCGGTTGCCAAATTGCATTATCTCTTATAGTTTCCGAGATATGGACTATCGATAATTTACACCTTAGGCTCTGCTTCTAACTTGGGCCCAAATTGTAAAATGGTCTTATCTATTGGCGATTTCGTCCCAATTCACATTCCAAGTGATATTCGGCATGCTAATTACATTGCCGGTTGCGAAATTGCATTATCTCTTATAGTTTCCGAGATATGGACTATCAATAATTTACACCTTAGGCTCTGCTTCTAACTGGGGCCCAAATTGTAAAATGGTCTTATCTATTGGCGATTTCGTTCCAATTCACATTCCAAGTAATATTCGGCATGCTAATTACATTTCCGGTTGCCAAATTGCATTATCTCTTATAGTTTCCGAGATATGGACTATCGATAATTTACACCTTAGGCTCTGCTTCTAACTTGGGCCCAAATTGTAAAATGGTCTTATCTATTGGCGATTTCGTTCCAATTCACATTCCAAGTAATATTCGGCATGATTATTACATTGCCGGTTGCCAAATTGCATTATCTCTTATAGTTTCCGAGATATGGACTATCGATAATTTACACCTTAGGCTCTGCTTCTAACTTGGGCCCAAATTGTAAAATGGCCTTATCTATTGGCGATTTCGTTCCAATTCACATTCCAAGTAATATTGGGCATGCTAATTACATTACCGGTTGCCAAATTGCATTATCTCTTATAGTTTCCGAGATATGGACTATCGATAATTTACACCTTAGGCTCTGCTTCTAACTTGGGCCCAAATTGTAAAATGGTCTTACCTATTGGCGATTTCGTTCCAATTCACACTCCAAGTAATATTCGGCATGCTAATTACATTGCCGGTTGCCAAATTGCATTATCTCTTATAGTTTCCGAGATATGGACTATCGATAATTTACACCTTAGGCTCTGCTTCTAACTTGGGCCCAAATTGTAAAATGGTCTTATCTATTGGCGATTTCGTTCCAATTCACATTCCAAGTAATATTCGGCATGCTAATTACATTGCCGGTTGCCAAATTGCATTATCTCTTATAGTTTCCGAGATATGGACTATCGATAATTTACACCTTAGGCTCTGCTTCTAACTTGGGCCCAAATTGTAAAATGGTCTTATCTATTGGCGATTTCGTCCCAATTCACATTCCAAGTGATATTCGGCATGCTAATTACATTGCCGATTGCGAAATTGCATTATCTCTTATAGTTTCCGAGATATGGACTATCAATAATTTACACCTTAGGCTCTGCTTCTAACTTGGGCCCAAATTGTAAAATGGTCTTATCTATTGGCGATTTCGTTCCAATTCACATTCCAAGTAATATTCGGCATGCTAATTACATTGCCGGTTGCCAAATTGCATTATCTCTTATAGTTTCCGAGATATGGACTATCGATAATTTACACCTTAGGCTCTGCTTCTAACTTGGGCCCAAATTGTAAAATGGTCTTATCTATTGGCGATTTCGTTCCAATTCACATTCCAAGTAATACTCGGCATGCTAATTACATTGCCGGTTGCCAAATTGCATTATCTCTTATAGTTTCCGAGATATGGACTATCGATAATTTACACCTTAGGCTCTGCTTCTAACTTGGGCACAAATTGTAAAATGGTTTTATCTATTGGCGATTTCGTTCCAATTCACATTCCAAGTAATATTCGGCATGCTAATTACATTGCCGGTTGCCAAATTGCATTATCTCTTATAGTTTCTGAGATATGGACTATCGATAATTTACACCTTAGGCTCTGCTTCTAACTTGGGCCCAAATTGTAAAATGGTCTTATCTATTGACGATTTCGTTCCAATTCACATTCCAAGTAATATTCGGCATGCTAATTACATTGCCGGTTGCCAAATTGCATTATCTCTTATAGTTTCCGAGATATGGACTATCGATAATTTACACCTTAGCCTCTGCTTCTAACTTGGGCCCAAATTGTAAAATGGTCTTATCTATTGGCTTTTCGTTCCAATTCACATTCCAAGTAATATTCGGCATGCTAATTACATTGCCGGTTGCCAAATTGCATTATCTCTTATAGTTTCCGAGATATGGACTATCGATAATTTACACCTTAGGCTCTGCTTCTAACTTGGGCCCAAATTGTAAAATGGTCTTCTCTATCGGCGATTTCGTTCCAATTCACATTCCAAGTAATATTCGGCATGCTAATTACATTGCCGGTTGCCAAATTGCATTATCTCTTATAGTTTCCGAGATATGGACTATCGATAATTTACACCTTAGGCTCTGCTTCTAACTTGGGCCCAAATTGTAAAATGGTCTTATCTATTGGCGATTTCGTTCCAATTCACATTCCAAGTAATATTCGGCATGCTAATTACATTGCCGGTTGGCAAATTGCATTATCTCTTATAGTTTCCGAGATATGGACTATCGATAATTTACACCTTAGGCTCTGCTTCTAACTTGGGCCCAAATTGTAAAATGGTCTTCTCTATTGGCGATTTCGTTCCAATTCACATTCCAAGTAATATTCGGCATGCTAATTACATTGCCGGTTGCCAAATTGCATTATCACTTATAGTTTCCGAGATATGGACTATCGATAATTTACACCTTAGGCTCTGCTTCTAACTTGGGCCCAAATTGTAAAATGGTCTTCTCTATTGGCGATTTCGTTCCAATTCACATTCCAAGTAATATTCGGCATGCTAATTACATTGCCGGTTGCCAAATTGAATTATCTCTTATAGTTTCCGAGATATGGACTATCGATAATTTACACCTTAGGCTCTGCTTCTAACTTGGGCCCAAATTGTAAAATGGTCTTATCTATTGGCGATTTCGTTCCAATTCACATTCCAAGTAATATTCGGCATGCTAATTACATTGCCGGTTGCCAAATTGCATTATCTCTTATAGTTTCCGAGATATGGACTATCGATAATTTACACCTTAGGCTCTGCTTCTAACTTGGGCCCAAATTGTAAAATGGTCTTATCTATTGGCGATTTCGTTCCAATTCACATTCCAAGTAATATTCGGCATGCTAATTACATTGCCGGTTGCCAAATTGAATTATCTCTTATAGTTTCCGAGATATGGACTATCGATAATTTACACCTTAGGCTCTGCTTCTAACTTGGGCCCAAATTGTAAAATGGTCTTATCTATTGGCGATTTCGTTCCAATTCACATTCCAAGTAATATTCGGCATGCTAATTACATTGCCGGTTGCCAAATTGCATTATCTCTTATAGTTTCCGAGATATGGACTATCGATAATTTACACCTTTGGCTCTGCTTCTAACTTGGGCCCAAATTGTAAAATGGTCTTATCTATTGGCGATTTCGTTCCAATTCACACTCCAAGTAATATTCGGCATGCTAATTACATTGCCGGTTGCGAAATTGCATTATCTCTTATAGTGTCCGAGATATGGACTATCAATAATTTACACCTTAGGCTCTGCTTCTAACTTGGGCCCAAATTGTAAAATGGTCTTATCTATTGGCGATTTCGTTCCAATTCACATTCCAAGTAATATTCGGCATGCTAATTACATTGCCGGTTGCCAAATTGCATTATCTCTTATAGTTTCCGAGATATGGACTATCGATAATTTACACCTTAGGCTCTGCTTCTAACTTGGGCCCAAATTGTAAAATGGTCTTATCTATTGGCGATTTCGTTCCAATTCACATTCCAAGTAATATTCGGCATGCTAATTACATTTCCGGTTGCCAAATTGCATTACCTCTTATAGTTTCCAAGATATGGACTATCGATAATTTACACCTTAGGCTCTGCTTCTAACTTGGGCCCAAATTGTAAAATGGTCTTATCTATTGGCGATTTCGTTCCAATTCACATTCCAAGTAATATTCGGCATGCTAATTACATTGCCGGTTGCCAAATTGCATTATCTCTTATAGTTTCCGAGATATGGACTATCGATAATTTACACCTTAGGTTCTGCTTCTAACTTGGGCCCAAATTGTAAAATGGTCTTATCTATTGGCGATTTCGTTCCAATTCACATTCCAAGTAATATTCGGCATGCTAATTACATTGCCGGTTGCCAAATTGAATTATCTCTTATAGTTTCCGAGATATGGACTATCGATAATTTACACCTTAGGCTCTGCTTCTAACTTGGGCCCAAATTGTAAAATGGTCTTATCTATTGGCGATTTCGTTCCAATTCACATTCCAAGTAATATTCGGCATGCTAATTACATTGCCGGTTGCCAAATTGCATTATCTCTTATAGTTTCCGAGATATGGACTATCGATAATTTACACCTTAGGCTCTGCTTCTAACTTGGGCCCAAATTGTAAAATGGTCTTATCTATTGGCGATTTCGTTCCAATTCACATTCCAAGTAATATTCGGCCTGCTAATTACATTGCCGGTTGCCAAATTGAATTATCTCTTATAGTTTCCGAGATATGGACTATCGATAATTTACACCTTAGGCTCTGCTTCTAACTTGGGCGCAAATTGTAAAATGGTCTTACCTATTGGCGATTTCGTTCCAATTCACATTCCAAGTAATATTCGGCATGCTAATTACATTGCCGGTTGCCAAATTGCATTATCTCTTATAGTTTCCGAGATATGGACTATCGATAATTTACACCTTAGGCTCTGCTTCTAACTTGGGCGCAAATTGTAAAATGGTCTTATCTATTGGCGATTTCGTTCCAATTCACATTCCAATTAATATTCGGCATGTTAATTACATTGCCGGTTGCCAAATTGCATTATCTCTTATAGTTTCCGAGATATGGACTATCGATAATTTACACCTTAGGCTCTGCTTCTAACTTGGGCCCAAATTGTAAAATGGTCTTATCTATTAGCGATTTCGTTCCAATTCACATTCCAAGTAATATTCGGCATGCTAATTACATTGCCGGTTGCCAAATTGCATTATCTCTTATAGTTTCCGAGATATGGACTATCGATAATTTACACCTTAGGCTCTGCTTCTAACTTGGGCCCAAATTGTAAAATGGTCTTATCTATTGGCGATTTCGTTCCAATTCACATTCCAAGTAATATTCGGCATGCTAATTACATTGCCGGTTGCCAAATTGAATTATCTCTTATAGTTTCCGAGATATGGACTATCGATAATTTACACCTTAGGCTCTGCTTCTAACTTGGGCCCAAATTGTAAAATGGTCTTATCTATTGGCGATTTCGTTCCAATTCACATTCCAAGTAATATTCGGCATGCTAATTACATTGCCGGTTGCCAAATTGCATTATCTCTTATAGTTTCCGAGATATGGACTATCGATAATTTACACCTTAGGCTCTGCTTCTAACTTGGGCCCAAATTGTAAAATGGTCTTATCTATTGGCGATTGCGTTCCAATTCACATTCCAAGTAATATTCGGCATGCTAATTACATTGCCGGTTGCCAAATTGCATTATCTCTTATAGTTTCTTAGATATGGACTATCGATAATTTACACCTTAGGCTCTGCTTCTAACTTGGGCCCAAATTGTAAAATGGTCTTATCTATTGGCGATTTCGTTCCAATTCACATTCCAAGTAATATTCGGCATGCTAATTACATTGCCGGTTGCCAAATTGAATTATCTCTTATAGTTTCCGAGATATGGACTATCGATAATTTACACCTTAGGCTCTGCTTCTAACTTGGGCCCAAATTGTAAAATGGTCTTCTCTATTGGCGATTTCGTTCCAATTCACATTCCAAGTAATATTCGGCATGCTAATTACATTGCCGGTTGCCAAATTGCATTATCACTTATAGTTTCCGAGATATGGACAATCGATAATTTACACCTTAGGCTCTGCTTCTAACTTGGGCCCAAATTGTAAAATGGTCTTCTCTATTGGCGATTTCGTTCCAATTCACATTCCAAGTAATATTCGGCATGCTAATTACATTGCCGGTTGCCAAATTGCATTATCTCTTATAGTTTCCGAGATATGGACTATCGATAATTTACACCTTAGGCTCTGCTTCTAACTTGGGCCCAAATTGTAAAATGGTCTTCTCTATTGGCGATTTCGTTCCAATTCACATTCCAAGTAATATTCGGCATGCTAATTACATTGCCGGTTGCCAAATTGAATTATCTCTTATAGTTTCCGAGATATGGACTATCGATAATTTACATCTTAGGCTCTGCTTCTAACTTGGGCCCAAATTGTAAAATGGTCTTACCTATTGGCGATTTCGTTCCAATTCACATTCCAAGTAATATTCGGCATGCTAATTACATTGCCGGTTGCAAAATTGCATTATCTCTTATAGTTTCCGAGATATGGACTATCGATAATTTACACCTTAGGCTCTGCTTCTAACTTGGGCCCAAATTGTAAAATGGTCTTATCTATTGGCGATTTCGTTCCAATTCACATTCCAAGTAATATTCGGCATGCTAATTACATTGCCGGTTGCCAAATTGCATTATCTCTTATAGTTTCCGAGATATGGACTATCGGTAATTTACACCTTAGGCTCTGCTTCTAACTTGGGCCCAAATTGTAAAATGGTCTTATCTATTGGCGATTTCGTTCCAATTCACATTCCAAGTAATATCCGGCATGCTAATTACATTGCCGGTTGCCAAATTGAATTATCTCTTATAGTTTCCGAGATATGGACTATCGATAATTTACACCTTATGCTCTGCTTCTAACTTGGGCCCAAATTGTAAAATGGTCTTATCTATTGGCGATTTCGTTCCAATTCACATTCCAGGTAATATCCGGCATGCTAATTACATTGCCGGTTGCCAAATTGAATTATCTCTTATAGTTTCCGAGATATGGACTATCGATAATTTACACCTTAGGCTCTGCTTCTAACTTGGGCCCAAATTGTAAAATGGTCTTATCTATTGGCGATTTCGTTCCAATTCACATTCCAAGTAATATTCGGCATGCTAATTACATTGCCGGTCGCCAAATTGCATTATCTCTTATAGTTTCCGAGATATGGACTATCGATAATTTACACCTTAGGCTCTGCTTCTAACTTGGGCCCAAATTGTAAAATGGTCTTCTCTATTGGCGATTTCGTTCCAATTCACATTCCAGGTAATATCCGGCATGCTAATTACATTGCCGGTTGCCAAATTGAATTATCTCTTATAGTTTCCGAGATATGGACTATCGATAATTTACACCTTAGGCTCTGCTTCTAACTTGGGCCCAAATTGTAAAATGGTCTTATTTATTGGCGATTTCGTTCCAATTCACATTCCAAGTAATATTCGGCATGCTAATTACATTGCCGGTTGCCAAATTGCATTATCTCTTATAGTTTCCGAGATATGGACTATCGATAATTTACACCTTAGGCTCTGCTTCTAACTTGGGCCCAAATTGTAAAATGGTCTTATCTATTGGCGATTTCGTCCCAATTCACATTCCAAGTGATATTCGGCATGCTAATTACATTGCCGGTTGCGAAATTGCATTATCTCTTATAGTTTCCGAGATATGGACTATCAATAATTTACACCTTAGGCTCTGCTTCTAACTTGGGCCCAAATTGTAAAATGGTCTTATCTATTGGCGATTTCGTTCCAATTCACATTCCAAGTAATATTCGGCATGCTAATTACATTGCCGGTTGCTAAATTGCATTATCTCTTATAGTTTCCGAGATATGGACTATCGATAATTTACACCTTAGGCTCTGCTTCTAACTTGGGCCCAAATTGTAAAATGGTCTTATCTATTGGCGATTTCGTTCCAATTCACATTCCAAGTAATATTCGGCATGCTAATTACATTGCCGGTTGCCAAATTGCATTATCTCTTATAGTTTCCGAGATATGGACTATCAATAATTTACACCTTAGGCTCTGCTTCTAACTTGGGCCCAAATTGTAAAATGGTCTTATCTATTGGCGATTTCGTTCCAATTCACATTCCAAGTAATATTCGGCATGATAATTACATTGCCGGTTGCCAAATTGCATTATCTCTTATAGTTTCCGAGATATGGACTATCGATAATTTACACCTTAGGCTCTGCTTCTAACTTGGGCCCAAATTGTAAAATGGCCTTATCTATTGGCGATTTCGTTCCAATTCACATTCCAAGTAATATTGGGCATGCTAATTACATTACCGGTTGCCAAATTGCATTATCTCTTATAGTTTCCGAGATATGGACTATCGATAATTTACACCTTAGGCTCTGCTTCTAACTTGGGCCCAAATTGTAAAATGGTCTTACCTATTGGCGATTTCGTTCCAATTCACACTCCAAGTAATATTCGGCATGCTAATTACATTGCCGATTGCGAAATTGCATTATCTCTTATAGTTTCCGAGATATGGACTATCAATAATTTACACCTTAGGCTCTGCTTCTAACTTGGGCCCAAATTGTAAAATGGTCTTATCTATTGGCGATTTCGTTCCAATTCACATTCCAAGTAATATTCGGCATGCTAATTACATTGCCGGTTGCCAAATTGCATTATCTCTTATAGTTTCCGAGATATGGACTATCGATAATTTACACCTTAGGCTCTGCTTCTAACTTGGGCCCAAATTGTAAAATGGTCTTATCTATTGGCGATTTCGTTCCAATTCACATTCCAAGTAATACTCGGCATGCTAATTACATTGCCGGTTGCCAAATTGCATTATCTCTTATAGTTTCCGAGATATGGACTATCGATAATTTACACCTTAGGCTCTGCTTCTAACTTGGGCACAAATTGTAAAATGGTCTTATCTATTGGCGATTTCGTTCCAATTCACATTCCAAGTAATATTCGGCATGCTAATTACATTGCCGGTTGCCAAATTGCATTATCTCTTATAGTTTCCGAGATATGGACTATCGATAATTTACACCTTAGGCTCTGCTTCTAACTTGGGCCCAAATTGTAAAATGGTCTTATCTATTGGCGATTTCGTTCCATTTCACATTCCAAGTAATATTCGGCATGCTAATTACATTGCCGGTTGCCAAATTGCATTATCTCTTATAGTTTCCGAGATATGGACTATCGATAATTTACACCTTAGCCTCTGCTTCTAACTTGGGCCCAAATTGTAAAATGGTCTTATCTATTGGCGTTTTCGTTCCAATTCACATTCCAAGTAATATTCGGCATGCTAATTACATTGCCGGTTGCCAAATTGCATTATCTCTTATAGTTTCCGAGATATGGACTATCGATAATTTACACCTTAGGCTCTGCTTCTAACTTGGGCCCAAATTGTAAAATGGTCTTCTCAATTGGCGATTTCGTTCCAATTCACATTCCAAGTAATATTCGGCATGCTAATTACATTGCCGGTTGCCAAATTGCATTATCTCTTATAGTTTCCGAGATATGGACTATCGATAATTTACACCTTAGGCTCTGCTTCTAACTTGGGCCCAAATTGTAAAATGGTCTTATCTATTGGCGATTTCGTTCCAATTCACATTCCAAGTAATATTCGGCATGCTAATTACATTGCCGGTTGCCAAATTGCATTATCTCTTATAGTTTCCGAGATATGGACTATCGATAATTTACACCTTAGGCTCTGCTTCTAACTTGGGCCCAAATTGTAAAATGGTCTTCTCTATTGGCGATTTCGTTCCAATTCACATTCCAAGTAATATTCGGCATGCTAATTACATTGCCGGTTGCCAAATTGCATTATCTCTTATAGTTTCCGAGATATGGACTATCGATAATTTACACCTTCGGCTCTGCTTCTAACTTGGGCCCAAATTGTAAAATGGTCTTCTCTATTGGCGATTTCGTTCCAATTCACATTCCAAGTAATATTCGGCATGCTAATTACATTGCCGGTTGCCAAATTGCATTATCTCTTATAGTTTCCGAGATATGGACTATCGATAATTTACACCTTAGGCTCTGCTTCTAATTTGGGCCCAAATTGTAAAATCGTCTTATCTATTGGCGATTTCGTTCCAATTCACATTCCAAGTAATATTCGGCATGCTAATTACATTGCCGGTTGCCAAATTGCATTATCTCTTATAGTTTCCGAGATATGGACTATCGGTAATTTACACCTTAGGCTCTGCTTCTAACTTGGGCCCAAATTGTAAAATGGTCTTATCTATTGGCGATTTCGTTCCAATTCACATTCCAAGTAATATCCGGCATGCTAATTACATTGCCGGTTGCCAAATTGAATTATCTCTTATAGTTTCCGAGATATGGACTATCGATAATTTACACCTTAGGCTCTGCTTCTAACATGGGCCCAAATTGTAAAATGGTCTTACCTATTGGCGATTTCGTTCCAATTCACATTCCAAGTAATATTCGGCATGCTAATTACATTGCCGGTTGCCAAATTGCATTATCTCTTATAGTTTATGAGATATGGACTATCGATAATTTACACCTTAGGCTCTGCTTCTAACTTGGGCCCAAATTGTAAAATGGTCTTATCTATTGGCGATTTCGTTCCAATTCACATTCCAAGTAATATTCGGCATGCTAATTACATTGCCGGTTGCCAAATTGCATTATCTCTTATAGTTTCCGAGATATGGACTATCGATAATTTACACCTTAGGCTCTGCTTCTAACTTGGGCCCAAATTGTAAAATGGTCTTATCTATTGGCGATTTCGTTCCAATTCACATTCCAAGTAATATTCGGCATGCTAATTACATTGCCGGTTGCCAAATTGCATTATCTCTTATAGTTTCCGAGATATGGACTATCGATAATTTACACCTTAGGCTCTGCTTCTAACTTGGGCCCAAATTGTAAAATGGTCTTCTCTATTGGCGATTTCGTTCCAATTCACATTCCAAGTAATATTCGGCATGCTAATTACATTGCCGGTTGCCAAATTGCATTATCTCTTATAGTTTCCGAGATATGGACTATCGATAATTTACACCTTAGGCTCTGCTTCTAATTTGGGCCCAAATTGTAAAATGGTCTTCTCTATTGGCGATTTCGTTCCAATTCACATTCCAAGTAATATTCGGCATGCTAATTACATTGCCGGTTGCCAAATTGCATTATCTCTTATAGTTTCCGAGATATGGACTATCGATAATTTACACCTTAGGCTCTGCTTCTAACTTGGGCCCAAATTGTAAAATGGTCTTCTCTATAGGCGATTTCGTTCCAATTCACATTCCAAGTAATATTCGGCATGCTAATTACATTGCCGGTTGCCAAATTGCATTATCTCTTATAGTTTCCGAGATATGGACTATCGATAATTTACACCTTAGGCTCTGCTTCTAACTTGGGCCCAAATTGTAAAATCGTCTTATCTATTGGCGATTTCGTTCCAATTCACATTCCAAGTAATATTCGGCATGCTAATTACATTGCCGGTTGCCAAATTGCATTATCTCTTATAGTTTCCGAGATATGGACTATCGGTAATTTACACCTTAGGCTCTGCTTCTAACTTGGGCCCAAATTGTAAAATGGTCTTATCTATTGGCGATTTCGTTCCAATTCACATTCCAAGTAATATTCGGCATGCTAATTACATTGCCGGTTGCCAAATTGAATTATCTCTTACAGTTTCCGAGATATGGACTATCGATAATTTACACCTTAGGCTCTGCTTCTAACTTGGGCCCAAATTGTAAAATGGTCTTACCTATTGGCGATTTCGTTCCAATTCACATTCCAAGTAATATTCGGCATGCTAATTACATTGCCGGTTGTCAAATTGCATTATCTCTTATAGTTTCCGAGATATGGACTATCGATAATTTACACCTTAGGCTCTGCTTCTAACTTGGGCCCAAATTGTAAAATGGTCTTATCTATTGGCGATTTCGTCCCAATTCACATTCCAAGCAATATTCGGCATGCTAATTACATTGCCGGTTGCCAAATTGCATTATCTCTTACAGTTTCCGAGATATGGACTATCGATAATTTACACCTTAGGCTCTGCTTCTAACTTGGGCCCAAATTGTAAAATGGTCTTACCTATTGGCGATTTCGTTCCAATTCACATTCCAAGTAATATTCGGCATGCTAATTACATTGCCGGTTGTCAAATTGCATTATCTCTTATAGTTTCCGAGATATGGACTATCGATAATTTACACCTTAGGCTCTGCTTCTAACTTGGGCCCAAATTGTAAAATGGTCTTATCTATTGGCGATTTCGTCCCAATTCACATTCCAAGCAATATTCGGCATGCTAATTACATTGCCGGTTGCCAAATTGCATTATCTCTTATAGTTTCCGAGATATGGACTATCGATAATTTACATCTTAGGCTCTGCTTCTAACTTGGGCCCAAATTGTAAAATCGTCTTATCTATTGGCGATTTCGTTCCAATTCACATTAAATGTAATATTCGGCATGCTAATTACATTGCCGGTTGCCAAATTGCATTATCTCTTATAGTTTCCGAGATATGGACTATCGATAATTTACACCTTAGGCTCTGCTTCTAACTTGGGCCCAAATTGTAAAATGGTCTTATCTATTGGCGATTTCGTTCCAATTCACATTCCAAGTAATATCCGGCATGCTAATTACATTGCCGGTTGCCAAATTGAATTATCTCTTATAGTTTCCGAGATATGGACTATCGATAATTTACACCATAGGCTCTGCTTCTAACTTGGGCCCAAATTGTAAAATGGTCTTATCTATTTGCGATTTCGTTCCAATTCACATTCCAAGTAATATTCGGCATGCTAATTACATTGCCGGTTGCCAAATTGCATTATCTCTTATAGTTTCCGAGATATGGACTATCGATAATTTACATCTTAGGCTCTGCTTCTAACTTGGGCCCAAATTGTAAAATGGTCTTATCTATTGGCGATTTCGTTCCAATTCACATTCCATGTAATATTCGGCATGCTAATTACATTGCCGGTTGCCAAATTGCATTATCTCTTATAGTTTCCGAGATATGGACTATCGATAATTTACACCTTAGGCTCTGCTTCTAACTTGGGCCCAAATTGTAAAATGGTCTTATCTATTGGCGATTTCGTCCCAATTCACATTCCAAGTGATATTCGGCATGCTAATTACATTGCCGGTTGCGAAATTGCATTATCTCTTATAGTTTCCGAGATATGGACTATCAATAATTTACACCTTAGGCTCTGCTTCTAACTTGGGCCCAAATTGTAAAATGGCCTTATCTATTGGCGATTTCGTTCCAATTCACATTCCAAGTAATATTCGGCATGCTAATTACATTGCCGGTTGCCAAATTGCATTATCTCTTATAGTTTCCGAGATATGGACTATCGATAATTTACACCTTAGGCTCTGCTTCTAACTTGGGCCCAAATTGTAAAATGGTCTTATCTATTGGCGATTTCGTTCCAATTCACATTCCAAGTAATATTCGGCATGCTAATTACATTGCCGGTTGCCAAATTGCATTATCTCTTATAGTTTCCGAGATATGGACTATCGATAATTTACACCTTAGGCTCTGCTTCTAACTTGGGCCCAAATTGTAAAATGGTCTTATCTATTGGCGATTTCGTTCCAATTCACATTCCAAGTAATATTCGGCATGCTAATTACATTGCCGGTTGCCAAATTGCATTATCTCTTATAGTTTCCGAGATATGGACTATCGATAATTTACACCTTAGGCTCTGCTTCTAACTTGGGCCCAAATTGTAAAATGGTCTTATCTATTGGCGATTTCGTTCCAATTCACATTCCAAGTAATATTCGGCATGCTAATTACATTGCCGGTTGCCAAATTGCATTATCTCTTATAGTTTCCGAGATATGGACTATCGATAATTTACACCTTAGCCTCTGCTTCTAACTTGGGCCCAAATTGTAAAATGGTCTTATCTATTGGCGTTTTCGTTCCAATTCACATTCCAAGTAATATTCGGCATGCTAATTACATTGCCGGTTGCCAAATTGCATTATCTCTTATAGTTTCCGAGATATGGACTATCGGTAATTTACACCTTAGGCTCTGCTTCTAACTTGGGCCCAAATTGTAAAATGGTCTTATCTATTGGCGATTTCGTTCCAATTCACATTCCAAGTAATATCCGGCATGCTAATTACATTGCCGGTTGCCAAATTGAATTATCTCTTATAGTTTCCGAGATATGGACTATCGATAATTTACACCTTATGCTCTGCTTCTAACTTGGGCCCAAATTGTAAAATGGTCTTATCTATTGGCGATTTCGTTCCAATTCACATTCCAGGTAATATCCGGCATGCTAATTACATTGCCGGTTGCCAAATTGAATTATCTCTTATAGTTTCCGAGATATGGACTATCGATAATTTACACCTTAGGCTCTGCTTCTAACTTGGGCCCAAATTGTAAAATGGTCTTATCTATTGGCGATTTCGTTCCAATTCACATTCCAAGTAATATTCGGCATGCTAATTACATTGCCGGTTGCCAAATTGCATTATCTCTTATAGTTTCCGAGATATGGACTATCGATAATTTACACCTTAGGCTCTGCTTCTAACTTGGGCCCAAATTGTAAAATGGTCTTCTCTATTGGCGATTTCGTTCCAATTCACATTCCAGGTAATATCCGGCATGCTAATTACATTGCCGGTTGCCAAATTGAATTATCTCTTATAGTTTCCGAGATATGGACTATCGATAATTTACACCTTAGGCTCTGCTTCTAACTTGGGCCCAAATTGTAAAATGGTCTTATCTATTGGCGATTTCGTTCCAATTCACATTCCAAGTAATATTCGGCATGCTAATTACATTGCCGGTTGCCAAATTGCATTATCTTTTATAGTTTCCGAGATATGGACTATCGATAATTTACACCTTAGGCTCTGCTTCTAACTTGGGCCCAAATTGTAAAATGGTCTTATCTATTGGCGATTTCGTCCCAATTCACATTCCAAGTGATATTCGGCATGCTAATTACATTGCCGGTTGCGAAATTGCATTATCTCTTATAGTTTCCGAGATATGGACTATCAATAATTTACACCTTAGGCTCTGCTTCTAACTTGGGCCCAAATTGTAAAATGGTCTTATCTATTGGCGATTTCGTTCCAATTCACATTCCAAGTAATATTCGGCATGCTAATTACATTGCCGGTTGCCAAATTGCATTATCTCTTATAGTTTCCGAGATATGGACTATCGATAATTTACACCTTAGGCTCTGCTTCTAACTTGGGCCCAAATTGTAAAATGGTCTTATCTATTGGCGATTTCGTTCCAATTCACATTCCAAGTAATATTCGGCATGCTAATTACATTGCCGGTTGCCAAATTGCATTATCTCTTATAGTTTCCGAGATATGGACTATCGATAATTTACACCTTAGGCTCTGCTTCTAACTTGGGCCCAAATTGTAAAATGGTCTTATCTATTGGCGATTTCGTTCCAATTCACATTCCAAGTAATATTCGGCATGCTAATTACATTGCCGGTTGCCAAATTGCATTATCTCTTATAGTTTCCGAGATATGGACAATCGATAATTTACACCTTAGGCTCTGCTTCTAACTTGGGCCCAAATTGTAAAATGGTCTTCTCTATTGGCGATTTCGTTCCAATTCACATTCCAAGTAATATTCGGGCATGCTAATTACATTGCCGGTTGCCAAATTGCATTATCTCTTATAGTTTCCGAGATATGGACTATCGATAATTTACACCTTAGGCTCTGCTTCTAACTTGGGCCCAAATTGTAAAATGGTCTTCTCTATTGGCGATTTCGTTCCAATTCACATTTCAAGTAATATTCAGCATGCTAATTACATTGCCGGTTGCCAAATTGAATTATCTCTTATAGTTTCCGAGATATGGACTATCGATAATTTACATCTTAGGCTCTGCTTCTAACTTGGGCCCAAATTGTAAAATGGTCTTACCTATTGGCGATTTCGTTCCAATTCACATTCCAAGTAATATTCGGCATGCTAATTACATTGCCGGTTGCAAAATTGCATTATCTCTTATAGTTTCCGAGATATGGACTATCGATAATTTACACCTTAGGCTCTGCTTCTAACTTGGGCCCAAATTGTAAAATGGTCTTATCTATTGGCGATTTCGTTCCAATTCACATTCCAAGTAATATTCGGCATGCTAATTACATTGCCGGTTGCCAAATTGCATTATCTCTTATAGTTTCCGAGATATGGACTATCGGTAATTTACACCTTAGGCTCTGCTTCTAACTTGGGCCCAAATTGTAAAATGGTCTTATCTATTGGCGATTTCGTTCCAATTCACATTCCAAGTAATATCCGGCATGCTAATTACATTGCCGGTTGCCAAATTGAATTATCTCTTATAGTTTCCGAGATATGGACTATCGATAATTTACACCTTATGCTCTGCTTCTAACTTGGGCCCAAATTGTAAAATGGTCTTATCTATTGGCGATTTCGTTCCAATTCACATTCCAGGTAATATCCGGCATGCTAATTACATTGCCGGTTGCCAAATTGAATTATCTCTTATAGTTTCCGAGATATGGACTATCGATAATTTACACCTTAGGCTCTGCTTCTAACTTGGGCCCAAATTGTAAAATGGTCTTATCTATTGGCGATTTCGTTCCAATTCACATTCCAAGTAATATTCGGCATGCTAATTACATTGCCGGTTGCCAAATTGCATTATCTCTTATAGTTTCCGAGATATGGACTATCGATAATTTACACCTTAGGCTCTGCTTCTAACTTGGGCCCAAATTGTAAAATGGTCTTCTCTATTGGCGATTTCGTTCCAATTCACATTCCAGGTAATATCCGGCATGCTAATTACATTGCCGGTTGCCAAATTGAATTATCTCTTATAGTTTCCGAGATATGGACTATCGATAATTTACACCTTAGGCTCTGCTTCTAACTTGGGCCCAAATTGTAAAATGGTCTTATCTATTGGCGATTTCGTTCCAATTCACATTCCAAGTGATATTCGGCATGCTAATTACATTGCCGGTTGCGAAATTGCATTATCTCTTATAGTTTCCGAGATATGGACTATCAATAATTTACACCTTAGGCTCTGCTTCTAACTTGGGCCCAAATTGTAAAATGGTCTTATCTATTGGCGATTTCGTTCCAATTCACATTCCAAGTAATATTCGGCATGCTAATTACATTGCCGGTTGCCAAATTGCATTATCTCTTATAGTTTCCGAGATATGGACTATCGATAATTTACACCTTAGGCTCTGCTTCTAACTTGGGCCCAAATTGTAAAATGGTCTTATCTATTGGCGATTTCGTTCCAATTCACATTCCAAGTAATATTCGGCATGCTAATTACATTGCCGGTTGCCAAATTGCATTATCTCTTATAGTTTCCGAGATATGGACTATCGATAATTTACACCTTAGGCTCTGCTTCTAACTTGGGCCCAAATTGTAAAATGGTCTTATCTATTGGCGATTTCGTTCCAATTCACATTCCAAGTAATATTCGGCATGCTAATTACATTGCCGGTTGCCAAATTGCATTATCTCTTATAGTTTCCGAGATATGGACAATCGATAATTTACACCTTAGGCTCTGCTTCTAACTTGGGCCCAAATTGTAAAATGGTCTTCTCTATTGGCGATTTCGTTCCAATTCACATTCCAAGTAATATTCGGGCATGCTAATTACATTGCCGGTTGCCAAATTGCATTATCTCTTATAGTTTCCGAGATATGGACTATCGATAATTTACACCTTAGGCTCTGCTTCTAACTTGGGCCCAAATTGTAAAATGGTCTTCTCTATTGGCGATTTCGTTCCAATTCACATTTCAAGTAATATTCAGCATGCTAATTACATTGCCGGTTGCCAAATTGAATTATCTCTTATAGTTTCCGAGATATGGACTATCGATAATTTACATCTTAGGCTCTGCTTCTAACTTGGGCCCAAATTGTAAAATGGTCTTACCTATTGGCGATTTCGTTCCAATTCACATTCCAAGTAATATTCGGCATGCTAATTACATTGCCGGTTGCAAAATTGCATTATCTCTTATAGTTTCCGAGATATGGACTATCGATAATTTACACCTTAGGCTCTGCTTCTAACTTGGGCCCAAATTGTAAAATGGTCTTATCTATTGGCGATTTCGTTCCAATTCACATTCCAAGTAATATTCGGCATGCTAATTACATTGCCGGTTGCCAAATTGCATTATCTCTTATAGTTTCCGAGATATGGACTATCGGTAATTTACACCTTAGGCTCTGCTTCTAACTTGGGCCCAAATTGTAAAATGGTCTTATCTATTGGCGATTTCGTTCCAATTCACATTCCAAGTAATATCCGGCATGCTAATTACATTGCCGGTTGCCAAATTGAATTATCTCTTATAGTTTCCGAGATATGGACTATCGATAATTTACACCTTATGCTCTGCTTCTAACTTGGGCCCAAATTGTAAAATGGTCTTATCTATTGGCGATTTCGTTCCAATTCACATTCCAGGTAATATCCGGCATGCTAATTACATTGCCGGTTGCCAAATTGAATTATCTCTTATAGTTTCCGAGATATGGACTATCGATAATTTACACCTTAGGCTCTGCTTCTAACTTGGGCCCAAATTGTAAAATGGTCTTATCTATTGGCGATTTCGTTCCAATTCACATTCCAAGTAATATTCGGCATGCTAATTACATTGCCGGTTGCCAAATTGCATTATCTCTTATAGTTTCCGAGATATGGACTATCGATAATTTACACCTTAGGCTCTGCTTCTAACTTGGGCCCAAATTGTAAAATGGTCTTCTCTATTGGCGATTTCGTTCCAATTCACATTCCAGGTAATATCCGGCATGCTAATTACATTGCCGGTTGCCAAATTGAATTATCTCTTATAGTTTCCGAGATATGGACTATCGATAATTTACACCTTAGGCTCTGCTTCTAACTTGGGCCCAAATTGTAAAATGGTCTTATCTATTGGCGATTTCGTTCCAATTCACATTCCAAGTAATATTCGGCATGCTAATTACATTGCCGGTTGCCAAATTGCATTATCTCTTATAGTTTCCGAGATATGGACTATCGATAATTTACACCTTAGGCTCTGCTTCTAACTTGGGCCCAAATTGTAAAATGGTCTTATCTATTGGCGATTTCGTCCCAATTCACATTCCAAGTGATATTCGGCATGCTAATTACATTGCCGGTTGCGAAATTGCATTATCTCTTATAGTTTCCGAGATATGGACTATCGGTAATTTACACCTTAGGCTCTGCTTCTAACTTGGGCCCAAATTGTAAAATGGTCTTATCTATTGGCGATTTCGTTCCAATTCACATTCCAGGTAATATCCGGCATGCTAATTACATTGCCGGTTGCCAAATTGAATTATCTCTTATAGTTTCCGAGATATGGACTATCGATAATTTACACCTTAGGCTCTGCTTCTAACTTGGGCCCAAATTGTAAAATGGTCTTATCTATTGGCGATTTCGTCCCAATTCACATTCCAAGTGATATTCGGCATGCTAATTACATTGCCGGTTGCGAAATTGCATTATCTCTTATAGTTTCCGAGATATGGACTATCAATAATTTACACCTTAGGCTCTGCTTCTAACTTGGGCCCAAATTGTAAAATGGTCTTATCTATTGGCGATTTCGTTCCAATTCACATTCCAAGTAATATTCGGCATGCTAATTACATTGCCGGTTGCCAAATTGCATTATCTCTTATAGTTTCCGAGATATGGACTATCGATAATTTACACCTTAGGCTCTGCTTCTAACTTGGGCCCAAATTGTAAAATGGTCTTATCTATTGGCGATTTCGTTCCAATTCACATTCCAAGTAATATTCGGCATGCTAATTACATTGCCGGTTGCCAAATTGCATTATCTCTTATAGTTTCCGAGATATGGACTATCGATAATTTACACCTTAGGCTCTGCTTCTAACTTGGGCCCAAATTGTAAAATGGTCTTATCTATTGGCGATTTCGTTCCAATTCACATTCCAAGTAATATTCGGCATGCTAATTACATTGCCGGTTGCCAAATTGCATTATCTCTTATAGTTTCCGAGATATGGACTATCAATAATTTACACCTTAGGCTCTGCTTCTAACTTGGGCCCAAATTGTAAAATGGTCTTATCTATTGGCGATTTCGTTCCAATTCACATTCCAAGTAATATTCGGCATGATAATTACATTGCCGGTTGCCAAATTGCATTATCTCTTATAGTTTCCGAGATATGGACTATCGATAATTTACACCTTAGGCTCTGCTTCTAACTTGGGCCCAAATTGTAAAATGGCCTTATCTATTGGCGATTTCGTTCCAATTCACATTCCAAGTAATATTGGGCATGCTAATTACATTACCGGTTGCCAAATTGCATTATCTCTTATAGTTTCCGAGATATGGACTATCGATAATTTACACCTTAGGCTCTGCTTCTAACTTGGGCCCAAATTATAAAATGGTCTTACCTATTGGCGATTTCGTTCCAATTCACACTCCAAGTAATATTCGGCATGCTAATTACATTGCCGGTTGCCAAATTGCATTATCTCTTATAGTTTCCGAGATATGGACTATCGATAATTTACACCTTAGGCTCTGCTTCTAACTTGGGCCCAAATTGTAAAATGGTCTTATCTATTGGCGATTTCGTTCCAATTCACATTCCAAGTAATATTCGGCATGCTAATTACATTGCCGGTTGCCAAATTGCATTATCTCTTATAGTTTCCGAGATATGGACTATCGATAATTTACACCTTAGGCTCTGCTTCTAACTTGGGCCCAAATTGTAAAATGGTCTTATCTATTGGCGATTTCGTCCCAATTCACATTCCAAGTGATATTCGGCATGCTAATTACATTGCCGATTGCGAAATTGCATTATCTCTTATAGTTTCCGAGATATGGACTATCAATAATTTACACCTTAGGCTCTGCTTCTAACTTGGGCCCAAATTGTAAAATGGTCTTATCTATTGGCGATTTCGTTCCAATTCACATTCCAAGTAATATTCGGCATGCTAATTACATTGCCGGTTGCCAAATTGCATTATCTCTTATAGTTTCCGAGATATGGACTATCGATAATTTACACCTTAGGCTCTGCTTCTAACTTGGGCCCAAATTGTAAAATGGTCTTATCTATTGGCGATTTCGTTCCAATTCACATTCCAAGTAATACTCGGCATGCTAATTACATTGCCGGTTGCCAAATTGCATTATCTCTTATAGTTTCCGAGATATGGACTATCGATAATTTACACCTTAGGCTCTGCTTCTAACTTGGGCACAAATTGTAAAATGGTCTTATCTATTGGCGATTTCGTTCCAATTCACATTCCAAGTAATATTCGGCATGCTAATTACATTGCCGGTTGCCAAATTGCATTATCTCTTATAGTTTCCGAGATATGGACTATCGATAATTTACATCTTAGGCTCTGCTTCTAACTTGGGCCCAAATTGTAAAATGGTCTTATCTATTGGCGATTTCGTTCCAATTCACATTCCAAGTAATATTCGGCATGCTAATTACATTGCCGGTTGCCAAATTGCATTATCTCTTATAGTTTCCGAGATATGGACTATCGATAATTTACACCTTAGGCTCTGCTTCTAACTTGGGCCCAAATTGTAATATGGTCTTATCTATTGGCGATTTCGTCCCAATTCACATTCCAAGTGATATTCGGCATGCTAATTACATTGCCGGTTGCGAAATTGCATTAACTCTTATAGTTTCCGAGATATGGACTATCAATAATTTACACCTTAGGCTCTGCTTCTAACTTGGGCCCAAATTGTAAAATGGTTTTATCTATTGGCGATTTCGTTCCAATTCACATTCCAAGTAATTTTCGGCATGCTAATTACATTGCCGGTTGCCAAATTGCATTATCTCTTATAGTTTCCGAGATATGGACTATCGATAATTTACACCTTAGGCTCTGCTTCTAACTTGGGCCCAAATTGTAAAATGGTCTTATCTATTGGCGATTTCGTTCCAATTCACATTCCAAGTAATATTCGGCATGCTAATTACATTGCCGGTTGCCAAATTGCATTATCTCTTATAGTTTCCGAGATATGGACTATCGATAATTTACACCTTAGGCTCTGCTTCTAACTTGGGCCCAAATTGTAAAATGGTCTTATCTATTGGCGATTTCGTTCCAATTCACATTCCAAGTAATATTCGGCATGCTAATTACATTGCCGGTTGCCAAATTGCATTATCTCTTATAGTTTCCGAGATATGGACTATCGATAATTTACACCTTAGGCTCTGCTTCTAACTTGGGCCCAAATTGTAAAATGGTCTTCTCTATTGGCGATTTCGTTCCAATTCACATTCCAAGTAATATTCGGCATGCTAATTACATTGCCGGTTGCCAAATTGCATTATCTCTTATAGTTTCCGAGATATGGACTATCGATAATTTACACCTTAGGCTCTGCTTCTAATTTGGGCCCAAATTGTAAAATGGTCTTCTCTATTGGCGATTTCGTTCCAATTCACATTCCAAGTAATATTCGGCATGCTAATTACATTGCCGGTTGCCAAATTGCATTATCTCTTATAGTTTCCGAGATATGGACTATCGATAATTTACACCTTAGGCTCTGCTTCTAACTTGGGCCCAAATTGTAAAATGGTCTTCTCTATAGGCGATTTCGTTCCAATTCACATTCCAAGTAATATTCGGCATGCTAATTACATTGCCGGTTGCCAAATTGCATTATCTCTTATAGTTTCCGAGATATGGACTATCGATAATTTACACCTTAGGCTCTGCTTCTAACTTGGGCCCAAATTGTAAAATCGTCTTATCTATTGGCGATTTCGTTCCAATTCACATTCCAAGTAATATTCGGCATGCTAATTACATTGCCGGTTGCCAAATTGCATTATCTCTTATAGTTTCCGAGATATGGACTATCGGTAATTTACACCTTAGGCTCTGCTTCTAACTTGGGCCCAAATTGTAAAATGGTCTTATCTATTGGCGATTTCGTTCCAATTCACATTCCAAGTAATATTCGGCATGCTAATTACATTGCCGGTTGCCAAATTGAATTATCTCTTACAGTTTCCGAGATATGGACTATCGATAATTTACACCTTAGGCTCTGCTTCTAACTTGGGCCCAAATTGTAAAATGGTCTTACCTATTGGCGATTTCGTTCCAATTCACATTCCAAGTAATATTCGGCATGCTAATTACATTTCCGGTTGTCAAATTGCATTATCTCTTATAGTTTCCGAGATATGGACTATCGATAATTTACACCTTAGGCTCTGCTTCTAACTTGGGCCCAAATTGTAAAATGGTCTTATCTATTGGCGATTTCGTCCCAATTCACATTCCAAGCAATATTCGGCATGCTAATTACATTGCCGGTTGCCAAATTGCATTATCTCTTATAGTTTCCGAGATATGGACTATCGATAATTTACATCTTAGGCTCTGCTTCTAACTTGGGCCCAAATTGTAAAATCGTCTTATCTATTGGCGATTTCGTTCCAATTCACATTCCAAGTAATATTCGGCATGCTAATTACATTGCCGGTTGCCAAATTGAATTATCTCTTACAGTTTCCGAGATATGGACTATCGATAATTTACACCTTAGGCTCTGCTTCTAACTTGGGCCCAAATTGTAAAATGGTCTTACCTATTGGCGATTTCGTTCCAATTCACATTCCAAGTAATATTCGGCATGTTAATTACATTGCCGGTTGCCAAATTGCATTATCTCTTATAGTTTCCGAGATATGGACTATCGATAATTTACACCTTAGGCTCTGCTTCTAACTTGGGCCCAAATTGTAAAATGGTCTTATCTATTGGCGATTTCGTCCCAATTCACATTCCAAGTGATATTCGGCATGCTAATTACATTGCCGGTTGCGAAATTGCATTATCTCTTATAGTTTCCGAGATATGGACTATCAATAATTTACACCTTAGGCTCTGCTTCTAACTTGGGCCCAAATTGTAAAATGGTCTTATCTATTGGCGATTTCGTTCCAATTCACATTCCAAGTAATATTCGGCATGCTAATTACATTTCCGGTTGCCAAATTGCATTATCTCTTATAGTTTCCGAGATATGGACTATCGATAATTTACACCTTAGGCTCTGCTTCTAACTTGGGCCCAAATTGTAAAATGGTCTTATCTATTGGCGATTTCGTTCCAATTCACATTCCAAGTAATATTCGGCATGATTATTACATTGCCGGTTGCCAAATTGCATTATCTCTTATAGTTTCCGAGATATGGACTATCGATAATTTACACCTTAGGCTCTGCTTCTAACTTGGGCCCAAATTGTAAAATGGCCTTATCTATTGGCGATTTCGTTCCAATTCACATTCCAAGTAATATTGGGCATGCTAATTACATTACCGGTTGCCAAATTGCATTATCTCTTATAGTTTCCGAGATATGGACTATCGATAATTTACACCTTAGGCTCTGCTTCTAACTTGGGCCCAAATTGTAAAATGGTCTTACCTATTGGCGATTTCGTTCCAATTCACACTCCAAGTAATATTCGGCATGCTAATTACATTGCCGGTTGCCAAATTGCATTATCTCTTATAGTTTCCGAGATATGGACTATCGATAATTTACACCTTAGGCTCTGCTTCTAACTTGGGCCCAAATTGTAAAATGGTCTTATCTATTGGCGATTTCGTTCCAATTCACATTCCAAGTAATATTCGGCATGCTAATTACATTGCCGGTTGCCAAATTGCATTATCTCTTATAGTTTCCGAGATATGGACTATCGATAATTTACACCTTAGGCTCTGCTTCTAACTTGGGCCCAAATTGTAAAATGGTCTTATCTATTGGCGATTTCGTCCCAATTCACATTCCAAGTGATATTCGGCATGCTAATTACATTGCCGATTGCGAAATTGCATTATCTCTTATAGTTTCCGAGATATGGACTATCAATAATTTACACCTTAGGCTCTGCTTCTAACTTGGGCCCAAATTGTAAAATGGTCTTATCTATTGGCGATTTCGTTCCAATTCACATTCCAAGTAATATTCGGCATGCTAATTACATTGCCGGTTGCCAAATTGCATTATCTCTTATAGTTTCCGAGATATGGACTATCGATAATTTACACCTTAGGCTCTGCTTCTAACTTGGGCCCAAATTGTAAAATGGTCTTATCTATTGGCGATTTCGTTCCAATTCACATTCCAAGTAATACTCGGCATGCTAATTACATTGCCGGTTGCCAAATTGCATTATCTCTTATAGTTTCCGAGATATGGACTATCGATAATTTACACCTTAGGCTCTGCTTCTAACTTGGGCACAAATTGTAAAATGGTTTTATCTATTGGCGATTTCGTTCCAATTCACATTCCAAGTAATATTCGGCATGCTAATTACATTGCCGGTTGCCAAATTGCATTATCTCTTATAGTTTCTGAGATATGGACTATCGATAATTTACACCTTAGGCTCTGCTTCTAACTTGGGCCCAAATTGTAAAATGGTCTTATCTATTGACGATTTCGTTCCAATTCACATTCCAAGTAATATTCGGCATGCTAATTACATTGCCGGTTGCCAAATTGCATTATCTCTTATAGTTTCCGAGATATGGACTATCGATAATTTACACCTTAGCCTCTGCTTCTAACTTGGGCCCAAATTGTAAAATGGTCTTATCTATTGGCTTTTCGTTCCAATTCACATTCCAAGTAATATTCGGCATGCTAATTACATTGCCGGTTGCCAAATTGCATTATCTCTTATAGTTTCCGAGATATGGACTATCGATAATTTACACCTTAGGCTCTGCTTCTAACTTGGGCCCAAATTGTAAAATGGTCTTCTCTATCGGCGATTTCGTTCCAATTCACATTCCAAGTAATATTCGGCATGCTAATTACATTGCCGGTTGCCAAATTGCATTATCTCTTATAGTTTCCGAGATATGGACTATCGATAATTTACACCTTAGGCTCTGCTTCTAACTTGGGCCCAAATTGTAAAATGGTCTTATCTATTGGCGATTTCGTTCCAATTCACATTCCAAGTAATATTCGGCATGCTAATTACATTGCCGGTTGGCAAATTGCATTATCTCTTATAGTTTCCGAGATATGGACTATCGATAATTTACACCTTAGGCTCTGCTTCTAACTTGGGCCCAAATTGTAAAATGGTCTTCTCTATTGGCGATTTCGTTCCAATTCACATTCCAAGTAATATTCGGCATGCTAATTACATTGCCGGTTGCCAAATTGCATTATCACTTATAGTTTCCGAGATATGGACTATCGATAATTTACACCTTAGGCTCTGCTTCTAACTTGGGCCCAAATTGTAAAATGGTCTTCTCTATTGGCGATTTCGTTCCAATTCACATTCCAAGTAATATTCGGCATGCTAATTACATTGCCGGTTGCCAAATTGAATTATCTCTTATAGTTTCCGAGATATGGACTATCGATAATTTACACCTTAGGCTCTGCTTCTAACTTGGGCCCAAATTGTAAAATGGTCTTATCTATTGGCGATTTCGTTCCAATTCACATTCCAAGTAATATTCGGCATGCTAATTACATTGCCGGTTGCCAAATTGCATTATCTCTTATAGTTTCCGAGATATGGACTATCGATAATTTACACCTTAGGCTCTGCTTCTAACTTGGGCCCAAATTGTAAAATGGTCTTATCTATTGGCGATTTCGTTCCAATTCACATTCCAAGTAATATTCGGCATGCTAATTACATTGCCGGTTGCCAAATTGAATTATCTCTTATAGTTTCCGAGATATGGACTATCGATAATTTACACCTTAGGCTCTGCTTCTAACTTGGGTCCAAATTGTAAAATGGTCTTATCTATTGGCGATTTCGTTCCAATTCACATTCCAAGTAATATTCGGCATGCTAATTACATTGCCGGTTGCCCAATTGCATTATCTCTTATAGTTTCCGAGATATGGACTATCGATAATTTACACCTTTGGCTCTGCTTCTAACTTGGGCCCAAATTGTAAAATGGTCTTATCTATTGGCGATTTCGTTCCAATTCACACTCCAAGTAATATTCGGCATGCTAATTACATTGCCGGTTGCGAAATTGCATTATCTCTTATAGTGTCCGAGATATGGACTATCAATAATTTACACCTTAGGCTCTGCTTCTAACTTGGGCCCAAATTGTAAAATGGTCTTATCTATTGGCGATTTCGTTCCAATTCACATTCCAAGTAATATTCGGCATGCTAATTACATTGCCGGTTGCCAAATTGCATTATCTCTTATAGTTTCCGAGATATGGACTATCGATAATTTACACCTTAGGCTCTGCTTCTAACTTGGGCCCAAATTGTAAAATGGTCTTATCTATTGGCGATTTCGTTCCAATTAACATTCCAAGTAATATTCGGCATGCTAATTACATTGCCGGTTGCCAAATTGCATTATCTCTTATAGCTTCCGAGATATGGACTATCGATAATTTACACCTTAGGCTCTGCTTCTAACTTGGGCCCAAATTGTAAAATGGTCTTATCTATTGGCGATTTCGTTCCAATTCACATTCCAAGTAATATTCGGCATGCTAATTACATTGCCGGTTGGCAAATTGCATTATCTCTTATAGTTTCCGAGATATGGACTATCGATAATTTACACCTTAGGCTCTGCTTCTAACTTGGGCCCAAATTGTAAAATGGTCTTCTCTATTGGCGATTTCGTTCCAATTCACATTCCAAGTAATATTCGGCATGCTAATTACATTGCCGGTTGCCAAATTGCATTATCACTTATAGTTTCCGAGATATGGACAATCGATAATTTACACCTTAGGCTCTGCTTCTAACTTGGGCCCAAATTGTAAAATGGTCTTCTCTATTGGCGATTTCGTTCCAATTCACATTCCAAGTAATATTCGGCATGCTAATTACATTGCCGGTTGCCAAATTGCATTATCTCTTATAGTTTCCGAGATATGGACTATCGATAATTTACACCTTAGGCTCTGCTTCTAACTTGGGCCCAAATTGTAAAATGGTCTTCTCTATTGGCGATTTCGTTCCAATTCACATTCCAAGTAATATTCGGCATGCTAATTACATTGCCGGTTGCCAAATTGAATTATCTCTTATAGTTTCCGAGATATGGACTATCGATAATTTACATCTTAGGCTCTGCTTCTAACTTGGGCCCAAATTGTAAAATGGTCTTACCTATTGGCGATTTCGTTCCAATTCACATTCCAAGTAATATTCGGCATGCTAATTACATTGCCGGTTGCAAAATTGCATTATCTCTTATAGTTTCCGAGATATGGACTATCGATAATTTACACCTTAGGCTCTGCTTCTAACTTGGGCCCAAATTGTAAAATGGTCTTATCTATTGGCGATTTCGTTCCAATTCACATTCCAAGTAATATTCGGCATGCTAATTACATTGCCGGTTGCCAAATTGCATTATCTCTTATAGTTTCCGAGATATGGACTATCGGTAATTTACACCTTAGGCTCTGCTTCTAACTTGGGCCCAAATTGTAAAATGGTCTTATCTATTGGCGATTTCGTTCCAATTCACATTCCAAGTAATATCCGGCATGCTAATTACATTGCCGGTTGCCAAATTGAATTATCTCTTATAGTTTCCGAGATATGGACTATCGATAATTTACACCTTATGCTCTGCTTCTAACTTGGGCCCAAATTGTAAAATGGTCTTATCTATTGGCGATTTCGTTCCAATTCACATTCCAGGTAATATCCGGCATGCTAATTACATTGCCGGTTGCCAAATTGAATTATCTCTTATAGTTTCCGAGATATGGACTATCGATAATTTACACCTTAGGCTCTGCTTCTAACTTGGGCCCAAATTGTAAAATGGTCTTATCTATTGGCGATTTCGTTCCAATTCACATTCCAAGTAATATTCGGCATGCTAATTACATTGCCGGTCGCCAAATTGCATTATCTCTTATAGTTTCCGAGATATGGACTATCGATAATTTACACCTTAGGCTCTGCTTCTAACTTGGGCCCAAATTGTAAAATGGTCTTCTCTATTGGCGATTTCGTTCCAATTCACATTCCAGGTAATATCCGGCATGCTAATTACATTGCCGGTTGCCAAATTGAATTATCTCTTATAGTTTCCGAGATATGGACTATCGATAATTTACACCTTAGGCTCTGCTTCTAACTTGGGCCCAAATTGTAAAATGGTCTTATTTATTGGCGATTTCGTTCCAATTCACATTCCAAGTAATATTCGGCATGCTAATTACATTGCCGGTTGCCAAATTGCATTATCTCTTATAGTTTCCGAGATATGGACTATCGATAATTTACACCTTAGGCTCTGCTTCTAACTTGGGCCCAAATTGTAAAATGGTCTTATCTATTGGCGATTTCGTCCCAATTCACATTCCAAGTGATATTCGGCATGCTAATTACATTGCCGGTTGCGAAATTGCATTATCTCTTATAGTTTCCGAGATATGGACTATCAATAATTTACACCTTAGGCTCTGCTTCTAACTTGGGCCCAAATTGTAAAATGGTCTTATCTATTGGCGATTTCGTTCCAATTCACATTCCAAGTAATATTCGGCATGCTAATTACATTGCCGGTTGCTAAATTGCATTATCTCTTATAGTTTCCGAGATATGGACTATCGATAATTTACACCTTAGGCTCTGCTTCTAACTTGGGCCCAAATTGTAAAATGGTCTTATCTATTGGCGATTTCGTTCCAATTCACATTCCAAGTAATATTCGGCATGCTAATTACATTGCCGGTTGCCAAATTGCATTATCTCTTATAGTTTCCGAGATATGGACTATCAATAATTTACACCTTAAGCTCTGCTTCTAACTAGGGCCCAAATTGTAAAATGGTCTTATCTATTGGCGATTTCGTTCCAATTCACATTCCAAGTAATATTCGGCATGATAATTACATTGCCGGTTGCCAAATTGCATTATCTCTTATAGTTTCCGAGATATGGACTATCGATAATTTACACCTTAGGCTCTGCTTCTAACTTGGGCCCAAATTGTAAAATGGCCTTATCTATTGGCGATTTCGTTCCAATTCACATTCCAAGTAATATTGGGCATGCTAATTACATTACCGGTTGCCAAATTGCATTATCTCTTATAGTTTCCGAGATATGGACTATCGATAATTTACACCTTAGGCTCTGCTTCTAACTTGGGCCCAAATTGTAAAATGGTCTTACCTATTGGCGATTTCGTTCCAATTCACACTCCAAGTAATATTCGGCATGCTAATTACATTGCCGATTGCGAAATTGCATTATCTCTTATAGTTTCCGAGATATGGACTATCAATAATTTACACCTTAGGCTCTGCTTCTAACTTGGGCCCAAATTGTAAAATGGTCTTATCTATTGGCGATTTCGTTCCAATTCACATTCCAAGTAATATTCGGCATGCTAATTACATTGCCGGTTGCCAAATTGCATTATCTCTTATAGTTTCCGAGATATGGACTATCGATAATTTACACCTTAGGCTCTGCTTCTAACTTGGGCCCAAATTGTAAAATGGTCTTATCTATTGGCGATTTCGTTCCAATTCACATTCCAAGTAATACTCGGCATGCTAATTACATTGCCGGTTGCCAAATTGCATTATCTCTTATAGTTTCCGA
This sequence comes from Rhynchophorus ferrugineus, assembly GCF_030347505.1. NCBI lineage: Eukaryota > Metazoa > Arthropoda > Insecta > Coleoptera > Curculionidae > Rhynchophorus > Rhynchophorus ferrugineus. The sequence continues at coordinate 327,455 of NW_027472710.1, read as the reverse complement.
GATATGGACTATCGATAATTTACACCTTAGGCTCTGCTTCTAACTTGGGCACAAATTGTAAAATGGTCTTATCTATTGGCGATTTCGTTCCAATTCACATTCCAAGTAATATTCGGCATGCTAATTACATTGCCGGTTGCCAAATTGCATTATCTCTTATAGTTTCCGAGATATGGACTATCGATAATTTACACCTTAGGCTCTGCTTCTAACTTGGGCCCAAATTGTAAAATGGTCTTATCTATTGGCGATTTCGTTCCATTTCACATTCCAAGTAATATTCGGCATGCTAATTACATTGCCGGTTGCCAAATTGCATTATCTCTTATAGTTTCCGAGATATGGACTATCGATAATTTACACCTTAGCCTCTGCTTCTAACTTGGGCCCAAATTGTAAAATGGTCTTATCTATTGGCGTTTTCGTTCCAATTCACATTCCAAGTAATATTCGGCATGCTAATTACATTGCCGGTTGCCAAATTGCATTATCTCTTATAGTTTCCGAGATATGGACTATCGATAATTTACACCTTAGGCTCTGCTTCTAACTTGGGCCCAAATTGTAAAATGGTCTTCTCAATTAGCGATTTCGTTCCAATTCACATTCCAAGTAATATTCGGCATGCTAATTACATTGCCGGTTGCCAAATTGCATTATCTCTTATAGTTTCCGAGATATGGACTATCGATAATTTACACCTTAGGCTCTGCTTCTAACTTGGGCCCAAATTGTAAAATGGTCTTATCTATTGGCGATTTCGTTCCAATTCACATTCCAAGTAATATTCGGCATGCTAATTACATTGCCGGTTGCCAAATTGCATTATCTCTTATAGTTTCCGAGATATGGACTATCGATAATTTACACCTTAGGCTCTGCTTCTAACTTGGGCCCAAATTGTAAAATGGTCTTCTCTATTGGCGATTTCGTTCCAATTCACATTCCAAGTAATATTCGGCATGCTAATTACATTGCCGGTTGCCAAATTGCATTATCTCTTATAGTTTCCGAGATATGGACTATCGATAATTTACACCTTCGGCTCTGCTTCTAACTTGGGCCCAAATTGTAAAATGGTCTTCTCTATTGGCGATTTCGTTCCAATTCACATTCCAAGTAATATTCGGCATGCTAATTACATTGCCGGTTGCCAAATTGCATTATCTCTTATAGTTTCCGAGATATGGACTATCGGTAATTTACACCTTAGGCTCTGCTTCTAACTTGGGCCCAAATTGTAAAATGGTCTTATCTATTGGCGATTTCGTTCCAATTCACATTCCAAGTAATATCCGGCATGCTAATTACATTGCCGGTTGCCAAATTGAATTATCTCTTATAGTTTCCGAGATATGGACTATCGATAATTTACACCTTAGGCTCTGCTTCTAACATGGGCCCAAATTGTAAAATGGTCTTACCTATTGGCGATTTCGTTCCAATTCACATTCCAAGTAATATTCGGCATGCTAATTACATTGCCGGTTGCCAAATTGCATTATCTCTTATAGTTTATGAGATATGGACTATCGATAATTTACACCTTAGGCTCTGCTTCTAACTTGGGCCCAAATTGTAAAATGGTCTTATCTATTGGCGATTTCGTTCCAATTCACATTCCAAGTAATATTCGGCATGCTAATTACATTGCCGGTTGCCAAATTGCATTATCTCTTATAGTTTCCGAGATATGGACTATCGATAATTTACACCTTAGGCTCTGCTTCTAACTTGGGCCCAAATTGTAAAATGGTCTTATCTATTGGCGATTTCGTTCCAATTCACATTCCAAGTAATATTCGGCATGCTAATTACATTGCCGGTTGCCAAATTGCATTATCTCTTATAGTTTCCGAGATATGGACTATCGATAATTTACACCTTAGGCTCTGCTTCTAACTTGGGCCCAAATTGTAAAATGATCTTCTCTATTGGCGATTTCGTTCCAATTCACATTCCAAGTAATATTCGGCATGCTAATTACATTGCCGGTTGCCAAATTGCATTATCTCTTATAGTTTCCGAGATATGGACTATCGATAATTTACACCTTAGGCTCTGCTTCTAATTTGGGCCCAAATTGTAAAATGGTCTTCTCTATTGGCGATTTCGTTCCAATTCACATTCCAAGTAATATTCGGCATGCTAATTACATTGCCGGTTGCCAAATTGCATTATCTCTTATAGTTTCCGAGATATGGACTATCGATAATTTACACCTTAGGCTCTGCTTCTAACTTGGGCCCAAATTGTAAAATGGTCTTCTCTATAGGCGATTTCGTTCCAATTCACATTCCAAGTAATATTCGGCATGCTAATTACATTGCCGGTTGCCAAATTGCATTATCTCTTATAGTTTCCGAGATATGGACTATCGATAATTTACACCTTAGGCTCTGCTTCTAACTTGGGCCCAAATTGTAAAATCGTCTTATCTATTGGCGATTTCGTTCCAATTCACATTCCAAGTAATATTCGGCATGCTAATTACATTGCCGGTTGCCAAATTGCATTATCTCTTATAGTTTCCGAGATATGGACTATCGGTAATTTACACCTTAGGCTCTGCTTCTAACTTGGGCCCAAATTGTAAAATGGTCTTATCTATTGGCGATTTCGTTCCAATTCACATTCCAAGTAATATTCGGCATGCTAATTACATTGCCGGTTGCCAAATTGAATTATCTCTTACAGTTTCCGAGATATGGACTATCGATAATTTACACCTTAGGCTCTGCTTCTAACTTGGGCCCAAATTGTAAAATGGTCTTACCTATTGGCGATTTCGTTCCAATTCACATTCCAAGTAATATTCGGCATGCTAATTACATTGCCGGTTGTCAAATTGCATTATCTCTTATAGTTTCCGAGATATGGACTATCGATAATTTACACCTTAGGCTCTGCTTCTAACTTGGGCCCAAATTGTAAAATGGTCTTATCTATTGGCGATTTCGTCCCAATTCACATTCCAAGCAATATTCGGCATGCTAATTACATTGCCGGTTGCCAAATTGCATTATCTCTTATAGTTTCTGAGATATGGACTATCGATAATTTACATCTTAGGCTCTGCTTCTAACTTGGGCCCAAATTGTAAAATCGTCTTATCTATTGGCGATTTCGTTCCAATTCACATTAAATGTAATATTCGGCATGCTAATTACATTGCCGGTTGCCAAATTGCATTATCTCTTATAGTTTCCGAGATATGGACTATCGATAATTTACACCTTAGGCTCTGCTTCTAACTTGGGCCCAAATTGTAAAATGGTCTTATCTATTGGCGATTTCGTTCCAATTCACATTCCAAGTAATATCCGGCATGCTAATTACATTGCCGGTTGCCAAATTGAATTATCTCTTATAGTTTCCGAGATATGGACTATCGATAATTTACACCATAGGCTCTGCTTCTAACTTGGGCCCAAATTGTAAAATGGTCTTATCTATTTGCGATTTCGTTCCAATTCACATTCCAAGTAATATTCGGCATGCTAATTACATTGCCGGTTGCCAAATTGCATTATCTCTTATAGTTTCCGAGATATGGACTATCGATAACTTACATCTTAGGCTCTGCTTCTAACTTGGGCCCAAATTGTAAAATGGTCTTATCTATTGGCGATTTCGTTCCAATTCACATTCCATGTAATATTCGGCATGCTAATTACATTGCCGGTTGCCAAATTGCATTATCTCTTATAGTTTCCGAGATATGGACTATCGATAATTTACACCTTAGGCTCTGCTTCTAACTTGGGCCCAAATTGTAAAATGGTCTTATCTATTGGCGATTTCGTCCCAATTCACATTCCAAGTGATATTCGGCATGCTAATTACATTGCCGGTTGCGAAATTGCATTATCTCTTATAGTTTCCGAGATATGGACTATCAATAATTTACACCTTAGGCTCTGCTTCTAACTTGGGCCCAAATTGTAAAATGGCCTTATCTATTGGCGATTTCGTTCCAATTCACATTCCAAGTAATATTCGGCATGCTAATTACATTGCCGGTTGCCAAATTGCATTATCTCTTATAGTTTCCGAGATATGGACTATCGATAATTTACACCTTAGGCTCTGCTTCTAACTTGGGCCCAAATTGTAAAATGGTCTTATCTATTGGCGATTTCGTTCCAATTCACATTCCAAGTAATATTCGGCATGCTAATTACATTGCCGGTTGCCAAATTGCATTATCTCTTATAGTTTCCGAGATATGGACTATCGATAATTTACACCTTAGGCTCTGCTTCTAACTTGGGCCCAAATTGTAAAATGGTCTTATCTATTGGCGATTTCGTTCCAATTCACATTCCAAGTAATATTCGGCATGCTAATTACACTGCCGGTTGCCAAATTGCATTATCTCTTATAGTTTCCGAGATATGGACTATCGATAATTTACACCTTAGGCTCTGCTTCTAACTTGGGCCCAAATTGTAAAATGGTCTTATCTATTGGCGATTTCGTTCCAATTCACATTCCAAGTAATATTCGGCATGCTAATTACATTGCCGGTTGCCAAATTGCATTATCTCTTATAGTTTCCGAGATATGGACTATCGATAATTTACACCTTAGCCTCTGCTTCTAACTTGGGCCCAAATTGTAAAATGGTCTTATCTATTGGCGTTTTCGTTCCAATTCACATTCCAAGTAATATTCGGCATGCTAATTACATTGCCGGTTGCCAAATTGCATTATCTCTTATAGTTTCCGAGATATGGACTATCGGTAATTTACACCTTAGGCTCTGCTTCTAACTTGGGCCCAAATTGTAAAATGGTCTTATCTATTGGCGATTTCGTTCCAATTCACATTCCAAGTAATATCCGGCATGCTAATTACATTGCCGGTTGCCAAATTGAATTATCTCTTATAGTTTCCGAGATATGGACTATCGATAATTTACACCTTATGCTCTGCTTCTAACTTGGGCCCAAATTGTAAAATGGTCTTATCTATTGGCGATTTCGTTCCAATTCACATTCCAGGTAATATCCGGCATGCTAATTACATTGCCGGTTGCCAAATTGAATTATCTCTTATAGTTTCCGAGATATGGACTATCGATAATTTACACCTTAGGCTCTGCTTCTAACTTGGGCCCAAATTGTAAAATGGTCTTATCTATTGGCGATTTCGTTCCAATTCACATTCCAAGTAATATTCGGCATGCTAATTACATTGCCGGTTGCCAAATTGCATTATCTCTTATAGTTTCCGAGATATGGACTATCGATAATTTACACCTTAGGCTCTGCTTCTAACTTGGGCCCAAATTGTAAAATGGTCTTCTCTATTGGCGATTTCGTTCCAATTCACATTCCAGGTAATATCCGGCATGCTAATTACATTGCCGGTTGCCAAATTGAATTATCTCTTATAGTTTCCGAGATATGGACTATCGATAATTTACACCTTAGGCTCTGCTTCTAACTTGGGCCCAAATTGTAAAATGGTCTTATCTATTGGCGATTTCGTTCCAATTCACATTCCAAGTAATATTCGGCATGCTAATTACATTGCCGGTTGCCAAATTGCATTATCTCTTATAGTTTCCGAGATATGGACTATCGATAATTTACACCTTAGGCTCTGCTTCTAACTTGGGCCCAAATTGTAAAATGGTCTTATCTATTGGCGATTTCGTCCCAATTCACATTCCAAGTGATATTCGGCATGCTAATTACATTGCCGGTTGCGAAATTGCATTATCTCTTATAGTTTACGAGATATGGACTATCAATAATTTACACCTTAGGCTCTGCTTCTAACTTGGGCCCAAATTGTAAAATGGTCTTATCTATTGGCGATTTCGTTCCAATTCACATTCCAAGTAATATTCGGCATGCTAATTACATTGCCGGTTGCCAAATTGCATTATCTCTTATAGTTTCCGAGATATGGACTATCGATAATTTACACCTTAGGCTCTGCTTCTAACTTGGGCCCAAATTGTAAAATGGTCTTATCTATTGGCGATTTCGTTCCAATTCACATTCCAAGTAATATTCGGCATGCTAATTACATTGCCGGTTGCCAAATTGCATTATCTCTTATAGTTTCCGAGATATGGACTATCGATAATTTACACCTTAGGCTCTGCTTCTAACTTGGGCCCAAATTGTAAAATGGTCTTATCTATTGGCGATTTCGTTCCAATTCACATTCCAAGTAATATTCGGCATGCTAATTACATTGCCGGTTGCCAAATTGCATTATCTCTTATAGTTTCCGAGATATGGACAATCGATAATTTACACCTTAGGCTCTGCTTCTAACTTGGGCCCAAATTGTAAAATGGTCTTCTCTATTGGCGATTTCGTTCCAATTCACATTCCAAGTAATATTCGGGCATGCTAATTACATTGCCGGTTGCCAAATTGCATTATCTCTTATAGTTTCCGAGATATGGACTATCGATAATTTACACCTTAGGCTCTGCTTCTAACTTGGGCCCAAATTGTAAAATGGTCTTCTCTATTGGCGATTTCGTTCCAATTCACATTCCAAGTAATATTCAGCATGCTAATTACATTGCCGGTTGCCAAATTGAATTATCTCTTATAGTTTCCGAGATATGGACTATCGATAATTTACATCTTAGGCTCTGCTTCTAACTTGGGCCCAAATTGTAAAATGGTCTTACCTATTGGCGATTTCGTTCCAATTCACATTCCAAGTAATATTCGGCATGCTAATTACATTGCCGGTTGCAAAATTGCATTATCTCTTATAGTTTCCGAGATATGGACTATCGATAATTTACACCTTAGGCTCTGCTTCTAACTTGGGCCCAAATTGTAAAATGGTCTTATCTATTGGCGATTTCGTTCCAATTCACATTCCAAGTAATATTCGGCATGCTAATTACATTGCCGGTTGCCAAATTGCATTATCTCTTATAGTTTCCGAGATATGGACTATCGGTAATTTACACCTTAGGCTCTGCTTCTAACTTGGGCCCAAATTGTAAAATGGTCTTATCTATTGGCGATTTCGTTCCAATTCACATTCCAAGTAATATCCGGCATGCTAATTACATTGCCGGTTGCCAAATTGAATTATCTCTTATAGTTTCCGAGATATGGACTATCGATAATTTACACCTTATGCTCTGCTTCTAACTTGGGCCCAAATTGTAAAATGGTCTTATCTATTGGCGATTTCGTTCCAATTCACATTCCAGGTAATATCCGGCATGCTAATTACATTGCCGGTTGCCAAATTGAATTATCTCTTATAGTTTCCGAGATATGGACTATCGATAATTTACACCTTAGGCTCTGCTTCTAACTTGGGCCCAAATTGTAAAATGGTCTTATCTATTGGCGATTTCGTTCCAATTCACATTCCAAGTAATATTCGGCATGCTAATTACATTGCCGGTTGCCAAATTGCATTATCTCTTATAGTTTCCGAGATATGGACTATCGATAATTTACACCTTAGGCTCTGCTTCTAACTTGGGCCCAAATTGTAAAATGGTCTTCTCTATTGGCGATTTCGTTCCAATTCACATTCCAGGTAATATCCGGCATGCTAATTACATTGCCGGTTGCCAAATTGAATTATCTCTTATAGTTTCCGAGATATGGACTATCGATAATTTACACCTTAGGCTCTGCTTCTAACTTGGGCCCAAATTGTAAAATGGTCTTATCTATTGGCGATTTCGTTCCAATTCACATTCCAAGTAATATTCGGCATGCTAATTACATTGCCGGTTGCCAAATTGCATTATCTCTTATAGTTTCCGAGATATGGACTATCGATAATTTACACCTTAGGCTCTGCTTCTAACTTGGGCCCAAATTGTAAAATGGTCTTATCTATTGGCGATTTCGTCCCAATTCACATTCCAAGTGATATTCGGCATGCTAATTACATTGCCGGTTGCGAAATTGCATTATCTCTTATAGTTTCCGAGATATGGACTATCGGTAATTTACACCTTAGGCTCTGCTTCTAACTTGGGCCCAAATTGTAAAATGGTCTTATCTATTGGCGATTTCGTTCCAATTCACATTCCAGGTAATATCCGGCATGCTAATTACATTGCCGGTTGCCAAATTGAATTATCTCTTATAGTTTCCGAGATATGGACTATCGATAATTTACACCTTAGGCTCTGCTTCTAACTTGGGCCCAAATTGTAAAATGGTCTTATCTATTGGCGATTTCGTCCCAATTCACATTCCAAGTGATATTCGGCATGCTAATTACATTGCCGGTTGCGAAATTGCATTATCTCTTATAGTTTCCGAGATATGGACTATCAATAATTTACACCTTAGGCTCTGCTTCTAACTTGGGCCCAAATTGTAAAATGGTCTTATCTATTGGCGATTTCGTTCCAATTCACATTCCAAGTAATATTCGGCATGCTAATTACATTGCCGGTTGCCAAATAGCATTATCTCTTATAGTTTCCGAGATATGGACTATCGATAATTTACACCTTAGGCTCTGCTTCTAACTTGGGCCCAAATTGTAAAATGGTCTTATCTATTGGCGATTTCGTTCCAATTCACATTCCAAGTAATATTCGGCATGCTAATTACATTGCCGGTTGCCAAATTGCATTATCTCTTATAGTTTCCGAGATATGGACTATCGATAATTTACACCTTAGGCTCTGCTTCTAACTTGGGCCCAAATTGTAAAATGGTCTTATCTATTGGCGATTTCGTTCCAATTCACATTCCAAGTAATATTCGGCATGCTAATTACATTGCCGGTTGCCAAATTGCATTATCTCTTATAGTTTCCGAGATATGGACTATCAATAATTTACACCTTAGGCTCTGCTTCTAACTTGGGCCCAAATTGTAAAATGGTCTTATCTATTGGCGATTTCGTTCCAATTCACATTCCAAGTAATATTCGGCATGATAATTACATTGCCGGTTGCCAAATTGCATTATCTCTTATAGTTTCCGAGATATGGACTATCGATAATTTACACCTTAGGCTCTGCTTCTAACTTGGGCCCAAATTGTAAAATGGCCTTATCTATTGGCGATTTCGTTCCAATTCACATTCCAAGTAATATTGGGCATGCTAATTACATTACCGGTTGCCAAATTGCATTATCTCTTATAGTTTCCGAGATATGGACTATCGATAATTTACACCTTAGGCTCTGCTTCTAACTTGGGCCCAAATTATAAAATGGTCTTACCTATTGGCGATTTCGTTCCAATTCACACTCCAAGTAATATTCGGCATGCTAATTACATTGCCGGTTGCCAAATTGCATTATCTCTTATAGTTTCCGAGATATGGACTATCGATAATTTACACCTTAGGCTCTGCTTCTAACTTGGGCCCAAATTGTAAAATGGTCTTATCTATTGGCGATTTCGTTCCAATTCACATTCCAAGTAATATTCGGCATGCTAATTACATTGCCGGTTGCCAAATTGCATTATCTCTTATAGTTTCCGAGATATGGACTATCGATAATTTACACCTTAGGCTCTGCTTCTAACTTGGGCCCAAATTGTAAAATGGTCTTATCTATTGGCGATTTCGTCCCAATTCACATTCCAAGTGATATTCGGCATGCTAATTACATTGCCGATTGCGAAATTGCATTATCTCTTATAGTTTCCGAGATATGGACTATCAATAATTTACACCTTAGGCTCTGCTTCTAACTTGGGCCCAAATTGTAAAATGGTCTTATCTATTGGCGATTTCGTTCCAATTCACATTCCAAGTAATATTCGGCATGCTAATTACATTGCCGGTTGCCAAATTGCATTATCTCTTATAGTTTCCGAGATATGGACTATCGATAATTTACACCTTAGGCTCTGCTTCTAACTTGGGCCCAAATTGTAAAATGGTCTTATCTATTGGCGATTTCGTTCCAATTCACATTCCAAGTAATACTCGGCATGCTAATTACATTGCCGGTTGCCAAATTGCATTATCTCTTATAGTTTCCGAGATATGGACTATCGATAATTTACACCTTAGGCTCTGCTTCTAACTTGGGCACAAATTGTAAAATGGTCTTATCTATTGGCGATTTCGTTCCAATTCACATTCCAAGTAATATTCGGCATGCTAATTACATTGCCGGTTGCCAAATTGCATTATCTCTTATAGTTTCCGAGATATGGACTATCGATAATTTACATCTTAGGCTCTGCTTCTAACTTGGGCCCAAATTGTAAAATGGTCTTATCTATTGGCGATTTCGTTCCAATTCACATTCCAAGTAATATTCGGCGTGCTAATTACATTGCCGGTTGCCAAATTGCATTATCTCTTATAGTTTCCGAGATATGGACTATCGATAATTTACACCTTAGGCTCTGCTTCTAACTTGGGCCCAAATTGTAATATGGTCTTATCTATTGGCGATTTCGTCCCAATTCACATTCCAAGTGATATTCGGCATGCTAATTACATTGCCGGTTGCGAAATTGCATTACCTCTTATAGTTTCCGAGATATGGACTATCAATAATTTACACCTTAGGCTCTGCTTCTAACTTGGGCCCAAATTGTAAAATGGTTTTATCTATTGGCGATTTCGTTCCAATTCACATTCCAAGTAATTTTCGGCATGCTAATTACATTGCCGGTTGCCAAATTGCATTATCTCTTATAGTTTCCGAGATATGGACTATCGATAATTTACACCTTAGGCTCTGCTTCTAACTTGGGCCCAAATTGTAAAATGGTCTTATCTATTGGCGATTTCGTTCCAATTCACATTCCAAGTAATATTCGGCATGCTAATTACATTGCCGGTTGCCAAATTGCATTATCTCTTATAGTTTCCGAGATATGGACTATCGATAATTTACACCTTAGGCTCTGCTTCTAACTTGGGCCCAAATTGTAAAATGGTCTTATCTATTGGCGATTTCGTTCCAATTCACATTCCAAGTAATATTCGGCATGCTAATTACATTGCCGGTTGCCAAATTGCATTATCTCTTATAGTTTCCGAGATATGGACTATCGATAATTTACACCTTAGGCTCTGCTTCTAACTTGGGCCCAAATTGTAAAATGGCCTTCTCTATTGGCGATTTCGTTCCAATTCACATTCCAAGTAATATTCGGCATGCTAATTACATTGCCGGTTGCCAAATTGCATTATCTCTTATAGTTTCCGAGATATGGACTATCGATAATTTACACCTTAGGCTCTGCTTCTAATTTGGGCCCAAATTGTAAAATGGTCTTCTCTATTGGCGATTTCGTTCCAATTCACATTCCAAGTAATATTCGGCATGCTAATTACATTGCCGGTTGCCAAATTGCATTATCTCTTATAGTTTCCGAGATATGGACTATCGATAATTTACACCTTAGGCTCTGCTTCTAACTTGGGCCCAAATTGTAAAATGGTCTTCTCTATAGGCGATTTCGTTCCAATTCACATTCCAAGTAATATTCGGCATGCTAATTACATTGCCGGTTGCCAAATTGCATTATCTCTTATAGTTTCCGAGATATGGACTATCGATAATTTACACCTTAGGCTCTGCTTCTAACTTGGGCCCAAATTGTAAAATCGTCTTATCTATTGGCGATTTCGTTCCAATTCACATTCCAAGTAATATTCGGCATGCTAATTACATTGCCGGTTGCCAAATTGCATTATCTCTTATAGTTTCCGAGATATGGACTATCGGTAATTTACACCTTAGGCTCTGCTTCTAACTTGGGCCCAAATTGTAAAATGGTCTTATCTATTGGCGATTTCGTTCCAATTCACATTCCAAGTAATATTCGGCATGCTAATTACATTGCCGGTTGCCAAATTGAATTATCTCTTACAGTTTCCGAGATATGGACTATCGATAATTTACACCTTAGGCTCTGCTTCTAACTTGGGCCCAAATTGTAAAATGGTCTTACCTATTGGCGATTTCGTTCCAATTCACATTCCAAGTAATATTCGGCATGCTAATTACATTTCCGGTTGTCAAATTGCATTATCTCTTATAGTTTCCGAGATATGGACTATCGATAATTTACACCTTAGGCTCTGCTTCTAACTTGGGCCCAAATTGTAAAATGGTCTTATCTATTGGCGATTTCGTCCCAATTCACATTCCAAGCAATATTCGGCATGCTAATTACATTGCCGGTTGCCAAATTGCATTATCTCTTATAGTTTCCGAGATATGGACTATCGATAATTTACATCTTAGGCTCTGCTTCTAACTTGGGCCCAAATTGTAAAATCGTCTTATCTATTGGCGATTTCGTTCCAATTCACATTCCAAGTAATATTCGGCATGCTAATTACATTGCCGGTTGCCAAATTGAATTATCTCTTACAGTTTCCGAGATATGGACTATCGATAATTTACACCTTAGGCTCTGCTTCTAACTTGGGCCCAAATTGTAAAATGGTCTTACCTATTGGCGATTTCGTTCCAATTCACATTCCAAGTAATATTCGGCATGCTAATTACATTGCCGGTTGTCAAATTGCATTATCTCTTATAGTTTCCGAGATATGGACTATCGATAATTTACACCTTAGGCTCTGCTTCTAACTTGGGCCCAAATTGTAAAATGGCCTTATCTATTGGCGATTTCGTCCCAATTCACATTCCAAGCAATATTCGGCATGCTAATTACATTGCCGGTTGCCAAATTGCATTATCTCTTATAGTTTCCGAGATATGGACTATCGATAATTTACATCTTAGGCTCTGCTTCTAACTTGGGCCCAAATTGTAAAATCGTCTTATCTATTGGCGATTTCGTTCCAATTCACATTAAATGTAATATTCGGCATGCTAATTACATTGCCGGTTGCCAAATTGCATTATCTCTTATAGTTTCCGAGATATGGACTATCGATAATTTACACCTTAGGCTCTGCTTCTAACTTGGGCCCAAATTGTAAAATGGTCTTATCTATTGGCGATTTCGTTCCAATTCACATTCCAAGTAATATCCGGCATGCTAATTACATTGCCGGTTGCCAAATTGAATTATCTCTTATAGTTTCCGAGATATGGACTATCGATAATTTACACCATAGGCTCTGCTTCTAACTTGGGCCCAAATTGTAAAATGGTCTTATCTATTTGCGATTTCGTTCCAATTCACATTCCAAGTAATATTCGGCATGCTAATTACATTGCCGGTTGCCAAATTGCATTATCTCTTATAGTTTCCGAGATATGGACTATCGATAATTTACATCTTAGGCTCTGCTTCTAACTTGGGCCCAAATTGTAAAATGGTCTTATCTATTGGCGATTTCGTTCCAATTCACATTCCATGTAATATTCGGCATGCTAATTACATTGCCGGTTGCCAAATTGCATTATCTCTTATAGTTTCCGAGATATGGACTATCGATAATTTACACCTTAGGCTCTGCTTCTAACTTGGGCCCAAATTGTAAAATGGTCTTATCTATTGGCGATTTCGTCCCAATTCACATTCCAAGTGATATTCGGCATGCTAATTACATTGCCGGTTGCGAAATTGCATTATCTCTTATAGTTTCCGAGATATGGACTATCAATAATTTACACCTTAGGCTCTGCTTCTAACTTGGGCCCAAATTGTAAAATGGCCTTATCTATTGGCGATTTCGTTCCAATTCACATTCCAAGTAATATTCGGCATGCTAATTACATTGCCGGTTGCCAAATTGCATTATCTCTTATAGTTTCCGAGATATGGACTATCGATAATTTACACCTTAGGCTCTGCTTCTAACTTGGGCCCAAATTGTAAAATGGTCTTATCTATTGGCGATTTCGTTCCAATTCACATTCCAAGTAATATTCGGCATGCTAATTACATTGCCGGTTGCCAAATTGCATTATCTCTTATAGTTTCCGAGATATGGACTATCGATAATTTACACCTTAGGCTCTGCTTCTAACTTGGGCCCAAATTGTAAAATGGTCTTATCTATTGGCGATTTCGTTCCAATTCACATTCCAAGTAATATTCGGCATGCTAATTACATTGCCGGTTGCCAAATTGCATTATCTCTTATAGTTTCCGAGATATGGACTATCGATAATTTACACCTTAGGCTCTGCTTCTAACTTGGGCCCAAATTGTAAAATGGTCTTATCTATTGGCGATTTCGTTCCAATTCACATTCCAAGTAATATTCGGCATGCTAATTACATTGCCGGTTGCCAAATTGCATTATCTCTTATAGTTTCCGAGATATGGACTATCGATAATTTACACCTTAGCCTCTGCTTCTAACTTGGGCCCAAATTGTAAAATGGTCTTATCTATTGGCGTTTTCGTTCCAATTCACATTCCAAGTAATATTCGGCATGCTAATTACATTGCCGGTTGCCAAATTGCATTATCTCTTATAGTTTCCGAGATATGGACTATCGATAATTTACACCTTAGGCTCTGCTTCTAACTTGGGCCCAAATTGTAAAATGGTCTTCTCTATTGGCGATTTCGTTCCAATTCACATTCCAAGTAATATTCGGCATGCTAATTACATTGCCGGTTGCCAAATTGCATTATCTCTTATAGTTTCCGAGATATGGACTATCGATAATTTACACCTTAGGCTCTGCTTCTAACTTGGGCCCAAATTGTAGAATGGTCTTATCTATTGGCGATTTCGTTCAAATTCACATTCCAAGAAATATTCGGCATGCTAATTACATTGCCGGTTGCCAAATTGCATTATCTCTTATAGTTTCCGAGATATGGACTATCGATAATTTACACCTTAGGCTCTGCTTCTAACTTGGGCCCAAATTGTAAAATGGTCTTCTCTATTGGCGATTTCGTTCCAATTCACATTCCAAGTAATATTCGGCATGCTAATTACATTGCCGGTTGCCAAATTGCATTATCTCTTATAGTTTCCGAGATATGGACTATCGATAATTTTCACCTTAGGCTCTGCTTCTAACTTGGGCCCAAATTGTAAAATGGTCTTCTCTATTGGCGATTTCGTTCCAATTCACATTCCAAGTAATATTCGGCATGCTAATTACATTGCCGGTTGCCAAATTGCATTATCTCTTATAGTTTCCGAGATATGGACTATCGATAATTTACACCTTAGGCTCTGCTTCTAATTTGGGCCCAAATTGTAAAATCGTCTTATCTATTGGCGATTTCGTTCCAATTCACATTCCAAGTAATATTCGGCATGCTAATTACATTGCCGGTTGCCAAATTGTATTATCTCTTATAGTTTCCGAGATATGGACTATCGGTAATTTACACCTTAGGCTCTGCTTCTAACTTGGGTCCAAATTGTAAAATGGTCTTATCTATTGGCGATTTCGTTCCAATTCACATTCCAAGAAATATCCGGCATGCTAATTAATTTGCCGGTTGCCAAATTGAATTATCTCTTATAGTTTCCGAGATATGGACTATCGATAATTTACACCTTAGGCTCTGCTTCTAACATGGGCCCAAATTGTAAAATGGTCTTACCTATTGGCGATTTCGTTCCAATTCACATTCCAAGTAATATTCGGCATGCTAATTACATTGCCGGTTGCCAAATTGCATTATCTCTTATAGTTTCCGAGATATGGACTATCGATAATTTACACCTTAGGCTCTGCTTCTAACTTGGGCCCAAATTGTAAAATGGTCTTATCTATTGGCGATTTCGTCCCAATTCACATTCCAAGTGATATTCGGCATGCTAATTACATTGCCGGTTGCGAAATTGCATTAACTCTTATAGTTTCCGAGATATGGACTATCAATAATTTACACCTTAGGCTCTGCTTCTAACTTGGGCCCAAATTGTAAAATGGTTTTATCTATTGGCGATTTCGTTCCAATTCACATTCCAAGTAATTTTCGGCATGCTAATTACATTGCCGGTTGCCAAATTGCATTATCTATTATAGTTTCCGAGATATGGACTATCGATAATTTACACCTTAGGCTCTGCTTCTAACTTGGGCCCAAATTGTAAAATGGTCTTATCTATTGGCGATTTCGTTCCAATTCACATTCCAAGTAATATTCGGCATGCTAATTACATTGCCGGTTGCCAAATTGCATTATCTCTTATAGTTTCCGAGATATGGACTATCGATAATTTACACCTTAGGCTCTGCTTCTAACTTGGGCCCAAATTGTAAAATGGTCTTATCTATTGGCGATTTCGTTCCAATTCACATTCCAAGTAATATTCGGCATGCTAATTACATTGCCGGTTGCCAAACTGCATTATCTCTTATAGTTTCCGAGATATGGACTATCGATAATTTACACCTTAGGCTCTGCTTCTAACTTGGGCCCAAATTGTAAAATGGTCTTATCTATTGGCGTTTTCGTTCCAATTCACATTCCAAGTAATATTCGGCATGCTAATTACATTGCCGGTTGCCAAATTGCATTATCTCTTATAGTTTCCCAGATATGGACTATCGATAATTTACAACTTAGGCTCTGCTTCTAACTTGGGCCCAAATTGTAAAATGGTCTTCTCTATTGGCGATTTCGTTCCAATTCACATTCCAAGTAATATTCGGCATGCTAATTACATTGCCGGTTGCCAAATTGCATTATCTCTTATAGTTTCCGAGATATGGACTATCGATAATTTACACCTTAGGCTCTGCTTCTAATTTGGGCCCAAATTGTAAAATGGTCTTCTCTATTGGCGATTTCGTTCCAATTCACATTCCAAGTAATATTCGGCATGCTAATTACATTGCCGGTTGCCAAATTGCATTATCTCTTATAGTTTCCGAGATATGGACTATCGATAATTTAAACCTTAGGCTCTGCTTCTAACTTGGGCCCAAATTGTAAAATGGTCTTATCTATAGGCGATTTCTTTCCAATTCACATTCCAAGTAATATTCGGCATGCTAATTACATTGCCCGTTGCCAAATTGCATTATCTCTTATAGTTTCCGAGATATGGACTATCGATAATTTACACCTTAGGCTCTGCTTCTAATTTGGGCCCAAATTGTAAAATGGTCTTCTCTATTGGCGATTTCGTTCCAATTCACATTCCAAGTAATATTCGGCATGCTAATTTCATTGCCGGTGGCCAAATTGCATTATCTCTTATAGTTTCCGAGATATGGACTATCGATAATTTACACCTTAGGCTCTGCTTCTAACTTGGGCCCAAATTGTAAAATGGTCTTATCTATTGGCGATTTCGTTCCAATTCACATTCCAAGTAATATTCGGCATGCTAATTACATTGCCGGTTGCCAAATTGCATTATCTCTTATAGTTTCCGAGATATGGACTATCGATAATTTACATCTTAGGCTCTGCTTCTAACTTGGGCCCAAATTGTAAAATCGTCTTATCTATTGGCGATTTCGTTCCAATTCACATTAAAAGTAATATTCGGCATGCTAATTACATTGCCGGTTGCCAAATTGCATTATCTCTTATAGTTTCCGAGATATGGACTATCGATAATTTACACCTTAGGCTCTGCTTCTAACTTGGGCCCAAATTGTAAAATGGTCTTATCTATTGGCGATTTCGTTCCAATTCACATTCCAAGTAATATTCGGCATGCTAATTACATTGCCGGTTGCCAAACTGCATTATCTCTTATAGTTTCCGAGATATGGACTATCGATAATTTACACCTTAGGCTCTGCTTCTAACTTGGGCCCAAATTGTAAAATGGTCTTATCTATTGGCGTTTTCGTTCCAATTCACATTCCAAGTAATATTCGGCATGCTAATTACATTGCCGGTTGCCAAATTGCATTATCTCTTATAGTTTCCCAGATATGGACTATCGATAATTTACAACTTAGGCTCTGCTTCTAACTTGGGCCCAAATTGTAAAATGGTCTTCTCTATTGGCGATTTCGTTCCAATTCACATTCCAAGTAATATTCGGCATGCTAATTACATTGCCGGTTGCCAAATTGCATTATCTCTTATAGTTTCCGAGATATGGACTATCGATAATTTACACCTTAGGCTCTGCTTCTAATTTGGGCCCAAATTGTAAAATGGTCTTCTCTATTGGCGATTTCGTTCCAATTCACATTCCAAGTAATATTCGGCATGCTAATTACATTGCCGGTTGCCAAATTGCATTATCTCTTATAGTTTCCGAGATATGGACTATCGATAATTTACACCTTAGGCTCTGCTTCTAACTTGGGCCCAAATTGTAAAATGGTCTTATCTATAGGCGATTTCTTTCCAATTCACATTCCAAGTAATATTCGGCATGCTAATTACATTGCCCGTTGCCAAATTGCATTATCTCTTATAGTTTCCGAGATATGGACTATCGATAATTTACACCTTAGGCTCTGCTTCTAATTTGGGCCCAAATTGTAAAATGGTCTTCTCTATTGGCGATTTCGTTCCAATTCACATTCCAAGTAATATTCGGCATGCTAATTTCATTGCCGGTGGCCAAATTGCATTATCTCTTATAGTTTCCGAGATATGGACTATCGATAATTTACACCTTAGGCTCTGCTTCTAACTTGGGCCCAAATTGTAAAATGGTCTTATCTATTGGCGATTTCGTTCCAATTCACATTCCAAGTAATATTCGGCATGCTAATTACATTGCCGGTTGCCAAATTGCATTATCTCTTATAGTTTCCGAGATATGGACTATCGATAATTTACATCTTAGGCTCTGCTTCTAACTTGGGCCCAAATTGTAAAATCGTCTTATCTATTGGCGATTTCGTTCCAATTCACATTAAAAGTAATATTCGGCATGCTAATTACATTGCCGGTTGCCAAATTGCATTATCTCTTATAGTTTCCGAGATATGGACTATCGATAATTTACACCTTAGGCTCTGCTTCTAACTTGGGCCCAAATTGTAAAATGGTCTTATCTATTGGCGATTTCGTTCCAATTCACATTCCAAGTAATATTCGGCATGCTAATTACATTGCCGGTTGCGAAATTGCATTATCTCTTATAGTTTCCGAGATATGGACTATCAATAATTTACACCTTAGGCTCTGCTTCTAACTTGGGCCCAAATTGTAAAATGGCCTTATCTATTGGCGATTTCGTTCCAATTCACATTCCAAGTAATATTCGGCATGCTAATTACGTTGCCGGTTGCCAAATTGCATTATCTCTTATAGTTTCCGAGATATGGACTATCGATAATTTACACCTTAGGCTCTGCTTCTAACTTGGGCCCAAATTGTAAAATGGTCTTATCTATTGGCGATTTCGTTCCAATTCACATTCCAAGTACTATTCGGCATGCTAATTACATTGCCGGTTGCCAAATTGCATTATCTCATATAGTTTCCGAGATATGGACTATCGATAATTTACACCTTAGGCTCTGCTTCTAACTTGGGCCCAAATTGTAAAATGGTCTTATCTATTGGCGATTTCGTTCCAATTCACATTCCAAGTAATATTCGGCATGCTAATTACATTGCCGGTTGCCAAATTGCATTATCTCTTATAGTTTCCGAGATATGGACTATCGATAATTTACACCTTAGGCTCTGCTTCTAACTTGGGCCCAAATTGTAAAATGGTCTTATCTATTGGCGATTTCGTTCCAATTCACACTCCAAGTAATATTCGGCATGCTAATTACATTGCCGGTTGCGAAATTGCATTATCTCTTATAGTTTCCGAGATATGGACTATCAATAATTTACACCTTAGGCTCTGCTTCTAACTTGGGCCCAAATTGTAAAATGGTCTTATCTATTGGCGATTTCGTTCCAATTCACATTCCAAGTAATATTCGGCATGCTAATTACTTTGCCGGTTGCCAAATTGCATTATCTCTTATAGTTTCCGAGATATGGACTATCGATAATTTACACCTTAGGCTCTGCTTCTAACTTGGGCCCAAATTGTAAAATGGTCTTATCTATTGGCGATTTCGTTCCAATTCACATTCCAAGTAATATTCGGCATGCTAATTAAATTGCCGTTTGCCAAATTGCATTATCTCTTATAGTTTCCGAGATATGGACTATCGATAATTTACACCTTAGGCTCTGCTTCTAACTTGGGCCCAAATTGTAAAATGGTCTTATCTATTGGCGATTTCGTTCCAATTCACATTCCAAGTAATATTCGGCATGCTAATTACATTGCCGGTTGCCAAATTGCATTATATCTTATAGTTTCTGAGATATGGACTATCGATAATTTACACCTTAGGCTCTGCTTCTAACTTGGGCCCAAATTGTAAAATGGTCTTATCTATTGGCGATTTCGTTCCAATTCACATTCCAAGTAATATTCGGCATGCTAATTACATTGCCGGTTGCCAAATTGAATTATCTCTTATAGTTTCCGAGATATGGACTATCGATAATTTACACCTTAGGCTCTGCTTCTAACTTGGGCCCAAATTGTAAAATGGTCTTACCTATTGGCGATTTCGTTCCAATTCACATTCCAAGTAATATTCGGCATGCTAATTACATTGCCGGTTGCCAAATTGCATTATCTCTTATAGTTTCCGAGATATGGACTATCGATAATTTACACCTTAGGCTCTGCTTCTAACTTGGGCCCAAATTGTAAAATGGTCTTATCTATTGGCGATTTCGTTCCAATTCACACTCCAAGTAATATTCGGCATGCTAATTACATTGCCGGTTGCGAAATTGCATTATCTCTTATAGTTTCCGAGATATGGACTATCAATAATTTACACCTTAGGCTCTGCTTCTAACTTGGGCCCAAATTGTAAAATGGTCTTATCTATTGGCGATTTCGTTCCAATTCACATTCCAAGTAATATTCGGCATGCTAATTACTTTGCCGGTTGCCAAATTGCATTATCTCTTATAGTTTCCGAGATATGGACTATCGATAATTTACACCTTAGGCTCTGCTTCTAACTTGGGCCCAAATTGTAAAATGGTCTTATCTATTGGCGATTTCGTTCCAATTCACATTCCAAGTAATATTCGGCATGCTAATTACATTGCCGGTTGCCAAATTGCATTATATCTTATAGTTTCTGAGATATGGACTATCGATAATTTACACCTTAGGCTCTGCTTCTAACTTGGGCCCAAATTGTAAAATGGTCTTATCTATTGGCGATTTCGTTCCAATTCACATTCCAAGTAATATTCGGCATGCTAATTACATTGCCGGTTGCCAAATTGAATTATCTCTTATAGTTTCCGAGATATGGACTATCGATAATTTACACCTTAGGCTCTGCTTCTAACTTGGGCCCAAATTGTAAAATGGTCTTACCTATTGGCGATTTCGTTCCAATTCACATTCCAAGTAATATTCGGCATGCTAATTACATTGCCGGTTGCCAAATTGCATTATCTCTTATAGTTTCCGAGATATGGACTATCGATAATTTACACCTTAGGCTCTGCTTCTAACTTGGGCCCAAATTGTAAAATGGTCTTATCTATTGGCGATTTCGTTCCAATTCACATTCCAAGTACTATTCGGCATGCTAATTACATTGCCGGTTGCCAAATTGCATTATCTCATATAGTTTCCGAGATATGGACTATCGATAATTTACACCTTAGGCTCTGCTTCTAACTTGGGCCCAAATTGTAAAATGGTCTTATCTATTGGCGATTTCGTTCCAATTCACATTCCAAGTAATATTCGGCATGCTAATTACATTGCCGGTTGCCAAATTGCATTATCTCTTATAGTTTCCGAGATATGGACTATCGATAATTTACACCTTAGGCTCTGCTTCTAACTTGGGCCCAAATTGTAAAATGGTCTTATCTATTGGCGATTTCGTTCCAATTCACACTCCAAGTAATATTCGGCATGCTAATTACATTGCCGGTTGCGAAATTGCATTATCTCTTATAGTTTCCGAGATATGGACTATCAATAATTTACACCTTAGGCTCTGCTTCTAACTTGGGCCCAAATTGTAAAATGGTCTTATCTATTGGCGATTTCGTTCCAATTCACATTCCAAGTAATATTCGGCATGCTAATTACTTTGCCGGTTGCCAAATTGCATTATCTCTTATAGTTTCCGAGATATGGACTATCGATAATTTACACCTTAGGCTCTGCTTCTAACTTGGGCCCAAATTGTAAAATGGTCTTATCTATTGGCGATTTCGTTCCAATTCACATTCCAAGTAATATTCGGCATGCTAATTAAATTGCCGTTTGCCAAATTGCATTATCTCTTATAGTTTCCGAGATATGGACTATCGATAATTTACACCTTAGGCTCTGCTTCTAACTTGGGCCCAAATTGTAAAATGGTCTTATCTATTGGCGATTTCGTTCCAATTCACATTCCAAGTAATATTCGGCATGCTAATTACATTGCCGGTTGCCAAATTGCATTATATCTTATAGTTTCTGAGATATGGACTATCGATAATTTACACCTTAGGCTCTGCTTCTAACTTGGGCCCAAATTGTAAAATGGTCTTATCTATTGGCGATTTCGTTCCAATTCACATTCCAAGTAATATTCGGCATGCTAATTACATTGCCGGTTGCCAAATTGAATTATCTCTTATAGTTTCCGAGATATGGACTATCGATAATTTACACCTTAGGCTCTGCTTCTAACTTGGGCCCAAATTGTAAAATGGTCTTACCTATTGGCGATTTCGTTCCAATTCACATTCCAAGTAATATTCGGCATGCTAATTACATTGCCGGTTGCCAAATTGCATTATCTCTTATAGTTTCCGAGATATGGACTATCGATAATTTACACCTTAGGCTCTGCTTCTAACTTGGGCCCAAATTGTAAAATGGTCTTATCTATTGGCGATTTCGTTCCAATTCACATTCCAAGTAATATTCGGCATGCTAATTACATTGCCGGTTGCCAAATTGCATTATCTCTTATAGTTTCCGAGATATGGACTATCGATAATTTACACCTTAGGCTCTGCTTCTAACTTGGGCCCAAATTGTAAAATGGTCTTATCTATTGGCGATTTCGTTCCAATTCACATTCCAAGTAATATTCGGCATGCTAATTACATTGCCGGTTGCCAAATTGCATTATCTCTTATAGTTTCCGAGATATGGACTATCGATAATTTACACCTTAGGCTCTGCTTCTAACTTGGGCCCAAATTGTAAAATGGTCTTATCTATTGGCGATTTCGTTCCAATTCACACTCCAAGTAATATTCGGCATGCTAATTACATTGCCGGTTGCGAAATTGCATTATCTCTTATAGTTTCCAAGATATGGACTATCAATAATTTACACCTTAGGCTCTGCTTCTAACTTGGGCCCAAATTGTAAAATGGTCTTATCTATTGGCGATTTCGTTCCAATTCACATTCCAAGTAATATTCGGCATGCTAATTACTTTGCCGGTTGCCAAATTGCATTATCTCTTATAGTTTCCGAGATATGGACTATCGATAATTTACACCTTAGGCTCTGCTTCTAACTTGGGCCCAAATTGTAAAATGGTCTTCTCTATTGGCGATTTCGTTCCAATTCACATTCCAAGTAATATTCGGCATGCTAATTACATTGCCGGTTGCCAAATTGCATTATCTCTTATAGTTTCCGAGATATGGACTATCAATAATTTACACCTTAGGCTCTGCTTCTAACTTGGGCCCAAATTGTAAAATGGTCTTATCTATTGGCGATTTCGTTCCAATTCACATTCCAAGTAATATTCGGCATGCTAATTACATTGCCTGTTGCCAAATTGAATTATCTCTTATAGTTTCCGAGATATGGACTATCGATAATTTACACCTTAGGCTCTGCTTCTAACTTGGGCCCAAATTGTAAAATGGTCTTACCTATTGGCGATTTCGTTCCAATTCACATTCCAAGTAATATTCATCATGCTAATTACATTGCCGGTTGCCAAATTGCATTATCTCTTATAGTTTCCGAGATATGGACTATCGATAATTTACACCTTAGGCTCTGCTTCTAACTTGGGCCCAAATTGTAAAATGGTCTTATCTATTGGCGATTTCGTTCCAATTCACATTCCAATTAATATTCGGCATGATAATTACATTGCCGGTTGCCAAATTGCATTATCTCTTATAGTTTCCGAGATATGGACTATCGATAATTTACACCTTAGGCTCTGCTTCTAACTTGGGCCCAAATTGTAAAATGGTCTTATCTATTGGCGATTTCGTTCCAATTCACATTCCAAGTAATATTCGGCATGCTAATTAAATTGCCGTTTGCCAAATTGCATTATCTCTTATAGTTTCCGAGATATGGACTATCGATAATTTACACCTTAGGCTCTGCTTCTAACTTGGGCCCAAATTGTAAAATGGTCTTATCTATTGGCGATTTCGTTCCAATTCACATTCCAAGTAATATTCGGCATGCTAATTACATTGCCGGTTGCCAAATTGCATTATATCTTATAGTTTCTGAGATATGGACTATCGATAATTTACACCTTAGGCTCTGCTTCTAACTTGGGCCCAAATTGTAAAATGGTCTTATCTATTGGCGATTTCGTTCCAATTCACATTCCAAGTAATATTCGGCATGCTAATTACATTGCCGGTTGCCAAATTGAATTATCTCTTATAGTTTCCGAGATATGGACTATCGATAATTTACACCTTAGGCTCTGCTTCTAACTTGGGCCCAAATTGTAAAATGGTCTTACCTATTGGCGATTTCGTTCCAATTCACATTCCAAGTAATATTCGGCATGCTAATTACATTGCCGGTTGCCAAATTGCATTATCTCTTATAGTTTCCGAGATATGGACTATCGATAATTTACACCTTAGGCTCTGCTTCTAACTTGGGCCCAAATTGTAAAATGGTCTTATCTATTGGCGATTTCGTTCCAATTCACATTCCAAGTAATATTCGGCATGCTAATTACATTGCCGGTTGCTAAATTGCATTATCTCTTATAGTTTCCGAGATATGGACTATCGATAATTTACACCTTAGGCTCTGCTTCTAACTTGGGCCCAAATTGTAAAATCGTCTTATCTATTGGCGATTTCGTTCCAATTCACATTCCAAGTAATATTCGGCATGCTAATTACATTGCCGGTTGCCAAATTGCATTATCTCTTATAGTTTCCGAGATATGGACTATCGGTAATTTACACCTTAGGCTCTGCTTCTAACTTGGGCCCAAATTATAAAATGGTCTTATCTATTGGCGATTTCGTTCCAATTCACATTCCAAGTAATATCCGGCATGCTAATTACATTGACGGTTGCCAAATTGAATTATCTCTTATAGTTTCCGAGATATGGACTATCGATAATTTACACCTTAGGCTCTGCTTCTAACTTGGGCCCAAATTGTAAAATGGTCTTATCTATTGGCGATTTCGTTCCAATTCACATTCCAAGTAATATTCGGCATGCTAATTACATTGCCGGTTGCCAAATTGCATTATCTCTTATAGTTTCCGAGATATGGACTATCGATAATTTACACCTTAGGCTCTGCTTCTAACTTGGGCCCAAATTGTAAAATGGTCTTATCTATTGGCGATTTCGTTCCAATTCTCATTCCAAGTAATATTCGGTATGCTAATTACATTGCCGGTTGCCAAATTGCATTATCTCTTATAGTTTCCGAGATATGGACTATCGATAATTTACACCTTAGGCTCTGCTTCTAACTTGGGCCCAAATTGTAAAATGGTCTTATCTATTGGCGATTTCGTTCCAATTCACACTCCAAGTAATATTCGGCATGCTAATTACATTGCCGGTTGCCAAATTGCATTACCTCTTATAGTTTCCGAGATATGGACTATCGATTATTTACACCTTAGGCTCTGCTTCTAACTTGGGCCCAAATTGTAAAATGGTCTTATCTATTGGCGATTTCGTTCCAATTCACATTCCAAGTAATATTCGGCATGCTAATTACATTGCCGGTTGCCAAATTGCATTATCTCTTATAGTTTCCGAGATATGGACTATCGATAATTTACACCTTAGGCTCTGCTTCTAACTTGGGCCCAAATTGTAAAATGGTCTTATCTATTGGCGATTTCGTTCCAATTCACATTCCAAGTAATATTCGGCATGCTAATTACATTGCCGGTTGCCAAATTGAATTATCTCTTATAGTTTCCGAGATATGGACTATCGATAATTTACACCTTAGGCTCTGCTTCTAACTTGGGCCCAAATTGTAAAATGGTCTTATCTATTGGCGATTTCGTTCCAATTCACATTCCAAGTAATATTCGGCATGCTAATTACATTGCCGGTTGCCAAATTGCATTATCTCTTATAGTTTCCGAGATATGGACTATCGATAATTTACACCTTAGGCTCTGCTTCTAACTTGGGCCCAAATTGTAAAATGGTCTTATCTATTGGCGATTTCGTTCCAATTCACATTTCAAGTAATATTCGGCATGCTAATTACATTGCCGGTTGCCAAATTGAATTATCTCTTATAGTTTCCGAGATATGGACTATCGATAATTTACACCTTAGGCTCTGCTTCTAACTTGGGCGCAAATTGTAAAATGGTCTTACCTATTGGCGATTTCGTTCCAATTCACATTCCAAGTAATATTCGGCATGCTAATTACATTGCCGGTTGCCAAATTGCATTATCTCTTATAGTTTCCGAGATATGGACTATCGATAATTTACACCTTAGGCTCTGCTTCTAACTTGGGCGCAAATTGTAAAATGGTCTTATCTATTGGCGATTTCGTTCCAATTCACATTCCAATTAATATTCGGCATGCTAAATACATTGCCGGTTGCCAAATTGCATTATCTCTTATAGTTTCCGAGATATGGACTATCGATAATTTACACCTTAGGCTCTGCTTCTAACTTGGGCCCAAATTGTAAAATGGTCTTATCTATTAGCGATTTCGTTCCAATTCACATTCCAAGTAATATTCGGCATGCTAATTACATTGCCGGTTGCCAAATTGCATTATCTCTTATAGTTTCCGAGATATGGACTATCGATAATTTACACCTTAGGCTCTGCTTCTAACTTGGGCCCAAATTGTAAAATGGTCTTATCTATTGGCGATTTCGTTCCAATTCACATTCCAAGTAATATTCGGCATGCTAATTACATTGCCGGTTGCCAAATTGCATTATCTCTTATAGTTTCCGAGATATGGACTATCGATAATTTACACCTTAGGCTCTGCTTCTAACTTGGGCCCAAATTGTAAAATGGTCTTATCTATTGGCGATTTCGTTCCAATTCACATTCCAAGTAATATTCGGCATGCTAATTACATTGCCGGTTGCCAAATTGAATTATCTCTTATAGTTTCCGAGATATGGACTATCGATAATTTACACCTTAGGCTCTGCTTCTAACTTGGGCCCAAATTGTAAAATGGTCTTAACTATTGGCGATTTCGTTCCAATTCACATTCCAAGTAATATTCGGCATGCTAATTACATTGCCGGTTGCCAAATTGCATTATCTCTTATAGTTTCCGAGATATGGACTATCGATAATTTACACCTTAGGCTCTGCTTCTAACTTGGGCCCAAATTGTAAAATGGTCTTATCTATTAGCGATTTCGTTCCAATTCACATTCCAAGTAATATTCGGCATGCTAATTACATTGCCGGTTGCGAAATTGCATTATCTCTTATAGTTTCCGAGATATGGACTATCAATAATTTACACCTTAGGCTCTGCTTCTAACTTGGGCCCAAATTGTAAAATGGTCTTATCTATTGGCGATTTCGTTCCAATTCACATTCCAAGTAATATTCGGCATGCTAATTACATTGCCGGTTGTCAAATTGCATTATCTCTTATAGTTTCCGAGATATGGACTATCGATAATTTACACCTTAGGCTCTGCTTCTAACTTGGGCCCAAATTGTAAAATGGTCTTATCTATTGGCGATTTCGTTCCAATTCACATTCCAATTAATATTCGGCATGCTAATTACATTGCCGGTTGCCAAATTGCATTATCTCTTATAGTTTCCGAGATATGGACTATCGATAATTTACACCTTAGGCTCTGCTTCTAACTTGGGCCCAAATTGTAAAATGGTCTTATCTATTAGCGATTTCGTTCCAATTCACATTCCAAGTAATATTCGGCATGCTAATTACATTGCCGGTTGCCAAATTGCATTATCTCTTATAGTTTCCGAGATATGGACTATCGATAATTTACACCTTAGGCTCTGCTTCTAACTTGGGCCCAAATTGTAAAATGGTCTTATCTATTGGCGATTTCGTTCCAGTTCACATTCCAAGTAATATTCGGCATGCTAATTACATTGCCGGTTGCCAAATTGCATGATCTCTTATAGTTTCTTAGATATGGACTATCGATAATTTACACCTTAGGCTCTGCTTCTAACTTGGGCCCAAATTGTAAAATGGTCTTATCTATTGGCGGTTTCGTTCCAATTCACATTCCAAGTAATATTCGGCATGCTAATTACATTGCCGGTTGCCAAATTGAATTATCTCTTATAGTTTCCGAGATATGGACTATCGATTATTTACACCTTAGGCTCTGCTTCTAACTTGGGCCCAAATTGTAAAATGGTCTTACCTATTGGCGATTTCGTTCCAATTCACATTCCAAGTAATATTCGGCATGCTAATTACATTGCCGTTTGCCAAATTACATTATCTCTTATAGTTTCCGAGATATGGACTATCGATAATTTACACCTTAGGCTCTGCTTCTAACTTGGGCCCAAATTGTAAAATGGTCTTATCTATTGGCGATTTCGTTCCAATTCACATTCCAAGTAATATTCGGCATGCTAATTACATTGCCGGTTGCCAAATTGCATTATCTCTTATAGTTTCCGAGATATGGACTATCGATAATTTACACCTTAGGCTCTGCTTCTAACTTGGGCCTAAATTGTAAAATGGTCTTATCTATTGGCGATTTCGTCCCAATTCACATTCCAAGTGATATTCGGCATGCTAATTACATTGCCGGTTGCGAAATTGCATTATCTCTTATAGTTTCCGAGATATGGACTATCAATAATTTACACCTTAGGCTCTGCTTCTAACTTGGGCCCAAATTGTAAAATGGTCTTATCTATTGGCGATTTCGTTCCAATTCACATTCCAAGTAATATTCGGCATGCTAATTACATTGCCGGTTGCCAAATTGCATTATCTCTTATAGTTTCCGAGATATGGACTATCGATAATTTACACCTTAGTCTCTGCTTCTAACTTGGGCCCAAATTGTAAAATGGTTTTATCTATTGGCGATTTCGTTCCAATTCACATTCCAAGTAATATTCGGCATGCTAATTACATTGCCGGTTGCCAAATTGCATTATCTCTTATAGTTTCCGAGATATGGACTATCGATAATTTACACCTTAGGCTCTGCTTCTAACTTGGGCCCAAATTGTAAAATGGTCTTATCTATTGACGATTTCGTTCCAATTCACATTCCAAGTAATATTCGGCATGCTAATTACATTGCCTGTTGCCAAATTGCATTATCTCTTATAGTTTCCGAGATATGGACTATCGATAATTTACACCTTAGGCTCTGCTTCTAACTTGGGCCCAAATTGTAAAATGGTCTTATCTATTGGCGATTTCGTTCCAATTCACATTCCAAGTAATATTCGGCATGCTAATTACATTGCCGGTTGCCAAATTGCATTATCTCTTATAGTTTCCGAGATATGGACTATCGATAATTTACACCTTAGGCTCTGCTTCTTACTTGGGCCCAAATTGTAAAATGGTCTTATCTATTGGCGATTTCGTTCCAATTCACACTCCAAGTAATATTCGGCATGCTAATTACATTGCCGGTTGCGAAATTGCATTATCTCTTATAGTTTCCGAGATATGGACTATCAATAATTTACACCTTAGGCTCTGCTTCTAACTTGGGCCCAAATTGTAAAATGGTCTTATCTATTGGCGATTTCGTTCCAATTCACATTCCAAGTAATATTCGGCATGCTAATTACATTGCCGGTTGCGAAATTGCATTATCTCTTATAGTTTCTGAGATATGGACTATCGATAATTTACACCTTAGGCTCTGCTTCTAACTTGGGCCCAAATTGTAAAATGGCCTTATCTATTGGCGATTTCGTCCCAATTCACATTCCAAGTAATTTTCGGCATGCTAATTACATTGCCGGTTGCGAAATTGCATTATCTCTTATAGTTTCAGAGATATGGACTATCGATAATTTACACCTTAGGCTCTGCTTCTAACTTGGGCCCAAATTGTAAAATGGTCTTATCTATTGGCAATTTCGTTCCAATTCACATTCCAAGTAATATTCGGCATGCTAATTACATTGCCGGTTGCCAAATTGCATTATCTCTTATAGTTTCCGAGATATGGACTATCGATAATTTACACCTTAGGCTCTGCTTCTAACTTGGGCCCAAATTGTAAAATGGTCTTATCTATTGGCGATTTCGTTCCAATTCACATTCCAAGTAATATTCGGCATGCTAATTACATTGCCGGTTGCCAAATTGCATTAACTCTTATAGTTTCCGAGATATGGACTATCGATAATTTACACCTTAGGCTCTGCTTCTAACTTGGGCCCAAATTGTAAAATGGTCTTATCTATTGGCGATTTCGTCCCAATTCACATTCCAAGTGATATTCGGCATGCTAATTACATTGCCGGTTGCGAAATTGCATTATCTCTTATAGTTTCCGAGATATGGACTATCAATAATTTACACCTTAGGCTCTGCTTCTAACTTGGGCCCAAATTGTAAAATGGTCTTATCTATTGGCGATTTCGTTCCAATTCACATTCCAAGTAATATTCGGCATGCTAATTACATTGCCGGTTGCCAAATTGCATTATCTCTTATAGTTTCCGAGATATGGACTATCGATAATTTACACCTTAGGCTCTGCTTCTAACTTGGGCCCAAATTGTAAAATGGTTTTATCTATTGGCGATTTCGTTCCAATTCACATTCCAAGTAATATTCGGCATGCTAATTACATTGCCGGTTGCCAAATTGCATTATCTCTTATAGTTTCCGAGATATGGACTATCGATAATTTACACCTTAGGCTCTGCTTCTAACTTGGGCCCAAATTGTAAAATGGTCTTATCTATTGACGATTTCGTTCCAATTCACATTCCAAGTAATATTCGGCATGCTAATTACATTGCCTGTTGCCAAATTGCATTATCTCTTATAGTTTCCGAGATATGGACTATCGATAATTTACACCTTAGGCTCTGCTTCTAACTTGGGCCCAAATTGTAAAATGGTCTTATCTATTGGCGATTTCGTTCCAATTCACATTCCAAGTAATATTCGGCATGCTAATTACATTGCCGGTTGCCAAATTGCATTATCTCTTATAGTTTCCGAGATATGGACTATCGATAATTTACACCTTAGGCTCTGCTTCTTACTTGGGCCCAAATTGTAAAATGGTCTTATCTATTGGCGATTTCGTTCCAATTCACACTCCAAGTAATATTCGGCATGCTAATTACATTGCCGGTTGCGAAATTGCATTATCTCTTATAGTTTCCGAGATATGGACTATCAATAATTTACACCTTAGGCTCTGCTTCTAACTTGGGCCCAAATTGTAAAATGGTCTTATCTATAGGCGATTTCGTTCCAATTCACATTCCAAGTAATATTCGGCATGCTAATTACATTGCCGGTTGCCAAATTGCATTATCTCTTATAGTTTCTGAGATATGGGCTATCGATAATTTACACCTTAGGCTCTGCTTCTAACTTGGGCCCAAATTGTAAAATGGCCTTATCTATTGGCGATTTCGTCCCAATTCACATTCCAAGTAATATTCGGCATGCTAATTACATAGCCGGTTGCGAAATTGCATTATCTCTTATAGTTTCAGAGATATGGACTATCGATAATTTACACCTTAGGCTCTGCTTCTAACTTGGGCCCAAATTGTAAAATGGTCTTATCTATTGGCAATTTCGTTCCAATTCACATTCCAAGTAATATTCGGCATGCTAATTACATTGCCGGTTGCCAAATTGCATTATCTCTTATAGTTTCCGAGATATGGACTATCGATAATTTACACCTTAGGCTCTGCTTCTAACTTGGGCCCAAATTGTAAAATGGTCTTATCTATTGGCGATTTCGTTCCAATTCACATTCCAAGTAATATTCGGCATGCTAATTACATTGCCGGTTGCCAAATTGCATTATCTCTTATAGTTTCCGAGATATGGACTATCGATAATTTACACCATAGGCTCTGCTTATAACTTGGGCCCAAATTGTAAAATGGTCTTATCTATTGGCGATTTCGTTCCAATTCACATTCCAAGTAATATTCGACATGCTAATTACATTGCCGGTTGCCAAATTGCATTATCTCTTATAGTTTCCGAGATATGGACTATCGATAATTTACACCTTAGGCTCTGCTTCTAACTTGGGCCCAAATTGTAAAATGGTCTTACCTATTGGCGATTTCGTTCCAATTCATATTCCAAGTAATATTCGGCATGCTAATTACATTGCCGGTTGCCAAATTGCATTATCTCTTATAGTTTCCGAGATATGGACTATCGATAATTTACACCTTAGGCTCTGCTTCTAACTTGGGCCCAAATTGTAAAATGGTCTTATCTATTGGCGATTTCGTTCCAATTCACATTCCAAGTAATATTCGGCATGCTAATTACATTGCCGGTTGCCAAATTGCATTATCTCTTATAGTTTCCGAGATATGGACTATCGATAATTTACACCTTAGGCTCTGCTTCTAACTTGGGCCCAAATTGTAAAATGGTCTTATCTATTGGCGATTTCGTCCCAATTCACATTCCAAGTGATATTCGGCATGCTAATTACATTGCCGGTTGCGAAATTGCATTATCTCTTATAGTTTCCGAGATATGGACTATCGATAATTTACACCTTAGGCTCGGCTTCTAACTTGGGCCCAAATTGTAAAATGGTCTTATCTATTGGCGATTTCGTTCCAATTCGCATTCCAAGTAATATTCGGCATGCTAATTACATTGCCGGTTGCCAAATTGCATTATCTCTTATAGTTTCCGAGATATGGACTATCGATAATTTACACCTTAGGCTCTGCTTCTAACTTGGGCCCAAATTGTAAAATGGTCTTATCTATTGGCGTTTTCGTTCCAATTCACATTCCAAGTAATATTCGGCATGCTAATTACATTGCCGGTTGCCAAATTGCATTATCTCTTATAGTTTCCGAGATATGGACTATCGATAATTTACACCTTAGGCTCTGCTTCTAACTTGGGCCCAAATTGTAAAATGGTCTTATCTATTGGCGATTTCGTTCCAATTCACATTCCAAGTAATATTCGGCATGCTAATTACATTGCCGGTTGCCAAATTGCATTATCTCTTATAGTTTCCGAGATATGGACTATCGATAATTTACACCTTAGGCTCTGCTTCTAACTTGGGCCCAAATTGTAAAATGGTCTTATCTATTGGCGATTTCGTTCCAATTCACATTCCAAGTAATATCCGGCATGCTAATTACATTGCCGGTTGCCAAATTGAATTATCTCTTATAGTTTCCGAGATATGGACTATCGATAATTTACACCTTAGGCTCTGCTTCTAACTTGGGCCCAAATTGTAAAATGGTCTTATCTATTGGCGATTTCGTTCCAATTCACATTCCAAGTAATATTCGGCATGCTAATTACATTGCCGGTTGCCAAATTGCATTATCTCTTATAGTTTCCGAGATATGGACTATCGATAATTTACATCTTAGGCTCTGCTTCTAACTTGGGCCCAAATTGTAAAATGGTCTTATCTATTGGCGATTTCGTTCCAATTCACATTCCAAGTAATATTCGGCATGCTAATTACATTGCCGGTTGCCAAATTGCATTATCTCTTATAGTTTCCGAGATATGGACTATCGATAATTTACACCTTAGGCTCTGCTTCTAACTTGGGCCCAAATTGTAAAATGGTCTTATCTATTGGCGATTTCGTCCCAATTCACATTCCAAGTGATATTCGGCATGCTAATTACATTGCCGGTTGCGAAATTGCATTATCTCTTATAGTTTCCGAGATATGGACTATCGATAATTTACACCTTAGGCTCTGCTTCTAACTTGGGCCCAAATTGTAAAATGGTCTTATCTATTGGCGATTTCGTTCCAATTCACATTCCAAGTAATATTCGGCATGCTAATTACAATGCCGGTTGCCAAATTGCATTATCTCTTATAGTTTCCGAGATATGGACTATCGATAATTTACACCTTAGGCTCTGCTTCTAACTTGGGCCCAAATTGTAAAATGGTCTTATCTATTGGCGATTTCGTTCCAATTCACATTCCAAGTTATATTCGGCATGCTAATTACATTGCCGGTTGCCAAATTGCATTATCTCTTATAGTTTCCGAGATATGGACTATCGATAATTTACACCTTAGGCTCTGCTTCTAACTTGGGCCCAAATTGTAAAATGGTCTTATCTATTGGCGATTTCGTTCCAATTCTCATTCCAAGTAATATTCGGCATGCTAATTACATTGCCATTTGCCAAATTGCATTATCTCTTTTAGTTTCCGAGATATGGACTATCGATAATTTACACCTTAGGCTCTGCTTCTAACTTGGGCCCAAATTGTAAAATGGTCTTATCTATTGGCGATTTCGTTCCAATTCACATTCCAAGTAACATTCGGCATGCTAATTACATTGCCGGTTGCCAAATTGCATTATCTCTTATAGTTTCCGAGATATGGACTATCGATAATTTACACCTTAGGCTCTGCTTCTAACTTGGGCCCAAATTGTAAAATGGCCTTATCTATTGGCGATTTCGTTCCAATTCACATTCCAAGTAATATTCGGCATGCTAATTACATTGCCGGTTGCCAAATTGCATTATCTCTTATAGTTTCCGAGATATGGACTATCGATAATTTACACCTTAGGCTCTGCTTCTAACTTGGGCCCAAATTGTAAAATGGTCTTATCTATTGGCGATTTCGTTCCAATTCACATTCCAAGTAATATTCGGCATGCTAATTACATTGCCGGTTGCCAAATTGCATTATCTCTTATAGTTTCCGAGATATGGACTATCGATAATTTACACCTTAGGCTCTGCTACTAACTTGGGCCCAAATTGTAAAATGGCCTTATCTATTGGCGATTTCGTTCCAATTCACATTCCAAGTAATATTCGGCATGCTAATTACATTGCCGGTTGCCAAATTGCATTATCTCTTATAATTTCCGAGATATGGACTATCGATAATTTACACCTTAGGCTCTGCTTCTAACTTGGGCCCAAATTGTAAAATGGTCTTATCTATTGGCGATTTCGTTCCAATTCACATTCCAAGTAATATTCGGCATGCTAATTACATTGCCAGTTGCCAAATTGCATTATCTCTTATGGTTTCCGAGATATGGACTATGGATAATTTACACCTTAGGCTCTGCTTCTAACTTGGGCCCAAATTGTAAAATGGTCTTATCTATAGCCGATTTCGTTCCAATTCACATTCCAAGTAATATTCGGCATGCTAATTACATTGCCGGTTGCCAAATTGCATTATCTCTTATAGTTTCCGAGATATGGACTATCGATAATTTACACCTTAGGCTCTGCTTCTAACTTGGGCCCAAATTGTAAAATGGTCTTATCTATTGGCGATTTCGTTCCAATTCACATTCCAAGTAATATTCGGCATGCTAATTACATTGCCGGTTGCCAAATTGAATTATCTCTTATAGTTTCCGAGATATGGACTATCGATAATTTACACCTTAGGCTCTGCTTCTAACTTGGGCCCAAATTGTAAAATGGTCTTATCTATTGGCGATTTCGTTCCAATTCACATTCCAAGTAGTATTCGGCATGCTAATTACATTGCCGGTTGCCAAATTGCATTATCTCTTATAGTTTCCGAGATATGGACTATCGATAATTTACACCATAGGCTCTGCTTCTAACTTGGGCCCAAATTGTAAAATGGTCTTATCTATTGGCGATTTCGTTCCAATTCACATTCCAAGTAATATTCGGCATGCTAATTACATTGCCGGTTGCCAAATTGCATTATCTCTTATAGTTTCCGAGATATGGACTATCGATAATTTACACCTTAGGCTCTGCTTCTAACTTGGGCCCAAATTGTAAAATGGTCTTATCTATTGGCGATTTTGTCCCAATTCACATTCCAAGTAATATTCGGCATGCTAATTACATTGCCGTTTGCGAAATTGCATTATCTCTTATAGTTTCCGAGATATGGACTATCGATAATTTACACCTTAGGCTCTGCTTCTAACTTGGGCCCAAATTGTAAAATGGTCTTATCTATTGGCGATTTCGTTCCAATTCACATTCCAAGTAATATTCGGCATGCTAATTACATTGCCGGTTGCCAAATTGCATTATATCTTTTAGTTTCCGAGATATGGACTATCGATAATTTACACCTTAGGCTCTGTTTCTAACTTGGGCCCAAATTGTAAAATGGTCTTATCTATTGGCGATTTCGTTCCAATTCACATTCCAAGTAATATTCGGCATGCTAATTACATTGCCGGTTGCCAAATTGCATTATCTCTTATAGTTTCCGAGATATGGACTATCGATAATTTACACCTTAGGCTCTGCTTCTAACTTGGGCCCAAATTGTAAAATGGCCTTATCTATTGGCGATTTCGTTCCAATTCACATTCCAAGTAATATTCGGCATGCTAATTACATTGCCGGTTGCCAAATTGCATTATCTCTTATAGTTTCCGAGATATGGACTATCGATAATTTACACCTTAGGCTCTGCTTCTAACTTGGGCCCAAATTGTAAAATGGTCTTATCTATTGGCGATTTCGTTCCAATTCACATTCCAAGTAATATTCGGCATGCTAATTACATTGCCGGTTGCCAAATTGCATTATATCTTTTAGTTTCCGAGATATGGACTATCGATAATTTACACCTTAGGCTCTGTTTCTAACTTGGGCCCAAATTGTAAAATGGTCTTATCTATTGGCGATTTCGTTCCAATTCACATTCCAAGTAATATTCGGCATGCTAATTACATTGCCGGTTGCCAAATTGCATTATCTCTTATAGTTTCCGAGATATGGACTATCGATAATTTACACCTTAGGCTCTGCTTCTAACTTGGGCCCAAATTGTAAAATGGCCTTATCTATTGGCGATTTCGTTCCAATTCACATTCCAAGTAATATTCGGCATGCTAATTAAATTGCCGGTTGCCAAATTGCATTATCTCTTATAGTTTCCGAGATATGGACTATCGATTATTTTTGACCTTAGGCTCTGCTTCTAACTTGGGCCCAAACTGTAAAATGGTCTTATCTATTGGCGATTTCGTTCCAATTCACATTCCAAGTAATATTCGGCATGCTAATTACATTGCCGGTTGCCAAATTGCATTATCTCTTATAGTTTCCGAGATATGGCCTATCGATAATTTACACCTTAGGCTCTGCTTCTAACTTGGGCCCAAATTGTAAAATGGTCTTATCTATTGGCGATTTCGTTCCAATTCACATTCCAAGTAATATTCGGCATGCTAATTACATTGCCGGTTGCCAAATTGCATTATCTCTTATAGTTTCCGAGATATGGACTATCGATAATTTACACCTTAGGCTCTGCTTCTAACTTGGGCCCAAATTGTAAAATCGTCTTATCTATTGGCGATTTCGTTCCAATTCACATTCCAAGTAATATTCGGCATGCTAATTACATTGCCGGTTGCCAAATTGCATTATCTCTTATAGTTTCCGAGATATGGACTATCGATAATTTACACCTTAGGCTCTGCTTCTAACTTGGGCCCAAATTGTAAAATGGTCTTATCTATTGGCGATTTCGTTCCAATTCACATTCCAAGTAATATTCGGCATGCTAATTACATTGCCGGTTGCCAAATTGAATTATCTCTTATAGTTTCCGAGATATGGACTATCGATAATTTACACCTTAGGCTCTGCTTCTAACTTGGGCCCAAATTGTAAAATGGTCTTATCTATTGGCGATTTCGTTCCAATTCACATTCCAAGTAGTATTCGGCATGCTAATTACATTGCCGGTTGCCAAATTGCATTATCTCTTATAGTTTCCGAGATATGGACTATCGATAATTTACACCTTAGGCTCTGCTTCTAACTTGGGCCCAAATTGTAAAATGGTCTTATCTATTGGCGATTTCGTTCCAATTCACATTCCAAGTAATATTCGGCATGCTAAGTACATTGCCGGTTGCCAAATTGCATTATCTCTTATAGTTTCCGAGATATGGACTATCGATAATTTACACCTTAGGCTCTGCTTCTAACTTGGGCCCAAATTGTAAAATGGTCTTATCTATTGGCGATTTCGTTCCAATTCACATTCCAAGTAATATTCGGCATGCTAATTACATTGCCGGTTGCCAAATTGCATTATATATTTTAGTTTCCGAGATATGGACTATCGATTATTTACACCTTAGGCTCTGTTTCTAACTTGGGCCCAAATTGTAAAATGGTCTTATCTATTGGCGATTTCGTTCCAATTCACATTCCAAGTAATATTCGGCATGC
This sequence comes from Rhynchophorus ferrugineus, assembly GCF_030347505.1. NCBI lineage: Eukaryota > Metazoa > Arthropoda > Insecta > Coleoptera > Curculionidae > Rhynchophorus > Rhynchophorus ferrugineus. The sequence goes on along the minus strand of NW_027472710.1, from coordinate 288,969 downwards.
TAATTACATTGCCGGTTGCCAAATTACATTATCTCTTATAGTTTCCGAGATATGGACTATCGATAATTTACACCTTAGGCTCTGCTTCTAACTTGGGCCCAAATTGTAAAATGGCCTTATCTATTGGCGATTTCGTTCCAATTCACATTCCCAGTAATATTCGGCATGCTAATTACATTGCCGGTTGCCAAATTGCGTTATATCTTTTAGTTTCCGAGATATGGACTATCGATAATTTACACCTTAGGCTCTGTTTCTAACTTGGGCCCAAATTGTAAAATGGTCTTATCTATTGGCGATTTCGTTCCAATTCACATTCCAAGTAATATTCGGCATGCTAATTACATTGCCGGTTGCCAAATTGCATTATCTCTTATAGTCTCCGAGATATGGACTATCGATAATTTACACCTTAGGCTCTGCTTCTAACTTGGGCCCAAATTGTAAAATGGCCTTATCTATTGGCGATTTCGTTCCAATTCACATTCCAAGTAATATTCGGCATGCTAATTAAATTGCCGGTTGCCAAATTGCATTATCTCTTATAGTTTCCGAGATATGGACTATCGATAATTTACACCTTAGGCTCTGCTTCTAACTTGGGCCCAAATTGTAAAATGGTCTTATCTATTGGCGATTTCGTTCCAATTCACATTCCAAGTAATATTCGGCATGCTAATTACATTGCCGGTTGCCAAATTGCATTATCTCTTATAGTTTCCGAGATATGGACTATCGATAATTTACACCTTAGGGTCTGCTTCTAACTTGGGCCCAAATTGTAAAATGGTCTTATCTATTGGCGATTTCGTTCCAATTCACATTCCAAGTATTATTCGGCATGCTAATTACATTGCCGGTTGCCAAATTGCATTATCTCTTATAGTTTCCGAGATATGGACTATCGATAATTTACACCTTAGGCTCTGCTTCTAACTTGGGCCCAAATTGTAATATGGTCTTATCTATTGGCGATTTCGTTCCAATTCACATTCCAAGTAATATTCGGCATGCTAATTACATTGCCGGTTGCCAAATTGCATTATCCCTTATAGTTTCCGAGATATGGACTATCGATAATTTACACCTTAGGCTCTGCTTCTAACTTGGGCCCAAATTGTAAAATGGTCTTATCTATTGGCGATTTCGTTCCAATTCACATTCCAAGTAATATTCGGCATGCTAATTACATTGCCGGTTGCCAAATTGCATTATCTCTTATAGTTTCCGAGATATGGACTATCGATAATTTACACCTTAGGCTCTGCTTCTAACTTGGGCCCAAATTGTAAAATGGCCTTATCTATTGGCGATTTCGTTCCAATTCACATTCCAAGTAATATTCGGCATGCTAATTAAATTGCCGGTTGCCAAATTGCATTATCTCTTATAGTTTCCGAGATATGGACTATCGATTATTTTTAACCTTAGGCTCTGCTTCTAACTTGGGCCCAAACTGTAAAATGGTCTTATCTATTGGCGATTTCGTTCCAATTCACATTCCAAGTAATATTCGGCATGCTAATTACATTGCCGGTTGCCAAATTGCATTATCTCTTATAGTTTCCGAGATATGGCCTATCGATAATTTACACCTTAGGCTCTGCTTCTAACTTGGGCCCAAATTGTAAAATGGTCTTATCTATTGGCGATTTCGTTCCAATTCACATTCCAAGTAATATTCGGCATGCTAATTACATTGCCGGTTGCCAAATTGCATGATCTCTTATAGTTTCCGAGATATGGACTATCGATAATTTACACCTTAGGCTCTGCTTCTAACTTGGGCCCAAATTGTAAAATGGCCTTATCTATTGGCGATTTCGTTCCAATTCACATTCCAAGTAATATTCGGCATGCTAATTAAATTGCCGGTTGCCAAATTGCATTATCTCTTATAGTTTCCGAGATATGGACTATCGATTATTTTTAACCTTAGGCTCTGCTTCTAACTTGGGCCCAAACTGTAAAATGGTCTTATCTATTGGCGATTTCGTTCCAATTCACATTCCAAGTAATATTCGGCATGCTAATTAAATTGCCGGTTGCCAAATTGCATTATCTCTTATAGTTTCCGAGATATGGACTATCGATTATTTTTAACCTTAGGCTCTGCTTCTAACTTGGGCCCAAACTGTAAAATGGTCTTATCTATTGGCGATTTCGTTCCAATTCACATTCCAAGTAATATTCGGCATGCTAATTACATTGCCGGTTGCCAAATTGCATTATCTCTTATAGTTTCCGAGATATGGCCTATCGATAATTTACACCTTAGGCTCTGCTTCTAACTTGGGCCCAAATTGTAAAATGGTCTTATCTATTGGCGATTTCGTTCCAATTCACATTCCAAGTAACATTCGGCATGCTAATTACATTGCCGGTTGCCAAATTGCATTATCTCTTATAGTTTCCGAGATATGGACTATCGATAATTTACACCTTAGGCTCTGCTTCTAACTTGGGCCCAAATTGTAAAATCGTCTTATCTATTGGCGATTTCGTTCCAATTCACATTCCAAGTAATATTCGGCATGCTAATTACATTGCCGGTTGCCAAATTGCATTATCTCTTATAGTTTCCGAGATATGGACTATCGATAATTTACACCTTAGGCTCTGCTTCTAACTTGGGCCCAAATTGTAAAATGGTCTTATCTATTGGCGATTTCGTTCCAATTCACATTCCAAGTAATATTCGGCATGCTAATTACATTGCCGGTTGCCAAATTGAATTATCTCTTATAGTTTCCGAGATATGGACTATCGATAATTTACACCTTAGGCTCTGCTGCTAACTTGGGCCCAAATTGTAAAATGGCTTATCTATTGGCGATTTCGTTCCAATTCACATTCCAAGTAGTATTCGGCATGCTAATTACATTGCCGGTTGCCAAATTGCATTATCTCTTATAGTTTCCGAGATATGGACTATCGATAATTTACACCTTAGGCTCTGCTTCTAACTTGGGCCCAAATTGTAAAATGGTCTTATCTATTGGCGATTTCGTTCCAATTCACATTCCAAGTATTATTCGGCATGCTAATTACATTGCCGGTTGCCAAATTGCATTATCTCTTATAGTTTCCGAGATATGGACTATCGATAATTTACACCTTAGGCTCTGCTTCTAACTTGGGCCCAAATTGTAATATGGTCTTATCTATTGGCGATTTCGTTCCAATTCACATTCCAAGTAATATTCGGCATGCTAATTACATTGCCGGTTGCCAAATTGCATTATCCCTTATAGTTTCCGAGATATGGACTATCGATAATTTACACCTTAGGCTCTGCTTCTAACTTGGGCCCAAATTGTAAAATGGTCTTATCTATTGGCGATTTCGTTCCAATTCACATTCCAAGTAATATTCGGCATGCTAATTACATTGCCGGTTGCCAAATTGCATTATCTCTTATAGTTTCCGAGATATGGACTATCGATAATTTACACCTTAGGCTCTGCTTCTAACTTGGGCCCAAATTGTAAAATGGTCTTATCTATTGGCGATTTCGTTCCAATTCACATTCCAAGTAATATTCGGCATGCTAATTACATTGCCGGTCGCCAAATTGCATTATCCCTTATAGTTTCCGAGATATGGACTATCGATAATTTACACCTTAGGCTCTGCTTCTAACTTGGGCCCAAATTGTAAAATGGTCTTATCTATTGGCGATTTCGTTCCAATTCACATTCCAAGTAATATTCGGCATGCTAATTACATTGCCGGTTGCCAAATTGCATTATCTCTTATAGTTTCCGAGATATGGCCTATCGATAATTTACACCTTAGGCTCTGCTTCTAACTTGGGCCCAAATTGTAAAATGGTCTTATCTATTGGCGATTTCGTTCCAATTCACATTCCAAGTAACATTCGGCATGCTAATTACATTGCCGGTTGCCAAATTGCATTATCTCTTATAGTTTCCGAGATATGGACTATCGATAATTTACACCTTAGGCTCTGCTTCTAACTTGGGCCCAAATTGTAAAATCGTCTTATCTATTGGCGATTTCGTTCCAATTCACATTCCAAGTAATATTCGGCATGCTAATTACATTGCCGGTTGCCAAATTGCATTATCTCTTATAGTTTCCGAGATATGGACTATCGATAATTTACACCTTAGGCTCTGCTTCTAACTTGGGCCCAAATTGTAAAATGGTCTTATCTATTGGCGATTTCGTTCCAATTCACATTCCAAGTAATATTCGGCATGCTAATTACATTGCCGGTTGCCAAATTGAATTATCTCTTATAGTTTCCGAGATATGGACTATCGATAATTTACACCTTAGGCTCTGCTTCTAACTTGGGCCCAAATTGTAAAATGGTCTTATCTATTGGCGATTTCGTTCCAATTCACATTCCAAGTAGTATTCGGCATGCTAATTACATTGCCGGTTGCCAAATTGCATAATCTCTTATAGTTTCCGAGATATGGACTATCGATAATTTACACCTTAGGCTCTGCTTCTAACTTGGGCCCAAATTGTAAAATGGTCTTATCTATTGGCGATTTCGTTCCAATTCACATTCCAAGTAATATTCGGCATGCTAATTACATTGCCGGTTGCCAAATTGCATTATCTCTTATAGTTTCCGAGATATGGACTATCGATAATTTACACCTTAGGCTCTGCTTCTAACTTGGGCCCAAATTGTAAAATGGCCTTATCTATTGGCGATTTCGTTCCAATTCACATTCCAAGTAATATTCGGCATGCTAATTACATTGCCGGTTGCCAAATTGAATTATCTCTTATAGTTTCCGAGATATGGACTATCGATAATTTACACCTTAGGCTCTGCTTCTAACTTGGGCCCAAATTGTAAAATGGTCTTATCTATTGGCGATTTCGTTCCAATTCACATTCCAAGTAGTATTCGGCATGCTAATTACATTGTCGGTTGCCAAATTGCATTATCTCTTATAGTTTCCGAGATATGGACTATCGATAATTTACACCTTAGGCTCTGCTTCTAACTTGGGCCCAAATTGTAAAATGGTCTTATCTATTGGCGATTTCGTTCCAATTCACATTCCAAGTAATATTCGGCATGCTAATTACATTGCCGGTTGCCAAATTGCATTATCTCTTATAGTTTCCGAGATATGGACTATCGATAATTTACACCTTAGGCTCTGCTTCTAACTTGGGCCCAAATTGTAAAATGGCCTTATCTATTGGCGATTTCGTTCCAATTCACATTCCAAGTAATATTCGGCATGCTAATTACATTGTCGGTTGCCAAATTGCATTATCTCTTATAGTTTCCGAGATATGGACTATCGATAATTTACACCTTAGGCTCTGCTTCTAACTTGGGCCCAAATTGTAAAATGGTCTTATCTATTGGCGATTTCGTTCCAATTCACATTCCAAGTAATATTCGGCATGCTAATTACATTGCCGGTTGCCAAATTGCATTATCTCTTATAGTTTCCGAGATATGGACTATCGATAATTTACACCTTAGGCTCTGCTACTAACTTGGGCCCAAATTGTAAAATGGCCTTATCTATTGGCGATTTCGTTCCAATTCACATTCCAAGTAATATTCGGCATGCTAATTACATTGCCGGTTGCCAAATTGCATTATCTCTTATAGTTTCCGAGATATGGACTATCGATAATTTACACCTTAGGCTCTGCTTCTAACTTGGGCCCAAATTGTAAAATGGTCTTATCTATTGGCGATTTCGTTCCAATTCACATTCCAAGTAATATTCGGCATGCTAATTACATTGCCAGTTGCCAAATTGCATTATCTCTTATAGTTTCCGAGATATGGACTATGGATTATTTACACCTTAGGCTCTGCTTCTAACTTGGGCCCAAATTGTAAAATGGTCTTATCTATTGCCGATTTCGTTCCAATTCACAGTCCAAGTAATATTCGGCATGCTAATTACATTGCCGGTTGCCAAATTGCATTATCTCTTATAGTTTCCGAGATATGGACTATCGATAATTTACACCTTAGGCTCTGCTTCTAACTTGGGCCCAAATTGTAAAATGGTCTTATCTATTGGCGATTTCATTCCAATTCACATTCCAAGTAATATTCGGCATGCTAATTACATTGCCGGTTGCCAAATTGCATTATCTCTTATAGTTTCCGAGATATGGCCTATCGATAATTTACACCTTAGGCTCTGCTTCTAACTTGGGCCCAAATTGTAAAATGGTCTTATCTATTGGCGATTTCGTTCCAATTCACATTCCAAGTAATATTCGGCATGCTAATTACATTGCCGGTTGCCAAATTGCATTATCTCTTATAGTTTCCGAGATATGGACTATCGATAATTTACACCTTAGGCTCTGCTTCTAACTTGGGCCCAAATTGTAAAATCGTCTTATCTATTGGCGATTTCGTTCCAATTCACATTCCAAGTAATATTCGGCATGCTAATTACATTGCCGGTTGCCAAATTGCATTATCTCTTATAGTTTCCGAGATATGGACTATCGATAATTTACACCTTAGGCTCTGCTTCTAACTTGGGCCCAAATTGTAAAATGGTCTTATCTATTGGCGATTTCGTTCCAATTCACATTCCAAGTAATATTCGGCATGCTAATTACATTGCCGGTTGCCAAATTGAATTATCTCTTATAGTTTCCGAGATATGGACTATCGATAATTTACTCCTTAGGCTCTGCTTCTAACTTGGGCCCAAATTGTAAAATGGTCTTATCTATTGGCGATTTCGTTCCAATTCACATTCCAAGTAGTATTCGGCATGCTAATTACATTGCCGGTTGCCAAATTGCATTATCTCTTATAGTTTCCGAGATATGGACTATCGATAATTTACACCATAGGCTCTGCTTCTAACTTGGGCCCAAATTGTAAAATGGTCTTATCTATTGGCGATTTCGTTCCAATTCACATTCCAAGTAATATTCGGCATGCAAATTACATTGCCGGTTGCCAAATTGCATTATCTCTTATAGTTTCCGAGATATGGACTATCGATAATTTACACCTTAGGCTCTGCTTCTAACTTGGGCCCAAATTGTAAAATGGTCTTATCTATTGGCGATTTTGTCCCAATTCACATTCCAAGTAATATTCGGCATGCTAATTACATTGTCGTTTGCGAAATTGCATTATCTCTTATAGTTTCCGAGATATGGACTATCGATAATTTACACCTTAGGCTCTGCTTCTAACTTGGGCCCAAATTGTAAAATGGTCTTATCTATTGGCGATTTCGTTCCAATTCACATTCCAAGTAATATTCGGCATGCTAATTACATTGCCGGTTGCCAAATTGCATTATATCTTTTAGTTTCCGAGATATGGACTATCGATAATTTACACCTTAGGCTCTGTTTCTAACTTGGGCCCAAATTGTAAAATGGTCTTATCTATTGGCGATTTCGTTCCAATTCACATTCCAAGTAATATTCGGCATGCTAATTACATTGCCGGTTGCCAAATTGCATTATCTCTTATAGTTTCCGAGATATGGACTATCGATAATTTACACCTTAGGCTCTGCTTCTAACTTGGGCCCAAATTGTAAAATGGCCTTATCTATTGGCGATTTCGTTCCAATTCACATTCCAAGTAATATTCGGCATGCTAATTACATTGCCGGTTGCCAAATTGCATTATCTCTTATAGTTTCCGAGATATGGACTATCGATAATTTACACCTTAGGCTCTGCTTCTAACTTGGGCTCAAATTGTAAAATGGTCTTATCTATTGGCGATTTCGTTCCAATTCACATTCCAAGTAATATTCGGCATGCTAATTACATTGCCGGTTGCCAAATTGCATTATATCTTTTAGTTTCCGAGATATGGACTATCGATAATTTACACCTTAGGCTCTGTTTCTAACTTGGGCCCAAATTGTAAAATGGTCTTATCTATTGGCGATTTCGTTCCAATTCACATTCCAAGTAATATTCGGCATGCTAATTACATTGCCGGTTGCCAAATTGCATTATCTCTTATAGTTTTCGAGATATGGACTATCGATAATTTACACCTTAGGCTCTGCTTCTAACTTGGGCCCAAATTGTAAAATGGCCTTATCTATTGGCGATTTCGTTCCAATTCACATTCCAAGTAATATTCGGCATGCTAATTAAATTGCCGGTTGCCAAATTGCATTATCTCTTATAGTTTCCGAGATATGGACTATCGATTATTTTTGACCTTAGGCTCTGCTTCTAACTTGGGCCCAAACTGTAAAATGGTCTTATCTATTGGCGATTTCGTTCCAATTCACATTCCAAGTAATATTCGGCATGCTAATTAAATTGCCGGTTGCCAAATTGCATTATCTCTTATAGTTTCCGAGATATGGCCTATCGATAATTTACACCTTAGGCTCTGCTTCTAACTTGGGCCCAAATTGTAAAATGGTCTTATCTATTGGCGATTTCGTTCCAATTCACATTCCAAGTAATATTCGGCATGCTAATTACATTGCCGGTTGCCAAATTGCATTATCTCTTATAGTTTCCGAGATATGGACTATCGATAATTTACACCTTAGGCTCTGCTTCTAACTTGGGCCCAAATTGTAAAATCGTCTTATCTATTGGCGATTTCGTTCCAATTCGCATTCCAAGTAATATTCGGCATGCTAATTACATTGCCGGTTGCCAAATTGCATTATCTCTTATAGTTTCCGAGATATGGACTATCGATAATTTACACCTTAGGCTCTGCTTCTAACTTGGGCCCAAATTGTAAAATGGTCTTATCTATTGGCGATTTCGTTCCAATTCACATTCCAAGTAATATTCGGCATGCTAAGTACATTGCCGGTTGCCAAATTGCATTATCTCTTATAGTTTCCGAGATATGGACTATCGATAATTTACACCTTAGGCTCTGCTTCTAACTTGGGCCCAAATTGTAAAATGGTCTTATCTATTGGCGATTTCGTCCCAATTCACATTCCAAGTAATATTCGGCATGCTAATTACATTGCCGGTTGCGAAATTGCATTATCTCTTATAGTTTCCGAGATATGGACTATCGATAATTTACACCTTAGGCTCTGCTTCTAACTTGGGCCCAAATTGTAATATGGTCTTATCTATTGGCGATTTCGTTCCAATTCACATTCCAAGTAATATTCGGCATGCTAATTACATTGCCGGTTGCCAAATTGCATTATATCTTTTAGTTTCCGAGATATGGACTATCGATAATTTACACCTTAGGCTCTGCTTCTAACTTGGGCCCAAATTGTAAAATGGCCTTATCTATTGGCGATTTCGTTCCAATTCACATTCCAAGTAATATTCGGCATGCTAATTACATTGCCGGTTGCCAAATTGAATTATCTCTTATAGTTTCCGAGATATGGACTATCGATAATTTACACCTTAGGCTCTGCTTCTAACTTGGGCCCAAATTGTAAAATGGTCTTATCTATTGGCGATTTCGTTCCAATTCACATTCCAAGTAGTATTCGGCATGCTAATTACATTGCCGGTTGCCAAATTGCATTATCTCTTATAGTTTCCGAGATATGGACTATCGATAATTTACACCTTAGGCTCTGCTTCTAACTTGGGCCCAAATTGTAAAATGGCCTTATCTATTGGCGATTTCGTTCCAATTCACATTCCAAGTAATATTCGGCATGCTAATTACATTGTCGGTTGCCAAATTGCATTATCTCTTATAGTTTCCGAGATATGGACTATCGATAATTTACACCTTAGGCTCTGCTTCTAACTTGGGCCCAAATTGTAAAATGGTCTTATCTATTGGCGATTTCGTTCCAATTCACATTCCAAGTAATATTCGGCATGCTAATTACATTGCCGGTTGCCAAATTGCATTATCTCTTATAGTTTCCGAGATATGGACTATCGATAATTTACACCTTAGGCTCTGCTACTAACTTGGGCCCAAATTGTAAAATGGCCTTATCTATTGGCGATTTCGTTCCAATTCACATTCCAAGTAATATTCGGCATGCTAATTACATTGCCGGTTGCCAAATTGCATTATCTCTTATAGTTTCCGAGATATGGACTATCGATAATTTACACCTTAGGCTCTGCTTCTAACTTGGGCCCAAATTGTAAAATGGTCTTATCTATTGGCGATTTCGTTCCAATTCACATTCCAAGTAATATTCGGCATGCTAATTACATTGCCAGTTGCCAAATTGCATTATCTCTTATAGTTTCCGAGATATGGACTATGGATTATTTACACCTTAGGCTCTGCTTCTAACTTGGGCCCAAATTGTAAAATGGTCTTATCTATTGCCGATTTCGTTCCAATTCACATTCCAAGTAATATTCGGCATGCTAATTACATTGCCGGTTGCCAAATTGCATTATCTCTTATAGTTTCCGAGATATGGACTATCGATAATTTACACCTTAGGCTCTGCTTCTAACTTGGGCCCAAATTGTAAAATGGTCTTATCTATTGGCGATTTCATTCCAATTCACATTCCAAGTAATATTCGGCATGCTAATTACATTGCCGGTTGCCAAATTGCATTATCTCTTATAGTTTCCGAGATATGGACTATCGATAATTTACACCTTAGGCTCTGTTTCTAACTTGGGCCCAAATTGTAAAATGGTCTTATCTATTGGCGATTTCGTTCCAATTCACATTCCAAGTAATATTCGGCATGCTAATTACATTGCCGGTTGCCAAATTGCATTATCTCTTATAGTTTCCGAGATATGGCCTATCGATAATTTACACCTTAGGCTCTGCTTCTAACTTGGGCCCAAATTGTAAAATGGTCTTATCTATTGGCGATTTCGTTCCAATTCACATTCCAAGTAATATTCGGCATGCTAATTACATTGCCGGTTGCCAAATTGCATTATCTCTTATAGTTTCCGAGATATGGACTATCGATAATTTACACCTTAGGCTCTGCTTCTAACTTGGGCCCAAATTGTAAAATCGTCTTATCTATTGGCGATTTCGTTCCAATTCACATTCCAAGTAATATTCGGCATGCTAATTACATTGCCGGTTGCCAAATTGCATTATCTCTTATAGTTTCCGAGATATGGACTATCGATAATTTACACCTTAGGCTCTGCTTCTAACTTGGGCCCAAATTGTAAAATGGTCTTATCTATTGGCGATTTCGTTCCAATTCACATTCCAAGTAATATTCGGCATGCTAATTACATTGCCGGTTGCCAAATTGAATTATCTCTTATAGTTTCCGAGATATGGACTATCGATAATTTACACCTTAGGCTCTGCTTCTAACTTGGGCCCAAATTGTAAAATGGTCTTATCTATTGGCGATTTCGTTCCAATTCACATTCCAAGTAGTATTCGGCATGCTAATTACATTGCCGGTTGCCAAATTGCATTATCTCTTATAGTTTCCGAGATATGGACTATCGATAATTTACACCATAGGCTCTGCTTCTAACTTGGGCCCAAATTGTAAAATGGTCTTATCTATTGGCGATTTCGTTCCAATTCACATTCCAAGTAATATTCGGCATGCTAATTACATTGCCGGTTGCCAAATTGCATTATCTCTTATAGTTTCCGAGATATGGACTATCGATAATTTACACCTTAGGCTCTGCTTCTAACTTGGGCCCAAATTGTAAAATGGTCTTATCTATTGGCGATTTTGTCCCAATTCACATTCCAAGTAATATTCGGCATGCTAATTACATTGTCGTTTGCGAAATTGCATTATCTCTTATAGTTTCCGAGATATGGACTATCGATAATTTACACCTTAGGCTCTGCTTCTAACTTGGGCCCAAATTGTAAAATGGTCTTATCTATTGGCGATTTCGTTCCAATTCACATTCCAAGTAATATTCGGCATGCTAATTACATTGCCGGTTGCCAAATTGCATTATATCTTTTAGTTTCCGAGATATGGACTATCGATAATTTACACCTTAGGCTCTGTTTCTAACTTGGGCCCAAATTGTAAAATGGTCTTATCTATTGGCGATTTCGTTCCAATTCACATTCCAAGTAATATTCGGCATGCTAATTACATTGCCGGTTGCCAAATTGCATTATCTCTTATAGTTTCCGAGATATGGACTATCGATAATTTACACCTTAGGCTCTGCTTCTAACTTGGGCCCAAATTGTAAAATGGCCTTATCTATTGGCGATTTCGTTCCAATTCACATTCCAAGTAATATTCGGCATGCTAATTACATTGCCGGTTGCCAAATTGCATTATCTCTTATAGTTTCCGAGATATGGACTATCGATAATTTACACCTTAGGCTCTGCTTCTAACTTGGGCCCAAATTGTAAAATGGTCTTATCTATTGGCGATTTCGTTCCAATTCACATTCCAAGTAATATTCGGCATGCTAATTACATTGCCGGTTGCCAAATTGCATTATATCTTTTAGTTTCCGAGATATGGACTATCGATAATTTACACCTTAGGCTCTGTTTCTAACTTGGGCCCAAATTGTAAAATGGTCTTATCTATTGGCGATTTCGTTCCAATTCACATTCCAAGTAATATTCGGCATGCTAATTACATTGCCGGTTGCCAAATTGCATTATCTCTTATAGTTTCCGAGATATGGACTATCGATAATTTACACCTTAGGCTCTGCTTCTAACTTGGGCCCAAATTGTAAAATGGCTTATCTATTGGCGATTTCGTTCCAATTCACATTCCAAGTAGTATTCGGCATGCTAATTACATTGCCGGTTGCCAAATTGCATTATCTCTTATAGTTTCCGAGATATGGACTATCGATAATTTACACCTTAGGCTCTGCTTCTAACTTGGGCCCAAATTGTAAAATGGTCTTATCTATTGGCGATTTCGTTCCAATTCACATTCCAAGTATTATTCGGCATGCTAATTACATTGCCGGTTGCCAAATTGCATTATCTCTTATAGTTTCCGAGATATGGACTATCGATAATTTACACCTTAGGCTCTGCTTCTAACTTGGGCCCAAATTGTAATATGGTCTTATCTATTGGCGATTTCGTTCCAATTCACATTCCAAGTAATATTCGGCATGCTAATTACATTGCCGGTTGCCAAATTGCATTATCCCTTATAGTTTCCGAGATATGGACTATCGATAATTTACACCTTAGGCTCTGCTTCTAACTTGGGCCCAAATTGTAAAATGGTCTTATCTATTGGCGATTTCGTTCCAATTCACATTCCAAGTAATATTCGGCATGCTAATTACATTGCCGGTTGCCAAATTGCATTATCTCTTATAGTTTCCGAGATATGGACTATCGATAATTTACACCTTAGGCTCTGCTTCTAACTTGGGCCCAAATTGTAAAATGGTCTTATCTATTGGCGATTTCGTTCCAATTCACATTCCAAGTAATATTCGGCATGCTAATTACATTGCCGGTTGCCAAATTGCATTATCCCTTATAGTTTCCGAGATATGGACTATCGATAATTTACACCTTAGGCTCTGCTTCTAACTTGGGCCCAAATTGTAAAATGGTCTTATCTATTGGCGATTTCGTTCCAATTCACATTCCAAGTAATATTCGGCATGCTAATTACATTGCCGGTTGCCAAATTGCATTATCTCTTATAGTTTCCGAGATATGGCCTATCGATAATTTACACCTTAGGCTCTGCTTCTAACTTGGGCCCAAATTGTAAAATGGTCTTATCTATTGGCGATTTCGTTCCAATTCACATTCCAAGTAACATTCGGCATGCTAATTACATTGCCGGTTGCCAAATTGCATTATCTCTTATAGTTTCCGAGATATGGACTATCGATAATTTACACCTTAGGCTCTGCTTCTAACTTGGGCCCAAATTGTAAAATCGTCTTATCTATTGGCGATTTCGTTCCAATTCACATTCCAAGTAATATTCGGCATGCTAATTACATTGCCGGTTGCCAAATTGCATTATCTCTTATAGTTTCCGAGATATGGACTATCGATAATTTACACCTTAGGCTCTGCTTCTAACTTGGGCCCAAATTGTAAAATGGTCTTATCTATTGGCGATTTCGTTCCAATTCACATTCCAAGTAATATTCGGCATGCTAATTACATTGCCGGTTGCCAAATTGAATTATCTCTTATAGTTTCCGAGATATGGACTATCGATAATTTACACCTTAGGCTCTGCTTCTAACTTGGGCCCAAATTGTAAAATGGTCTTATCTATTGGCGATTTCGTTCCAATTCACATTCCAAGTAGTATTCGGCATGCTAATTACATTGCCGGTTGCCAAATTGCATAATCTCTTATAGTTTCCGAGATATGGACTATCGATAATTTACACCTTAGGCTCTGCTTCTAACTTGGGCCCAAATTGTAAAATGGTCTTATCTATTGGCGATTTCGTTCCAATTCACATTCCAAGTAATATTCGGCATGCTAATTACATTGCCGGTTGCCAAATTGCATTATCTCTTATAGTTTCCGAGATATGGACTATCGATAATTTACACCTTAGGCTCTGCTTCTAACTTGGGCCCAAATTGTAAAATGGCCTTATCTATTGGCGATTTCGTTCCAATTCACATTCCAAGTAATATTCGGCATGCTAATTACATTGCCGGTTGCCAAATTGAATTATCTCTTATAGTTTCCGAGATATGGACTATCGATAATTTACACCTTAGGCTCTGCTTCTAACTTGGGCCCAAATTGTAAAATGGTCTTATCTATTGGCGATTTCGTTCCAATTCACATTCCAAGTAGTATTCGGCATGCTAATTACATTGTCGGTTGCCAAATTGCATTATCTCTTATAGTTTCCGAGATATGGACTATCGATAATTTACACCTTAGGCTCTGCTTCTAACTTGGGCCCAAATTGTAAAATGGTCTTATCTATTGGCGATTTCGTTCCAATTCACATTCCAAGTAATATTCGGCATGCTAATTACATTGCCGGTTGCCAAATTGCATTATCTCTTATAGTTTCCGAGATATGGACTATCGATAATTTACACCTTAGGCTCTGCTTCTAACTTGGGCCCAAATTGTAAAATGGCCTTATCTATTGGCGATTTCGTTCCAATTCACATTCCAAGTAATATTCGGCATGCTAATTACATTGTCGGTTGCCAAATTGCATTATCTCTTATAGTTTCCGAGATATGGACTATCGATAATTTACACCTTAGGCTCTGCTTCTAACTTGGGCCCAAATTGTAAAATGGTCTTATCTATTGGCGATTTCGTTCCAATTCACATTCCAAGTAATATTCGGCATGCTAATTACATTGCCGGTTGCCAAATTGCATTATCTCTTATAGTTTCCGAGATATGGACTATCGATAATTTACACCTTAGGCTCTGCTACTAACTTGGGCCCAAATTGTAAAATGGCCTTATCTATTGGCGATTTCGTTCCAATTCACATTCCAAGTAATATTCGGCATGCTAATTACATTGCCGGTTGCCAAATTGCATTATCTCTTATAGTTTCCGAGATATGGACTATCGATAATTTACACCTTAGGCTCTGCTTCTAACTTGGGCCCAAATTGTAAAATGGTCTTATCTATTGGCGATTTCGTTCCAATTCACATTCCAAGTAATATTCGGCATGCTAATTACATTGCCAGTTGCCAAATTGCATTATCTCTTATAGTTTCCGAGATATGGACTATGGATTATTTACACCTTAGGCTCTGCTTCTAACTTGGGCCCAAATTGTAAAATGGTCTTATCTATTGCCGATTTCGTTCCAATTCACATTCCAAGTAATATTCGGCATGCTAATTACATTGCCGGTTGCCAAATTGCATTATCTCTTATAGTTTCCGAGATATGGACTATCGATAATTTACACCTTAGGCTCTGCTTCTAACTTGGGCCCAAATTGTAAAATGGTCTTATCTATTGGCGATTTCATTCCAATTCACATTCCAAGTAATATTCGGCATGCTAATTACATTGCCGGTTGCCAAATTGCATTATCTCTTATAGTTTCCGAGATATGGACTATCGATAATTTACACCTTAGGCTCTGTTTCTAACTTGGGCCCAAATTGTAAAATGGTCTTATCTATTGGCGATTTCGTTCCAATTCACATTCCAAGTAATATTCGGCATGCTAATTACATTGCCGGTTGCCAAATTGCATTATCTCTTATAGTTTCCGAGATATGGCCTATCGATAATTTACACCTTAGGCTCTGCTTCTAACTTGGGCCCAAATTGTAAAATGGTCTTATCTATTGGCGATTTCGTTCCAATTCACATTCCAAGTAATATTCGGCATGCTAATTACATTGCCGGTTGCCAAATTGCATTATCTCTTATAGTTTCCGAGATATGGACTATCGATAATTTACACCTTAGGCTCTGCTTCTAACTTGGGCCCAAATTGTAAAATCGTCTTATCTATTGGCGATTTCGTTCCAATTCACATTCCAAGTAATATTCGGCATGCTAATTACATTGCCGGTTGCCAAATTGCATTATCTCTTATAGTTTCCGAGATATGGACTATCGATAATTTACACCTTAGGCTCTGCTTCTAACTTGGGCCCAAATTGTAAAATGGTCTTATCTATTGGCGATTTCGTTCCAATTCACATTCCAAGTAATATTCGGCATGCTAATTACATTGCCGGTTGCCAAATTGAATTATCTCTTATAGTTTCCGAGATATGGACTATCGATAATTTACACCTTAGGCTCTGCTTCTAACTTGGGCCCAAATTGTAAAATGGTCTTATCTATTGGCGATTTCGTTCCAATTCACATTCCAAGTAGTATTCGGCATGCTAATTACATTGCCGGTTGCCAAATTGCATTATCTCTTATAGTTTCCGAGATATGGACTATCGATAATTTACACCATAGGCTCTGCTTCTAACTTGGGCCCAAATTGTAAAATGGTCTTATCTATTGGCGATTTCGTTCCAATTCACATTCCAAGTAATATTCGGCATGCTAATTACATTGCCGGTTGCGCAAATTGCATTATCTCTTATAGTTTCCGAGATATGGACTATCGATAATTTACACCTTAGGCTCTGCTTCTAACTTGGGCCCAAATTGTAAAATGGTCTTATCTATTGGCGATTTTGTCCCAATTCACATTCCAAGTAATATTCGGCATGCTAATTACATTGTCGTTTGCGAAATTGCATTATCTCTTATAGTTTCCGAGATATGGACTATCGATAATTTACACCTTAGGCTCTGCTTCTAACTTGGGCCCAAATTGTAAAATGGTCTTATCTATTGGCGATTTCGTTCCAATTCACATTCCAAGTAATATTCGGCATGCTAATTACATTGCCGGTTGCCAAATTGCATTATATCTTTTAGTTTCCGAGATATGGACTATCGATAATTTACACCTTAGGCTCTGTTTCTAACTTGGGCCCAAATTGTAAAATGGTCTTATCTATTGGCGATTTCGTTCCAATTCACATTCCAAGTAATATTCGGCATGCTAATTACATTGCCGGTTGCCAAATTGCATTATCTCTTATAGTTTCCGAGATATGGACTATCGATAATTTACACCTTAGGCTCTGCTTCTAACTTGGGCCCAAATTGTAAAATGGCCTTATCTATTGGCGATTTCGTTCCAATTCACATTCCAAGTAATATTCGGCATGCTAATTACATTGCCGGTTGCCAAATTGCATTATCTCTTATAGTTTCCGAGATATGGACTATCGATAATTTACACCTTAGGCTCTGCTTCTAACTTGGGCCCAAATTGTAAAATGGTCTTATCTATTGGCGATTTCGTTCCAATTCACATTCCAAGTAATATTCGGCATGCTAATTACATTGCCGGTTGCCAAATTGCATTATATCTTTTAGTTTCCGAGATATGGACTATCGATAATTTACACCTTAGGCTCTGTTTCTAACTTGGGCCCAAATTGTAAAATGGTCTTATCTATTGGCGATTTCGTTCCAATTCACATTCCAAGTAATATTCGGCATGCTAATTACATTGCCGGTTGCCAAATTGCATTATCTCTTATAGTTTCCGAGATATGGACTATCGATAATTTACACCTTAGGCTCTGCTTCTAACTTGGGCCCAAATTGTAAAATGGCCTTATCTATTGGCGATTTCGTTCCAATTCACATTCCAAGTAATATTCGGCATGCTAATTAAATTGCCGGTTGCCAAATTGCATTATCTCTTATAGTTTCCGAGATATGGACTATCGATTATTTTTGACCTTAGGCTCTGCTTCTAACTTGGGCCCAAACTGTAAAATGGTCTTATCTATTGGCGATTTCGTTCCAATTCACATTCCAAGTAATATTCGGCATGCTAATTACATTGCCGGTTGCCAAATTGCATTATCTCTTATAGTTTCCGAGATATGGCCTATCGATAATTTACACCTTAGGCTCTGCTTCTAACTTGGGCCCAAATTGTAAAATGGTCTTATCTATTGGCGATTTCGTTCCAATTCACATTCCAAGTAATATTCGGCATGCTAATTACATTGCCGGTTGCCAAATTGCATTATCTCTTATAGTTTCCGAGATATGGACTATCGATAATTTACACCTTAGGCTCTGCTTCTAACTTGGGCCCAAATTGTAAAATCGTCTTATCTATTGGCGATTTCGTTCCAATTCGCATTCCAAGTAATATTCGGCATGCTAATTACATTGCCGGTTGCCAAATTGCATTATCTCTTATAGTTTCCGAGATATGGACTATCGATAATTTACACCTTAGGCTCTGCTTCTAACTTGGGCCCAAATTGTAAAATGGTCTTATCTATTGGCGATTTCGTTCCAATTCACATTCCAAGTAATATTTGGCATGCTAAGTACATTGCCGGTTGCCAAATTGCATTATCTCTTATAGTTTCCGAGATATGGACTATCGATAATTTACACCTTAGGCTCTGCTTCTAACTTGGGCCCAAATTGTAAAATGGTCTTATCTATTGGCGATTTCGTCCCAATTCACATTCCAAGTAATATTCGGCATGCTAATTACATTGCCGGTTGCGAAATTGCATTATCTCTTATAGTTTCCGAGATATGGACTATCGATAATTTACACCTTAGGCTCTGCTTCTAACTTGGGCCCAAATTGTAAAATGGTCTTATCTGTTGGCGATTTCGTTCCAATTCACATTCCAAGTAATATTCGGCATGCTAATTACATTGCCGGTTGCCAAATTGCATTATATCTTTTAGTTTCCGAGATATGGACTATCGATAATTTACACCTTAGGCTCTGCTTCTAACTTGGGCCCAAATTGTAAAATGGCCTTATCTATTGGCGATTTCGTTCCAATTCACATTCCAAGTAATATTCGGCATGCTAATTACATTGCCGGTTGCCAAATTGAATTATCTCTTATAGTTTCCGAGATATGGACTATCGATAATTTACACCTTAGGCTCTGCTTCTAACTTGGGCCCAAATTGTAAAATGGTCTTATCTATTGGCGATTTCGTTCCAATTCACATTCCAAGTAGTATTCGGCATGCTAATTACATTGCCGGTTGCCAAATTGCATTATCTCTTATAGTTTCCGAGATATGGACTATCGATAATTTACACCTTAGGCTCTGCTTCTAACTTGGGCCCAAATTGTAAAATGGCCTTATCTATTGGCGATTTCGTTCCAATTCACATTCCAAGTAATATTCGGCATGCTAATTACATTGTCGGTTGCCAAATTGCATTATCTCTTATAGTTTCCGAGATATGGACTATCGATAATTTACACCTTAGGCTCTGCTTCTAACTTGGACCCAAATTGTAAAATGGTCTTATCTATTGGCGATTTCGTTCCAATTCACATTCCAAGTAATATTCGGCATGCTAATTACATTGCCGGTTGCCAAATTGCATTATCTCTTATAGTTTCCGAGATATGGACTATCGATAATTTACACCTTAGGCTCTGCTACTAACTTGGGCCCAAATTGTAAAATGGCCTTATCTATTGGCGATTTCGTTCCAATTCACATTCCAAGTAATATTCGGCATGCTAATTACATTGCCGGTTGCCAAATTGCATTATCTCTTATAGTTTCCGAGATATGGACTATCGATAATTTACACCTTAGGCTCTGCTTCTAACTTGGGCCCAAATTGTAAAATGGTCTTATCTATTGGCGATTTCGTTCCAATTCACATTCCAAGTAATATTCGGCATGCTAATTACATTGCCAGTTGCCAAATTGCATTATCTCTTATAGTTTCCGAGATATGGACTATGGATTATTTACACCTTAGGCTCTGCTTCTAACTTGGGCCCAAATTGTAAAATGGTCTTATCTATTGCCGATTTCGTTCCAATTCACATTCCAAGTAATATTCGGCATGCTAATTACATTGCCGGTTGCCAAATTGCATTATCTCTTATAGTTTCCGAGATATGGACTATCGATAATTTACACCTTAGGCTCTGCTTCTAACTTGGGCCCAAATTGTAAAATGGTCTTATCTATTGGCGATTTCATTCCAATTCACATTCCAAGTAATATTCGGCATGCTAATTACATTGCCGGTTGCCAAATTGCATTATCTCTTATAGTTTCCGAGATATGGACTATCGATAATTTACACCTTAGGCTCTGTTTCTAACTTGGGCCCAAATTGTAAAATGGTCTTATCTATTGGCGATTTCGTTCCAATTCACATTCCAAGTAATATTCGGCATGCTAATTACATTGCCGGTTGCCAAATTGCATTATCTCTTATAGTTTCCGAGATATGGCCTATCGATAATTTACACCTTAGGCTCTGCTTCTAACTTGGGCCCAAATTGTAAAATGGTCTTATCTATTGGCGATTTCGTTCCAATTCACATTCCAAGTAATATTCGGCATGCTAATTACATTGCCGGTTGCCAAATTGCATTATCTCTTATAGTTTCCGAGATATGGACTATCGATAATTTACACCTTAGGCTCTGCTTCTAACTTGGGCCCAAATTGTAAAATCGTCTTATCTATTGGCGATTTCGTTCCAATTCACATTCCAAGTAATATTCGGCATGCTAATTACATTGCCGGTTGCCAAATTGCATTATCTCTTATAGTTTCCGAGATATGGACTATCGATAATTTACACCTTAGGCTCTGCTTCTAACTTGGGCCCAAATTGTAAAATGGTCTTATCTATTGGCGATTTCGTTCCAATTCACATTCCAAGTAATATTCGGCATGCTAATTACATTGCCGGTTGCCAAATTGAATTATCTCTTATAGTTTCCGAGATATGGACTATCGATAATTTACACCTTAGGCTCTGCTTCTAACTTGGGCCCAAATTGTAAAATGGTCTTATCTATTGGCGATTTCGTTCCAATTCACATTCCAAGTAGTATTCGGCATGCTAATTACATTGCCGGTTGCCAAATTGCATTATCTCTTATAGTTTCCGAGATATGGACTATCGATAATTTACACCATAGGCTCTGCTTCTAACTTGGGCCCAAATTGTAAAATGGTCTTATCTATTGGCGATTTCGTTCCAATTCACATTCCAAGTAATATTCGGCATGCTAATTACATTGCCGGTTGCCAAATTGCATTATCTCTTATAGTTTCCGAGATATGGACTATCGATAATTTACACCTTAGGCTCTGCTTCTAACTTGGGCCCAAATTGTAAAATGGTCTTATCTATTGGCGATTTTGCCCCAATTCACATTCCAAGTAATATTCGGCATGCTAATTACATTGTCGTTTGCGAAATTGCATTATCTCTTATAGTTTCCGAGATATGGACTATCGATAATTTACACCTTAGGCTCTGCTTCTAACTTGGGCCCAAATTGTAAAATGGCCTTATCTATTGGCGATTTCGTTCCAATTCACATTCCCAGTAATATTCGGCATGCTAATTACATTGCCGGTTGCCAAATTGCGTTATATCTTTTAGTTTCCGAGATATGGACTATCGATAATTTACACCTTAGGCTCTGTTTCTAACTTGGGCCCAAATTGTAAAATGGTCTTATCTATTGGCGATTTCGTTCCAATTCACATTCCAAGTAATATTCGGCATGCTAATTACATTGCCGGTTGCCAAATTGCATTATCTCTTATAGTTTCCGAGATATGGACTATCGATAATTTACACCTTAGGCTCTGCTTCTAACTTGGGCCCAAATTGTAAAATGGCCTTATCTATTGGCGATTTCGTTCCAATTCACATTCCAAGTAATATTCGGCATGCTAATTACATTGCCGGTTGCCAAATTGCATTATCTCTTATAGTTTCCGAGATATGGACTATCGATAATTTACACCTTAGGCTCTGCTTCTAACTTGGGCCCAAATTGTAAAATGGTCTTATCTATTGGCGATTTCGTTCCAATTCACATTCCAAGTAATATTCGGCATGCTAATTACATTGCCGGTTGCCAAATTGCATTATATCTTTTAGTTTCCGAGATATGGACTATCGATAATTTACACCTTAGGCTCTGTTTCTAACTTGGGCCCAAATTGTAAAATGGTCTTATCTATTGGCGATTTCGTTCCAATTCACATTCCAAGTAATATTCGGCATGCTAATTACATTGCCGGTTGCCAAATTGCATTATCTCTTATAGTTTCCGAGATATGGACTATCGATAATTTACACCTTAGGCTCTGCTTCTAACTTGGGCCCAAATTGTAAAATGGCCTTATCTATTGGCGATTTCGTTCCAATTCACATTCCAAGTAATATTCGGCATGCTAATTAAATTGCCGGTTGCCAAATTGCATTATCTCTTATAGTTTCCGAGATATGGACTATCGATTATTTTTGACCTTAGGCTCTGCTTCTAACTTGGGCCCAAACTGTAAAATGGTCTTATCTATTGGCGATTTCGTTCCAATTCACATTCCAAGTAATATTCGGCATGCTAATTACATTGCCGGTTGCCAAATTGCATTATCTCTTATAGTTTCCGAGATATGGCCTATCGATAATTTACACCTTAGGCTCTGCTTCTAACTTGGGCCCAAATTGTAAAATGGTCTTATCTATTGGCGATTTCGTTCCAATTCACATTCCAAGTAATATTCGGCATGCTAATTACATTGCCGGTTGCCAAATTGCATTATCTCTTATAGTTTCCGAGATATGGACTATCGATAATTTACACCTTAGGCTCTGCTTCTAACTTGGGCCCAAATTGTAAAATCGTCTTATCTATTGGCGATTTCGTTCCAATTCGCATTCCAAGTAATATTCGGCATGCTAATTACATTGCCGGTTGCCAAATTGCATTATCTCTTATAGTTTCCGAGATATGGACTATCGATAATTTACACCTTAGGCTCTGCTTCTAACTTGGGCCCAAATTGTAAAATGGTCTTATCTATTGGCGATTTCGTTCCAATTCACATTCCAAGTAATATTCGGCATGCTAAGTACATTGCCGGTTGCCAAATTGCATTATCTCTTATAGTTTCCGAGATATGGCCTATCGATAATTTACACCTTAGGCTCTGCTTCTAACTTGGGCCCAAATTGTAAAATGGTCTTATCTATTGGCGATTTCGTTCCAATTCACATTCCAAGTAATATTCGGCATGCTAATTACATTGCCGGTTGCCAAATTGCATTATCTCTTATAGTTTCCGAGATATGGACTATCGATAATTTACACCTTAGGCTCTGCTTCTAACTTGGGCCCAAATTGTAAAATCGTCTTATCTATTGGCGATTTCGTTCCAATTCACATTCCAAGTAATATTCGGCATGCTAATTACATTGCCGGTTGCCAAATTGCATTATCTCTTATAGTTTCCGAGATATGGACTATCGATAATTTACACCTTAGGCTCTGCTTCTAACTTGGGCCCAAATTGTAAAATGGTCTTATCTATTGGCGATTTCGTTCCAATTCACATTCCAAGTAATATTCGGCATGCTAATTACATTGCCGGTTGCCAAATTGAATTATCTCTTATAGTTTCCGAGATATGGACTATCGATAATTTACACCTTAGGCTCTGCTTCTAACTTGGGCCCAAATTGTAAAATGGTCTTATCTATTGGCGATTTCGTTCCAATTCACATTCCAAGTAGTATTCGGCATGCTAATTACATTGCCGGTTGCCAAATTGCATTATCTCTTATAGTTTCCGAGATATGGACTATCGATAATTTACACCTTAGGCTCTGCTTCTAACTTGGGCCCAAATTGTAAAATCGTCTTATCTATTGGCGATTTCGTTCCAATTCGCATTCCAAGTAATATTCGGCATGCTAATTACATTGCCGGTTGCCAAATTGCATTATCTCTTATAGTTTCCGAGATATGGACTATCGATAATTTACACCTTAGGCTCTGCTTCTAACTTGGGCCCAAATTGTAAAATGGTCTTATCTATTGGCGATTTCGTTCCAATTCACATTCCAAGTAATATTCGGCATGCTAAGTACATTGCCGGTTGCCAAATTGCATTATCTCTTATAGTTTCCGAGATATGGACTATCGATAATTTACACCTTAGGCTCTGCTTCTAACTTGGGCCCAAATTGTAAAATGGTCTTATCTATTGGCGATTTCGTCCCAATTCACATTCCAAGTAATATTCGGCATGCTAATTACATTGCCGGTTGCGAAATTGCATTATCTCTTATAGTTTCCGAGATATGGACTATCGATAATTTACACCTTAGGCTCTGCTTCTAACTTGGGCCCAAATTGTAAAATGGTCTTATCTATTGGCGATTTCGTTCCAATTCACATTCCAAGTAATATTCGGCATGCTAATTACATTGCCGGTTGCCAAATTGCATTATATCTTTTAGTTTCCGAGATATGGACTATCGATAATTTACACCTTAGGCTCTGCTTCTAACTTGGGCCCAAATTGTAAAATGGCCTTATCTATTGGCGATTTCGTTCCAATTCACATTCCAAGAAATATTCGGCATGCTAATTACATTGCCGGTTGCCAAATTGCATTATCTCTTATAGTTTCCGAGATATGGACTATCGATAATTTACACCTTAGGCTCTGCTTCTAACTTGGGCCCAAATTGTAAAATGGCCTTATCTATTGGCGATTTCGTTCCAATTCACATTCCAAGTAATATTCGGCATGCTAATTACATTGCCGGTTGCCAAATTGCATTATCTCTTATAGTTTCCGAGATATGGACTATCGATAATTTACACCTTAGGCTCTGCTTCTAACTTGGGCCCAAATTGTAAAATGGTCTTATCTATTGGCGATTTCGTTCCAATTCACATTCCAAGTAATATTCGGCATGCTAATTACATTGCCGGTTGCCAAATTGCATTATATCTTTTAGTTTCCGAGATATGGACTATCGATAATTTACACCTTAGGCTCTGTTTCTAACTTGGGCCCAAATTGTAAAATGGTCTTATCTATTGGCGATTTCGTTCCAATTCACATTCCAAGTAATATTCGGCATGCTAATTACATTGCCGGTTGCCAAATTGCATTATCTCTTATAGTCTCCGAGATATGGACTATCGATAATTTACACTTTAGGCTCTGCTTCTAACTTGGGCCCAAATTGTAAAATGGCCTTATCTATTGGCGATTTCGTTCCAATTCACATTCCAAGTAATATTCGGCATGCTAATTAAATTGCCGGTTGCCAAATTGCATTATCTCTTATAGTTTCCGAGATATGGACTATCGATAATTTACACCTTAGGCTCTGCTTCTAACTTGGGCCCAAATTGTAAAATGGTCTTATCTATTGGCGATTTCGTTCCAATTCACATTCCAAGTAATATTCGGCATGCTAATTACATTGCCGGTTGCCAAATTGCATTATCTCTTATAGTTTCCGAGATATGGACTATCGATAATTTACACCTTAGGGTCTGCTTCTAACTTGGGCCCAAATTGTAAAATGGTCTTATCTATTGGCGATTTCGTTCCAATTCACATTCCAAGTATTATTCGGCATGCTAATTACATTGCCGGTTGCCAAATTGCATTATCTCTTATAGTTTCCGAGATATGGACTATCGATAATTTACACCTTAGGCTCTGCTTCTAACTTGGGCCCAAATTGTAATATGGTCTTATCTATTGGCGATTTCGTTCCAATTCACATTCCAAGTAATATTCGGCATGCTAATTACATTGCCGGTTGCCAAATTGCATTATCCCTTATAGTTTCCGAGATATGGACTATCGATAATTTACACCTTAGGCTCTGCTTCTAACTTGGGCCCAAATTGTAAAATGGTCTTATCTATTGGCGATTTCGTTCCAATTCACATTCCAAGTAATATTCGGCATGCTAATTACATTGCCGGTTGCCAAATTGCATTATCTCTTATAGTTTCCGAGATATGGACTATCGATAATTTACACCTTAGGCTCTGCTTCTAACTTGGGCCCAAATTGTAAAATGGCCTTATCTATTGGCGATTTCGTTCCAATTCACATTCCAAGTAATATTCGGCATGCTAATTAAATTGCCGGTTGCCAAATTGCATTATCTCTTATAGTTTCCGAGATATGGACTATCGATTATTTTTAACCTTAGGCTCTGCTTCTAACTTGGGCCCAAACTGTAAAATGGTCTTATCTATTGGCGATTTCGTTCCAATTCACATTCCAAGTAATATTCGGCATGCTAATTACATTGCCGGTTGCCAAATTGCATTATCTCTTATAGTTTCCGAGATATGGCCTATCGATAATTTACACCTTAGGCTCTGCTTCTAACTTGGGCCCAAATTGTAAAATGGTCTTATCTATTGGCGATTTCGTTCCAATTCACATTCCAAGTAATATTCGGCATGCTAATTACATTGCCGGTTGCCAAATTGCATTATCTCTTATAGTTTCCGAGATATGGACTATCGATAATTTACACCTTAGGCTCTGCTTCTAACTTGGGCCCAAATTGTAAAATGGCCTTATCTATTGGTGATTTCGTTCCAATTCACATTCCAAGTAATATTCGGCATGCTAATTAAATTGCCGGTTGCCAAATTGCATTATCTCTTATAGTTTCCGAGATATGGACTATCGATTATTTTTAACCTTAGGCTCTGCTTCTAACTTGGGCCCAAACTGTAAAATGGTCTTATCTATTGGCGATTTCGTTCCAATTCACATTCCAAGTAATATTCGGCATGCTAATTAAATTGCCGGTTGCCAAATTGCATTATCTCTTATAGTTTCCGAGATATGGACTATCGATTATTTTTAACCTTAGGCTCTGCTTCTAACTTGGGCCCAAACTGTAAAATGGTCTTATCTATTGGCGATTTCGTTCCAATTCACATTCCAAGTAATATTCGGCATGCTAATTACATTGCCGGTTGCCAAATTGCATTATCACTTATAGTTTCCGAGATATGGCCTATCGATAATTTACACCTTAGGCTCTGCTTCTAACTTGGGCCCAAATTGTAAAATGGTCTTATCTATTGGCGATTTCGTTCCAATTCACATTCCAAGTAACATTCGGCATGCTAATTACATTGCCGGTTGCCAAATTGCATTATCTCTTATAGTTTCCGAGATATGGACTATCGATAATTTACACCTTAGGCTCTGCTTCTAACTTGGGCCCAAATTGTAAAATCGTCTTATCTATTGGCGATTTCCTTCCAATTCACATTCCAAGTAATATTCGGCATGCTAATTACATTGCCGGTTGCCAAATTGCATTATCTCTTATAGTTTCCGAGATATGGACTATCGATAATTTACACCTTAGGCTCTGCTTCTAACTTGGGCCCAAATTGTAAAATGGTCTTATCTATTGGCGATTTCGTTCCAATTCACATTCCAAGTAATATTCGGCATGCTAATTACATTGCCGGTTGCCAAATTGAATTATCTCTTATAGTTTCCGAGATATGGACTATCGATAATTTACACCTTAGGCTCTGCTTCTAACTTAGGCCCAAATTGTAAAATGGTCTTATCTATTGGCGATTTCGTTCCAATTCACATTCCAAGTAGTATTCGGCATGCTAATTACATTGCCGGTTGCCAAATTGCATTATCTCTTATAGTTTCCGAGATATGGACTATCGATAATTTACACCTTAGGCTCTGCTTCTAACTTGGGCCCAAATTGTAAAATGGTCTTATCTATTGGCGATTTCGTTCCAATTCACATTCCAAGTAATATTCGGCATGCTAATTACATTGCCGGTTGCCAAATTGCATTATATCTTTTAGTTTCCGAGATATGGACTATCGATAATTTACACCTTAGGCTCTGTTTCTAACTTGGGCCCAAATTGTAAAATGGTCTTATCTATTGGCGATTTCGTTCCAATTCACATTCCAAGTAATATTCGGCATGCTAATTACATTGCCGGTTGCCAAATTGCATTATCTCTTATAGTCTCCGAGATATGGACTATCGATAATTTACACCTTAGGCTCTGCTTCTAATTTGGGCCCAAATTGTAAAATGGCCTTATCTATTGGCGATTTCGTTCCAATTCACATTCCAAGTAATATTCGGCATGCTAATTAAATTGCCGGTTGCCAAATTGCATTATCTCTTATAGTTTCCGAGATATGGACTATCGATAATTTACACCTTAGGCTCTGCTTCTAACTTGGGCCCAAATTGTAAAATGGTCTTATCTATTGGCGATTTCGTTCCAATTCACATTCCAAGTAATATTCGGCATGCTAATTACATTGCCGGTTGCCAAATTGCATTATCTCTTATAGTTTCCGAGATATGGACTATCGATAATTTACACCTTAGGGTCTGCTTCTAACCTGGGCCCAAATTGTAAAATGGTCTTATCTATTGGCGATTTCGTTCCAATTCACATTCCAAGTATTATTCGGCATGCTAATTACATTGCCGGTTGCCAAATTGCATTATCTCTTATAGTTTCCGAGATATGGACTATCGATAATTTACACCTTAGGCTCTGCTTCTAACTTGGGCCCAAATTGTAATATGGTCTTATCTATTGGCGATTTCGTTCCAATTCACATTCCAAGTAATATTCGGCATGCTAATTACATTGCCGGTTGCCAAATTGCATTATCCCTTATAGTTTCCGAGATATGGACTATCGATAATTTACACCTTAGGCTCTGCTTCTAACTTGGGCCCAAATTGTAAAATGGTCTTATCTATTGGCGATTTCGTTCCAATTCACATTCCAAGTAATATTCGGCATGCTAATTACATTGCCGGTTGCCAAATTGCATTATCTCTTATAGTTTCCGAGATATGGACTATCGATAATTTACACCTTAGGCTCTGCTTCTAACTTGGGCCCAAATTGTAAAATGGCCTTATCTATTGGCGATTTCGTTCCAAATCACATTCCAAGTAATATTCGGCATGCTAATTAAATTGCCGGTTGCCAAATTGCATTATCTCTTATAGTTTCCGAGATATGGACTATCGATTATTTTTAACCTTAGGCTCTGCTTCTAACTTGGGCCCAAACTGTAAAATGGTCTTATCTATTGGCGATTTCGTTCCAATTCACATTCCAAGTAATATTCGGCATGCTAATTAAATTGCCGGTTGCCAAATTGCATTATCTCTTATAGTTTCCGAGATATGGACTATCGATTATTTTTAACCTTAGGCTCTGCTTCTAACTTGGGCCCAAAGTGTAAAATGGTCTTATCTATTGGCGATTTCGTTCCAATTCACATTCCAAGTAATATTCGGCATGCTAATTAAATTGCCGGTTGCCAAATTGCATTATCTCTTATAGTTTCCGAGATATGGACTATCGATTATATTTAACCTTAGGCTCTGCTTCTAACTTGGGCCCAAACTGTAAAATGGTCTTATCTATTGGCGATTTCGTTCCAATTCACATTCCAAGTAATATTCGGCATGCTAATTACATTGCCGGTTGCCAAATTGCATTATCTCTTATAGTTTCCGAGATATGGCCTATCGATAATTTACACCTTAGGCTCTGCTTCTAACTTGGGCCCAAATTGTAAAATGGTCTTATCTATTGGCGATTTCGTTCCAATTCACATTCCAAGTAACATTCGGCATGCTAATTACATTGCCGGTTGCCAAATTGCATTATCTCTTATAGTTTCCGAGATATGGACTATCGATAATTTACACCTTAGGCTCTGCTTCTAACTTGGGCCCAAATTGTAAAATCGTCTTATCTATTGGCGATTTCGTTCCAATTCACATTCCAAGTAATATTCGGCATGCTAATTACATTGCCGGTTGCCAAATTGCATTATCTCTTATAGTTTCCGAGATATGGACTATCGATAATTTACACCTTAGGCTCTGCTTCTAACTTGGGCCCAAATTGTAAAATGGTCTTATCTATTGGCGATTTCGTTCCAATTCACATTCCAAGTAATATTCGGCATGCTAATTACATTGCCGGTTGCCAAATTGAATTATCTCTTATAGTTTCCGAGATATGGACTATCGATAATTTACACCTTAGGCTCTGCTTCTAACTTGGGCCCAAATTGTAAAATGGTCTTATCTATTGGCGATTTCGTTCCAATTCACATTCCAAGTAGTATTCGGCATGCTAATTACATTGCCGGTTGCCAAATTGCATTATCTCTTATAGTTTCCGAGATATGGACTATCGATAATTTACACCTTAGGCTCTGCTTCTAACTTGGGCCCAAATTGTAAAATGGTCTTATCTATCGGCGATTTCGTTCCAATTCACATTCCAAGTAATATTCGGCATGCTAATTACATTGCCGGTTGCCAAATTGCATTATCTCTTATAGTTTCCGAGATAAGGACTATCGATAATTTACACCTTAGGCTCTGCTTCTAACTTGGGCCCAAATTGTAAAATGGCCTTATCTATTGGCGATTTCGTTCCAATTCACATTCCAAGTAATATTCGGCATGCTAATTACATTGCCGGTTGCCAAATTGAATTATCTCTTATAGTTTCCGAGATATGGACTATCGATAATTTACACCTTAGGCTCTGCTTCTAACTTGGGCCCAAATTGTAAAATGGTCTTATCTATTGGCGATTTCGTTCCAATTCACATTCCAAGTAGTATTCGGCATGCTAATTACATTGCCGGTTGCCAAATTGCATTATCTCTTATAGTTTCCGAGATATGGACTATCGATAATTTACACCTTAGGCTCTGCTTCTAACTTGGGCCCAAATTGTAAAATGGTCTTATCTATTGGCGATTTCGTTCCAATTCACATTCCAAGTAATATTCGGCATGCTAATTACATTGCCGGTTGCCAAATTGCATTATCTCTTATAGTTTCCGAGATATGTACTATCGATAATTTACACCTTAGGCTCTGCTTCTAACTTGGGCCCAAATTGTAAAATGGCCTTATCTATTGGCGATTTCGTTCCAATTCACATTCCAAGTAATATTCGGCATGCTAATTAAATTGCCGGTTGCCAAATTGCATTATCTCTTATAGTTTCCGAGATATGGACTATCGATTATTTTTAACCTTAGGCTCTGCTTCTAACTTGGGCCCAAACTGTAAAATGGTCTTATCTATTGGCGATTTCGTTCCAATTCACATTCCAAGTAATATTCGGCATGCTAATTACATTGCCGGTTGCCAAATTGCATTATCTCTTATAGTTTCCGAGATATGGCCTATCGATAATTTACACCTTAGGCTCTGCTTCTAACTTGGGCCCAAATTGTAAAATGGTCTTATCTATTGGCGATTTCGTTCCAATTCACATTCCAAGTAATATTCGGCATGCTAATTACATTGCCGGTTGCCAAATTGCATTATCTCTTATAGTTTCCGAGATATGGACTATCGATAATTTACACCTTAGGCTCTGCTTCTAACTTGGGCCCAAATTGTAAAATGGCCTTATCTATTGGCGATTTAGTTCCAATTCACATTCCAAGTAATATTCGGCATGCTAATTACATTGCCGGTTGCCAAATTGAATTATCTCTTATAGTTTCCGAGATATGGACTATCGATAATTTACACCTTAGGCTCTGCTTCTAACTTGGGCCCAAATTGTAAAATGGTCTTATCTATTGGCGATTTCGTTCCAATTCACATTCCAAGTAGTATTCGGCATGCTAATTACATTGCCGGTTGCCAAATTGCATTATCTCTTATAGTTTCCGAGATATGGACTATCGATAATTTACACCTTAGGCTCTGCTTCTAACTTGGGCCCAAATTGTAAAATGGACTTATCTATTGGCGATTTCGTTCCAATTCACATTCCAAGTAATATTCGGCATGCTAATTAAATTGCCGGTTGCCAAATTGCATTATCTCTTATAGTTTCCGAGATATGGACTATCGATTATTTTTAACCTTAGGCTCTGCTTCTAACTTGGGCCCAAACTGTAAAATGGTCTTATCTATTGGCGATTTCGTTCCAATTCACATTCCAAGTAATATTCGGCATGCTAATTACATTGCCGATTGCCAAATTGCATTATCTCTTATAGTTTCCGAGATATGGCCTATAGATAATTTACACCTTAGGCTCTGCTTCTAACTTGGGCCCAAATTGTAAAATGGTCTTATCTATTGGCGATTTCGTTCCAATTCACATTCCAAGTAATATTCGGCATGCTAATTACATTGCCGGTTGCCAAATTGCATTATCTCTTATAGTTTCCGAGATATGGACTATCGATAATTTACACCTTAGGCTCTGCTTCTAACTTGGGCCCAAATTGTAAAATCGTCTTATCTATTGGCGATTTCGTTCCAATTCACATTCCAAGTAATATTCGGCATGCTAATTACATTGCCGGTTGCCAAATTGCATTATCTCTTATAGTTTCCGAGATATGGACTATCGATAATTTACACCTTAGGCTCTGCTTCTAACTTGGGCCCAAATTGTAAAATGGTCTTATCTATTGGCGATTTCGTTCCAATTCACATTCCAAGTAATATTCGGCATGCTAATTACATTGCCGGTTGCCAAATTGAATTATCTCTTATAGTTTCCGAGATATGGACTATCGATAATTTACACCTTAGGCTCTGCTTCTAACTTGGGCCCAAATTGTAAAATGGTCTTATCTATTGGCGATTTCGTTCCAATTCACATTCCAAGTAGTATTCGGCATGCTAATTACATTGCCGGTTGCCAAATTGCATTATCTCTTATAGTTTCCGAGATATGGACTATCGATAATTTACACCTTAGGCTCTGCTTCTAACTTGGGCCCAAATTGTAAAATGGTCTTATCTATTGGCGATTTCGTTCCAATTCACATTCCAAGTAATATTCGGCATGCTAATTACATTGCCGGTTGCCAAATTGCATTATCTCTTATAGTTTCCGAGATATGGACTATCGATAATTTACACCTTAGGCTCTGCTTCTAACTTGGGCCCAAATTGTAATATGGACTATCGATAATTTACACCTTAGGCTCTGCTTCTAACTTGGGCCCAAATTGTAAAATGGTCTTATCTATTGGCGATTTCGTTCCAATTCACATTCCAAGTAATATTCGGCATGCTAATTACATTGCCGGTTGCCAAATTGCATTATCTCTTATAGTTTCCGAGATATGGACTATCGATAATTTACACCTTAGGCTCTGCTTCTAACTTGGGCCCAAATTGTAAAATGGCCTTATCTATTGGCGATTTCGTTCCAATTCACATTCCAAGTAATATTCGGCATTCTAATTAAATTGCCGGTTGCCAAATTGCATTATCTCTTATAGTTTCCGAGATATGGACTATCGATAATTTACACCTTAGGCTCTGCTTCTAACTTGGGCCCAAATTGTAAAATGGTCTTATCTATTGGCGATTTCGTTCCAATTCACATTCCAAGTAATATTCGGCATGCTAATTACATTGCCGGTTGCCAAATTGCATTATCTCTTATAGTTTCCGAGATATGGACTATCGATAATTTACACCTTAGGGTCTGCTTCTAACTTGGGCCCAAATTGTAAAATGGTCTTATCTATTGGCGATTTCGTTCCAATTCACATTCCAAGTATTATTCGGCATGCTAATTACATTGCCGGTTGCCAAATTGCATTATCTCTTATAGTTTCCGAGATATGGACTATCGATAATTTACACCTTAGGCTCTGCTTCTAACTTGGGCCCAAATTGTAATATGGTCTTATCTATTGGCGATTTCGTTCCAATTCACATTCCAAGTAGTATTCGGCATGCTAATTACATTGCCGGTTGCCAAATTGCATTATCTCTTATAGTTTCCGAGATATGGACTATCGATAATTTACACCTTAGGCTCTGCTTCTAACTTGGGCCCAAATTGTAAAATGGTCTTATCTATTGGCGATTTCGTTCCAATTCACATTCCAAGTAATATTCGGCATGCTAATTACATTGCCGGTTGCCAAATTGCATTATATCTTTTAGTTTCCGAGATATGGACTATCGATAATTTACACCTTAGGCTCTGTTTCTAACTTGGGCCCAAATTGTAAAATGGTCTTATCTATTGGCCATTTCGTTCCAATTCACATTCCAAGTAATATTCGGCATGCTAATTACATTGCCGGTTGCCAAATTACATTACCTCTTATAGTCTCCGAGATATGGACTATCGATAATTTACACCTTAGGCTCTGCTTCTAACTTGGGCCCAAATTGTAAAATGGCCTTATCTATTGGCGATTTCGTTCCAATTCACATTCCAAGTAATATTCGGCATGCTAATTAAATTGCCGGTTGCCAAATTGCATTATCTCTTATAGTTTCCGAGATATGGACTATCGATAATTTACACCTTAGGCTCTGCTTCTAACTTGGGCCCAAATTGTAAAATGGTCTTATCTATTGGCGATTTCGTTCCAATTCACATTCCAAGTAATATTCGGCATGCTAATTACATTGCCGGTTGCCAAATTGCATTATCTCTTATAGTTTCCGAGATATGGACTATCGATAATTTACACCTTAGGGTCTGCTTCTAACTTGGGCCCAAATTGTAAAATGGTCTTATCTATTGGCGATTTCGTTCCAATTCACATTCCAAGTATCATTCGGCATGCTAATTACATTGCCGGTTGCCAAATTGCATTATCTCTTATAGTTTCCGAGATATGGACTATCGATAATTTACACCTTAGGCTCTGCTTCTAACTTGGGCCCAAATTGTAATATGGTCTTATCTATTGGCGATTTCGTTCCAATTCACATTCCAAGTAATATTCGGCATGCTAATTACATTGCCGGTTGCCAAATTGCATTATCCCTTATAGTTTCCGAGATATGGACTATCGATAATTTACACCTTAGGCTCTGCTTCTAACTTGGGCCCAAATTGTAAAATGGTCTTATCTATTGGCGATTTCGTTCCAATTCACATTCCAAGTAATATTCGGCATGCTAATTACATTGCCGGTTGCCAAATTGCATTATCTCTTATAGTTTCCGAGATATGGACTATCGATAATTTACACCTTAGGCTCTGCTTCTAACTTGGGCCCAAATTGTAAAATGGCCTTATCTATTGGCGATTTCGTTCCAATTCACATTCCAAGTAATATTCGGCATGCTAATTAAATTGCCGGTTGCCAAATTGCATTATCTCTTATAGTTTCCGAGATATGGACTATCGATTATTTTTAACCTTAGGCTCTGCTTCTAACTTGGGCCCAAACTGTAAAATGGTCTTATCTATTGGCGATTTCGTTCCAATTCACATTCCAAGTAATATTCGGCATGCTAATTACATTGCCGGTTGCCAAATTGCATTATCTCTTATAGTTTCCGAGATATGGCCTATCGATAATTTACACCTTAGGCTCTGCTTCTAACTTGGGCCCAAATTGTAAAATGGTCTTATCTATTGGCGATTTCGTTCCAATTCACATTCCAAGTAATATTCGGCATGCTAATTACATTGCCGGTTGCCAAATTGCATTATCTCTTATAGTTTCCGAGATATGGACTATCGATAATTTACACCTTAGGCTCTGCTTCTAACTTGGGCCCAAATTGTAAAATGGCCTTATCTATTGGCGATTTCGTTCCAATTCACATTCCAAGTAATATTCGGCATGCTAATTAAATTGCCGGTTGCCAAATTGCATTATCTCTTATAGTTTCCGAGATATGGACTATCGATTATTTTTAACCTTAGGCTCTGCTTCTAACTTGGGCCCAAACTGTAAAATGGTCTTATCTATTGGCGATTTCGTTCCAATTCACATTCCAAGTAATATTCGGCATGCTAATTAAATTGCCGGTTGCCAAATTGCATTATCTCTTATAGTTTCCGAGATATGGACTATCGATTATTTTTAACCTTAGGCTCTGCTTCTAACTTGGGCCCAAACTGTAAAATGGTCTTATCTATTGGCGATTTCGTTCCAATTCACATTCCAAGTAATATTCGGCATGCTAATTACATTGCCGGTTGCCAAATTGCATTATCTCTTATAGTTTCCGAGATATGGCCTATCGATAATTTACACCTTAGGCTCTGCTTCTAACTTGGGCCCAAATTGTAAAATGGTCTTATCTATTGGCGATTTCGTTCCAATTCACATTCCAAGTAATATTCGGCATGCTAATTACATTGCCGGTTGCCAAATTGCATTATCTCTTATAGTTTCCGAGATATGGACTATCGATAATTTACACCTTAGGCTCTGCTTCTAACTTGGGCCCAAATTGTAAAATGGCCTTATCTATTGGCGATTTAGTTCCAATTCACATTCCAAGTAATATTCGGCATGCTAATTACATTGCCGGTTGCCAAATTGAATTATCTCTTATAGTTTCCGAGATATGGACTATCGATAATTTACACCTTAGGCTCTGCTTCTAACTTGGGCCCAAATTGTAAAATGGTCTTATCTATTGGCGATTTCGTTCCAATTCACATTCCAAGTAGTATTCGGCATGCTAATTACATTGCCGGTTGCCAAATTGCATTATCTCTTATAGTTTCCGAGATATGGACTATCGATAATTTACACCTTAGGCTCTGCTTCTAACTTGGGCCCAAATTGTAAAATGGACTTATCTATTGGCGATTTCGTTCCAATTCACATTCCAAGTAATATTCGGCATGCTAATTAAATTGCCGGTTGCCAAATTGCATTATCTCTTATAGTTTCCGAGATATGGACTATCGATTATTTTTAACCTTAGGCTCTGCTTCTAACTTGGGCCCAAACTGTAAAATGGTCTTATCTATTGGCGATTTCGTTCCAATTCACATTCCAAGTAATATTCGGCATGCTAATTACATTGCCGGTTGCCAAATTGCATTATCTCTTATAGTTTCCGAGATATGGCCTATCGATAATTTACACCTTAGGCTCTGCTTCTAACTTGGGCCCAAATTGTAAAATGGTCTTATCTATTGGCGATTTCGTTCCAATTTACATTCCAAGTAATATTCGGCATGCTAATTACATTGCCGGTTGCCAAATTGCATTATCTCTTATAGTTTCCGAGATATGGACTATCGATAATTTACACCTTAGGCTCTGCTTCTAACTTGGGCCCAAATTGTAAAATCGTCTTATCTATTGGCGATTTCGTTCCAATTCACATTCCAAGTAATATTCGGCATGCTAATTACATTGCCGGTTGCCAAATTGCATTATCTCTTATAGTTTCCGAGATATGGACTATCGATAATTTACACCTTAGGCTCTGCTTCTAACTTGGGCCCAAATTGTAAAATGGTCTTATCTATTGGCGATTTCGTTCCAATTCACATTCCAAGTAATATTCGGCATGCTAATTACATTGCCGGTTGCCAAATTGAATTATCTCTTATAGTTTCCGAGATATGGACTATCGATAATTTACACCTTAGGCTCTGCTTCTAACTTGGGCCCAAATTGTAAAATGGTCTTATCTATTGGCGATTTCGTTCCAATTCACATTCCAAGTAGTATTCGGCATGCTAATTACATTGCCGGTTGCCAAATTGCATTATCTCTTATAGTTTCCGAGATATGGACTATCGATAATTTACACCTTAGGCTCTGCTTCTAACTTGGGCCCAAATTGTAAAATGGTCTTATCTATTGGCGATTTCGTTCCAATTCACATTCCAAGTAATATTCGGCATGCTAATTACATTGCCGGTTGCCAAATTGCATTATCTCTTATAGTTTCCGAGATATGGACTATCGATAATTTACACCTTAGGCTCTGCTTCTAACTTGGGCCCAACCCAATTCACATTCCAAGTAATATTCGGCATGCTAATTACATTGCCGGTTGCGAAATTGCATTATCTCTTATAGTTTCCGAGATATGGACTATCGATAATTTACACCTTAGGCTCTGCTTCTAACTTGGGCCCAAATTGTAAAATGGTCTTATCTATTGGCGATTTCGTTCCAATTCACATTCCAAGTAATATTCGGCATGCTAATTACATTGCCGGTTGCCAAATTGCATTATATCTTTTAGTTTCCGAGATATGGACTATCGATAATTTACACCTTAGGCTCTGTTTCTAACTTGGGCCCAAATTGTAAAATGGTCTTATCTATTGGCGATTTCGTTCCAATTCACATTCCAAGTAATATTCGGCATGCTAATTGCATTGCCGGTTGCCAAATTGCATTATCTCTTATAGTTTCCGAGATATGGACTATCGATAATTTACACCTTAGGCTCTGCTTCTAACTTGGGCCCAAATTGTAAAATGGCCTTATCTATTGGCGATTTCGTTCCAATTCACATTCCAAGTAATATTCGGCATGCTAATTACATTGCCGGTTGCCAAATTGCATTATCTCTTATAGTTTCCGAGATATGGACTATCGATAATTTACACCTTAGGCTCTGCTTCTAACTTGGGCCCAAATTGTAAAATGGTCTTATCTATTGGCGATTTCGTTCCAATTCACATTCCAAGTAATATTCGGCATGCTAATTACATTGCCGGTTGCCAAATTGCATTATATCTTTTAGTTTCCGAGATATGGACTATCGATAATTTACACCTTAGGCTCTGTTTCTAACTTGGGCCCAAATTGTAAAATGGTCTTATCTATTGGCGATTTCGTTCCAATTCACATTCCAAGTAATATTCGGCATGCTAATTACATTGCCGGTTGCCAAATTGCATTATCTCTTATAGTTTCCGAGATATGGACTATCGATAATTTACACCTTAGGCTCTGCTTCTAACTTGGGCCCAAATTGTAAAATGGCCTTATCTATTGGCGATTTCGTTCCAATTCACATTCCAAGTAATATTCGGCATGCTAATTAAATTGCCGGTTGCCAAATTGCATTATCTCTTATAGTTTCCGAGATATGGACTATCGATAATTTACACCTTAGGCTCTGCTTCTAACTTGGGCCCAAATTGTAAAATGGTCTTATCTATTGGCGATTTCGTTCCAATTCACATTCCAAGTAATATTCGGCATGCTAATTACATTGCCGGTTGCCAAATTGCATTATCTCTTATAGTTTCCGAGATATGGACTATCGATAATTTACACCTTAGGGTCTGCTTCTAACTTGGGCCCAAATTGTAAAATGGTCTTATCTATTGGCGATTTCGTTCCAATTCACATTCCAAGTATTATTCGGTATGCTAATTACATTGCCGGTTGCCAAATTGCATTATCTCTTATAGTTTCCGAGATATGGACTATCGATAATTTACACCTTAGGCTCTGCTTCTAACTTGGGCCCAAATTGTAATATGGTCTTATCTATTGGCGATTTCGTTCCAATTCACATTCCAAGTAATATTCGGCATGCTAATTACATTGCCGGTTGCCAAATTGCATTATCCCTTATAGTTTCCGAGATATGGACTATCGATAATTTACACCTTAGGCTCTGCTTCTAACTTGGGCCCAAATTGTAAAATGGTCTTATCTATTGGCGATTTCGTTCCAATTCACATTCCAAGTAATATTCGGCATGCTAATTACATTGCCGGTTGCCAAATTGCATTATCTCTTATAGTTTCCGAGATATGGACTATCGATAATTTACACCTTAGGCTCTGCTTCTAACTTGGGCCCAAATTGTAAAATGGTCTTATCTATTGGCGATTTCGTTCCAATTCACATTCCAAGTAATATTCGGCATGCTAATTACATTGCCGGTTGCCAAATTGCATTATCTCTTATAGTTTCCGAGATATGGACTATCGATAATATACACCTTAGGCTCTGCTTCTAACTTGGGCCCAAATTGTAAAATCGTCTTATCTATTGGCGATTTCGTTCCAATTCACATTCCAAGTAATATTCGGCATGCTAATTACATTGCCGGTTGCCAAATTGCATTATCTCTAATAGTTTCCGAGATATGGACTATCGGTAATTTACACCTTAGGCTCTGCTTCTAACTTGGGCCCAAATTGTAAAATGGTCTTATCTATTGGCGATTTCGTTCCATTTCACATTCCAAGTAATATTCGGCATGCAAATTTCATTGCCGGTTGCCAAATTGCATTATCTCTTATAGTTTCCGAGATATGGACTATCGATAATTTACACCTTAGGCTCTGCTTCTAACTTGGGCCCAAATTGTAAAATGGTCTTATCTATTGCCGATTTCGTTCCAATTCACATTCCAAGTAATATTCGGCATGCTAATTACATTGCCGGTTGCCAAATTGCATTATCTCTTATAGTTTCCGAGATATGGACTATCGATAATTTACACCTTAGGCTCTGCTTCTAACTTGGGCCCAAATTGTAAAATGGTCTTATCTATTGGCGATTTCATTCCAATTCACATTCCAAGTAATATTCGGCATGCTAATTACATTGCCGGTTGCCAAATTGCATTATCTCTTATAGTTTCCGAGATATGGACTATC
The DNA here is from genome assembly GCF_030347505.1 of Rhynchophorus ferrugineus. Lineage (NCBI taxonomy): Eukaryota > Metazoa > Arthropoda > Insecta > Coleoptera > Curculionidae > Rhynchophorus > Rhynchophorus ferrugineus. The sequence continues at coordinate 248,306 of NW_027472710.1, read as the reverse complement.
GATAATTTACACCTTAGGCTCTGCTTCTAACTTGGGCCCAAATTGTAAAATGGTCTTATCTATTGGCGATTTCGTTCCAATTCACATTCCAAGTAATATTCGGCATGCTAATTACATTGCCGGTTGCCAAATTGCATTATCTCTTGTAGTTTCCGAGATATGGACTATCGATAATTTACACCTTAGGCTCTGCTTCTAACTTGGGCCCAAATTGTAAAATCGCCTTATCTATTGGCGATTTCGTTCCAATTCACATTCCAAGTAATATTCGGCATGCTAATTACATTGCCGGTTGCCAAATTGCATTATCTCTTATAGTTTCCGAGATATGGACTATCGATAATTTACACCTTAGGCTCTGCTTCTAACTTGGGCCCAAATTGTAAAATGGTCTTATCTATTGCCGATTTCGTTCCAATTCACATTCCAAGTAATATTCGGCATGCTAATTACATTGCCGGTTGCCAAATTGCATTATCTCTTATAGTTTCCGAGATATGGACTATCGATAATTTACACCTTAGGCTCTGCTTCTAACTTGGGCCCAAATTGTCAAATGATCTTATCTATTGGTGATTTCATTCCAATTCACATTCCAAGTAATATTCGGCATGCTAATTACATTGCCGGTTGCCAAATTGCATTATCTCTTGTAGTTTCCGAGATATGGACTATCGATAATTTACACCTTAGGCTCTGCTTCTAACTTGGGTCCAAATTGTAAAATCGCCTTATCTATTGGCGATTTCGTTCCAATTCACATTCCAAGTAATATTCGGCATGCTAATTACATTGCCGGTTGCCAAATTGCATTATCTCTTATAGTTTCCGAGATATGGACTATCGATAATTTACACCTTAGGCTCTGCTTCTAACTTGGGCCCAAATTGTAAAATGGTCTTACCTATTGGCGATTTCGTTCCAATTCACATTCCAAGTAATATTCGGCATGCTAATTACATTGCCGGTTGCCAAATTGCATTATCTCTTATAGTTTCCGAGATATGGACTATCGATAATTTACACCTTAGGCTCTGCTTCTAACTTGGGCCCAAATTGTAAAATGGCCTTATCTATTGGCGATTTCGTTCCAATTCACATTCCAAGTAATATTCGGCATGCTAATTACATTGCCGGCTGCCAAATTGCATTATCTCTTGTAGTTTCCGAGATATGGACTATCGATAATTTACACCTTAGGCTCTGCTTCTAACTTGGGCCCAAATTGTAAAATCGCCTTATCTATTGGCGATTTCGTTCCAATTCACATTCCAAGTAATATTCGGCATGCTAATTACATTGCCGGTTGCCAAATTGCATTATCTCTTATAGTTTCCGAGATATGGACTATCGATAATTTACACCTTAGGCTCTGCTTCTAACTTGGGCCCAAATTGTAAAATGGTCTTATCTATTGCCGATTTCGTTCCAATTCACATTCCAAGTAATATTCGGCATGCTAATTACATTGCCGGTTGCCAAATTGCATTATCTCTTATAGTTTCCGAGATATGGACTATCGATAATTTACACCTTAGGCTCTGCTTCTAACTTGGGCCCAAATTGTAAAAGGGTCTTATCTATTGGCGATTTCATTCCAATTCACATTCCAAGTAATATTCGGCATGCTAATTACATTGCCGGTTGCCAAATTGCATTATCTCTTGTAGTTTCCGAGATATGGACTATCGATAATTTACACCTTAGGCTCTGCTTCTAACTTGGGCCCAAATTGTAAAATCGCCTTATCTATTGGCGATTTCGTTCCAATTCACATTCCAAGTAATATTCGGCATGCAAATTACATTGCCGGTTGCCAAATTGCATTATCTCTTATAGTTTCCGAGATATGGACTATCGATAATTTACACCTTAGGCTCTGCTTCTAACTTGGGCCCAAATTGTAAAATGGTCTTACCTATTGGCGATTTCGTTCCAATTCACATTCCAAGTAATATTCGGCATGCTAATTACATTGCCGGTTGCCAAATTGCATTATCTCTTATAGTTTCCGAGATATGGACTATCGATAATTTACACCTTAGGCTCTGCTTCTAACTTGGGCCCAAATTGTAAAATCGTCTTATCTATTGGCGATTTCGTTCCAATTCACATTCCAAGTAATATTCGGCATGCTAATTACATTGCCGGTTGCCAAATTGCATTATCTCTTATAGTTTCCGAGATATGGACTATCGATAATTTACACCTTAGGCTCTGCTTCTAACTTGGGCCCAAATTGTAAAATGGTCTTATCTATTGGCGATTTCGTTCCAATTCACATTCCAAGTAATATTCGGCATGCTAATTACATTGCCGGTTGCCAAATTGAATTATCTCCTATAGTTTCCGAGATATGGACTATCGATAATTTACACCTTAGGCTCTGCTTCTAACTTGGGCCCAAATTGTAAAATGGTCTTACCTATTGGCGATTTCGTTCCAATTCACATTCCAAGTAATATTCGGCATGCTAATTACATTGCCGGTGGCCAAGTTGCATTATCTCTTATAGTTTCCGAGATATGGACTATCGATAATTTACACCTTAGGCTCTGCTTCTAACTTGGGCCCAAATTGTAAAATGGTCTTATCTATTGGCGATTTCGTTCCAATTCACATTCCAAGTAATATTCGGCATGCTAATTACATTGCCGGTTCCCAAATTGCATTATCTCTTATAGTTTCCGAGATATGGACTATCGATTATTTTTAACCTTAGGCTATGCTTCTAACTTGGGCCCAAACTGTAAAATGGTCTTATCTATTGGCGATTTCGTTCCAATTCACAATCCAAGTAGTATTCGGCATGCTAATTACATTGCCGGTTGCCAAATTGCATTATCTCTTATAGTTTCCGAGATATGGACTATCGATAATTTACACCTTAGACTCTGCTTCTAACTTGGGCCCAAATTGTAAAATGGTCTTATCTATTGGCGATTTCGTCCCAATTCACATTCCAAGTAATATTCGGCATGCTAATTACATTGCCGGTTGCGAAATTGCTTTATCTCTTATAGTTTCCGAGATATGGACTATCGATAATTTACACCTTAGGCTCTGCTTCTAACTTGGGCCCAAATTGTAAAATGGTCTTATCTAATGGCGATTTCGTTCCAATTCACATTCCAAGTAATATTCGGCATGCTAATTACATTGCCGGTTGCCAAATTGCATTATCTCTTTTAGTTTCCGAGATATGGACTATCGATAATTTACACCTTAGGCTCTGCTTCTAACTTGGGCCCAAATTGTAAAATGGTCTTATCTATTGGCGATTTCGTTCCAATTCACATTCCAAGTAACATTCGGCATGCTAATTACATTGCCGGTTGCCAAATTGCATTATCTCTTATAGTTTCCGAGATATGGACTATCGATAATTTACACCTTAGGCTCTGCTTCTAACTTGGGCCCAAATTGTAAAATGGCCTTATCTATTGGCGATTTCGTTCCAATTCACATTCCAAGTAATATTCGGCATGCTAATTACATTGCCGGTTGCCAAATTGCATTATCACTTTTAGTTTCCGAGATATGGACTATCGATAATTTACACCTTAGGCTCTGCTTCTAACTTGGGCCCAAATTGTAAAATGGTCTTATCTATTGGCGATTTCGTTCCAATTCACATTCCAAGTAACATTCGACATGCTAATTACATTGCCGGTTTCCAAATTGCATTATCTCTTATAGTTTCCGAGATATGGACTATCGATAATTTACACCTTAGGCTCTGCTTCTAACTTGGGCCCAAATTGTAAAATGGTCTTATCTATTGGCGATTTCGTTCCAATTCACATTCCAAGTAATATTCAGCATGCTAATTACATTGCCGGTGGCCAAATTGAATTATCTCTTACTGTTTCCGAGATATGGACTATCGATAATTTACACCTTGGGCTCTGCTTCTAACTTGGGCCCAAATTGTAAAATGGTCTTACCTATTGGCGATTTCGTTCCAATTCACATTCCAAGTAATATTCGGCATGCTAATTACATTGCCGGTTGCCAAATTGCATTATCTCTTATAGTTTCCGAGATATGGACTATCGATAATTTACACCTTAGGCTCTGCTTCTAACTTGGGCCCAAATTGTAAAATGGTCTTATCTATTGGCGATTTCGTTCCAATTCACATTCCAAGTAATATTCGGCATGCTAATTACATTGCCAGTTGCCAAATTGCATTATCTCTTATAGTTTCCGAGATATGGACTATGGATAATTTACACCTTAGGCTCTGCTTCTAACTTGGGCCCAAATTGTAAAATGGTCTTATCTATTGCCGATTTCGTTCCAATTCACATTCCAAGTAATATTCGGCATGCTAATTACATTTCCGGTTGCCAAATTGCATTATCTCTTATAGTTTCCGAGATATGGACTATCGATAATTTATACCTTAGGCTCTGCTTCTAACTTGGGCCCAAATTGTAAAATGGTCTTATCTATTGGCGATTTCATTCCAATTCACATTCCTAGTAATATTCGGCATGCTAATTACATTGCCGGTTGCCAAATTGCATTATCCCTTATAGTTTCCGAGATATGGACTATCGATAATTTACACCTTAGGCTCTGCTTCTAACTTGGGCCCAAATTGTAAAATGGTCTTATCTATTGGCGATTTCGTTCCAATTCACATTCCAAGTAATATTCGGCATGCTAATTACATTGCCGGTTGCCAAATTGCATTATCTCTTATAGTTTCCGAGATATGGACTATCGATAATTTACACCTTAGGCTCTGCTTCTAACTTGGGCCCAAATTGTAAAATGGTCTTATCTATTGGCGATTTCGTTCCAATTCACATTCCAAGTAATATTCGGCATGCTAATTACATTGCCGGTTGCCAAATTGCATTATCTCTTACAGTTTCCGAGATATGGACTATCGATAATTTACACCTTAGGCTCTGCTTCTAACTTGGGCCCAAATTGTAAAATGGTCTTATCTATTGGCGATTTCGTTCCAATTCACATTCCAAGTAATATTCGGCATGCTAATTACATTGCCGGTTGCCAAATTGCATTATCTCTTATAGTTTCCGAGATATGGACTATCGATAATTTACACCTTAGGCTCTGCTTCTAACTTGGGCCCAAATTGTAAAATGGTCTTATCTATTGGCGATTTCGTTCCAATTCACACTCCAAGTAATATTCGGCATGCTAATTACATTGCCGGTTGCGAAATTGCATTATCTCTTATAGTTTCCGAGATATGGACTATCAATAATTTACACCTTAGGCTCTGCTTCTAACTTGGGCCCAAATTGTAAAATGGTCTTATCTATTGGCGATTTCGTTCCAATTCACATTCCAAGTAATATTCGGCATGCTAATTACATTGCCGTTTGCCAAATTGCATTATCTCTTATAGTTTCCGAGATATGGACTATGGATAATTTACACCTTAGGCTCTGCTTCTAACTTGGGCCCAAATTGTAAAATGGTCTTATCTATTGGCGATTTCGTTAAAATTCACATTCCAAATAATATTCGGCATGCTAATTACATTGCCGGTTGCCAAATTGCATTATCCCTTATAGTTTCCGAGATATGGACTATCGATAATTTACACCTTAGGCTCTGCTTCTAACTTGGGCCCAAATTGTAAAATGGTCTTATCTATTGGCGATTTCGTTCCAATTCACATTCCAAGTAATATTCGGCATGCTAATTACATTGCCGGTTGCCAAATTGCATTATCTCTTATAGTTTCCGAGATATGGACTATCGATAATTTACACCTTAGGCTCTGCTTCTAACTTGGGCCCAAATTGTAAAATGGTCTTATCTATTGGCGATTTCGTTCCAATTCACATTCCAAGTAATATTCGGCATGCTAATTACATTGCCGGTTGCCAAATTGCATTATCTCTTACAGTTTCCGAGATATGGACTATCGATAATTTACACCTTAGGCTCTGCTTCTAACTTGGGCCCAAATTGTAAAATGGTCTTATCTATTGGCGATTTCGTTCCAATTCACATTCCAAGTAATATTCGGCATGCTAATTACATTGCCGGTTGCCAAATTGCATTATCTCTTATAGTTTCCGAGATATGGACTATCGATAATTTACACCTTAGGCTCTGCTTCTACTTGGGCCCAAATTGTAAAATGGTCTTATCTATTGGCGATTTCGTTCCAATTCACACTCCAAGTAATATTCGGCATGCTAATTACATTGCCGGTTGCGAAATTGCATTATCTCTTATAGTTTCCGAGATATGGACTATCAATAATTTACACCTTAGGCTCTGCTTCTAACTTGGGCCCAAATTGTAAAATGGTCTTATCTATTGGCGATTTCGTTCCAATTCACATTCCAAGTAATATTCGGCATGCTAATTACATTGCCGTTTGCCAAATTGCATTATCTCTTATAGTTTCCGAGATATGGACTATGGATAATTTACACCTTAGGCTCTGCTTCTAACTTGGGCCCAAATTGTAAAATGGTCTTATCTATTGGCGATTTCGCTAAAATTCACATTCCAAATAATATTCGGCATGCTAATTACATTGCCGGTTGCCAAATTGCATTATCTCTTATAGTTTCCGAGATATGGACTATCGATAATTTACACCTTAGGCTCTGCTTCTAACTTGGGCCCAAATTGTAAAATGGCCTTATCTATTGGCGATTTCGTTCCAATTCACATTCCAAGTAATATTCGGCATGCTAATTACATTGCCGGTTGCCAAATTGCATTATCTCTTATAGTTTCCGAGATATGGACTATCGATAATTTACACCTTAGGCTCTGCTTCTAACTTGGACCCAAATTGTAAAATCGTCTTATCTATTGGCGATTTCGTTCCAATTCACATTCCAAGTAATATTCGGCATGCTAATTACATTGCCGGTTGCCAAATTGCATTATCTCTAATAGTTTCCGAGATATGGACTATCGGTAATTTACACCTTAGGCTCTGCTTCTAACTTGGGCCCAAATTGTAAAATGGTCTTATCTATTGGCGATTTCGTTCCAATTCACATTCCAAGTAATATTCAGCATGCTAATTTCATTGCCGGTTGCCAAATTGCATTATCTCTTATAGTTTCCGAGATATGGACTATCGATAATTTACACCTTAGGCTCTGCTTCTAACTTGGGCCCAAATTGTAAAATGGTCTTATCTATTGCCGATTTCGTTCCAATTCACATTCCAAGTAATATTCGGCATGCTAATTACATTGCCGGTTGCCAAATTGCATTATCTCTTATAGTTTTCGAGATATGGACTATCGATAATTTACACCTTAGGCTCTGCTTCTAACTTGGGCCCAAATTGTAAAATGGTCTTATCTATTGGCGATTTCATTCCAATTCACATTCCAAGTAATATTCGGCATGCTAATTACATTGCCGGTTGCCAAATTGCATTATCTCTTATAGTTTCCGAGATATGGACTATCGATGATTTACACCTTAGGCTCTGCTTCTAACTTGGGCCCAAATTGTAAAATGGTCTTATCTATTGGCGATTTCGTTCCAATTCACATTCCAAGTTATATTCGGCATGCTAATTACATTGCCGGCTGCCAAATTGCATTATCTCTTGTAGTTTCCGAGATATGGACTATCGATAATTTACACCTTAGGCTCTGCTTCTAACTTGGGCCCAAATTGTAAAATCGCCTTATCTATTGGCGATTTCGTTCCAATTCACATTCCAAGCAATATTCGGCATGCTAATTACATTGCCGGTTGCCAAATTGCATTATCTCTTATAGTTTCCGAGATATGGACTATCGATAATTTACACCTTAGGCTCTGCTTCTAACTTGGGCCCAAATTGTAAAATGGTCTTATCTATTGGCGATTTCATTCCAATTCACATTCCAAGTAATATTCGGCATGCTAATTACATTGCCGGTTGCCAAATTGCATTATCTCTTGTAGTTTCCGAGATATGGACTATCGATAATTTACACCTTAGGCTCTGCTTCTAACTTGGGCCCAAATTGTAAAATCGCCTTATCTATTGGCGATTTCGTTCCAATTCACATTCCAAGTAATATTCGGCATGCTAATTACATTGCCGGTTGCCAAATTGCATTATCTCTTATAGTTTCCGAGATATGGACTATCGATAATTTACACCTTAGGCTCTGCTTCTAACTTGGGCCCAAATTGTAAAATGGTCTTACCTATTGGCGATTTCGTTCCAATTCACATTCCAAGTAATATTCGGCATGCTAATTACATTGCCGGTTGCCAAATTGCATTATCTTTTATAGTTTCCGAGATATGGACTATCGATAATTTGCACCTTAGGCTCTGCTTCTAACTTGGGCCCAAATTGTAAAATCGTCTTATCTATTGGCGATTTCGTTCCAATTCACATTCCAAGTAATATTCGGCATGCTAATTACATTGCCGGTTGCCAAATTGCATTATCTCTTATAGTTTCCGAGATATGGACTATCGATAATTTACACCTTAGGCTCTGCTTCTAACTTGGGCCCAAATTGTAAAATGGTCTTATCTATTGGCGATTTCGTTCCAATTCACATTCCAAGTAATATTCGGCATGCTAATTACATTGCCGGTTGCCAAATTGAATTATCTCCTATAGTTTCCGAGATATGGACTATCGATAATTTACACCTTAGGCTCTGCTTCTAACTTGGGCCCAAATTGTAAAATGGTCTTACCTATTGGCGATTTCGTTCCAATTCACATTCCAAGTAATATTCGGCATGCTAATTACATTGCCGGTGGCCAAGTTGCATTATCTCTTATAGTTTCCGAGATATGGACTATCGATAATTTACACCTTAGGCTCTGCTTCTAACTTGGGCCCAAATTGTAAAATGGTCTTATCTATTGGCGATTTCGTTCCAATTCACATTCCAAGTAATATTCGGAATGCTAATTACATTGCCGGTTCCCAAATTGCATTATCTCTTATAGTTTCCGAGATATGGACTATCGATTATTTTTAACCTTAGGCTATGCTTCTAACTTGGGCCCAAACTGTAAAATGGTCTTATCTATTGGCGATTTCGTTCCAATTCACATTCCAAGTAGTATTCGGCATGCTAATTACATTGCCGGTTGCCAAATTGCATTATCTCTTATAGTTTCCGAGATATGGACTATCGATAATTTACACCTTAGGCTCTGCTTCTAACTTGGGCCCAAATTGTAAAATGGTCTTATCTATTGGCGATTTCGTCCCAATTCACAATCCAAGTAATATTCGGCATGCTAATTACATTGCCGGTTGCGAAATTGCTTTATCTCTTATAGTTTTCGAGATATGGACTATCGATAATTTACACCTTAGGCTCTGCTTCTAACTTGGGCCCAAATTGTAAAATGGTCTTATCTATTGGCGATTTCGTTCCAATTCACATTCCAAGTAATATTCGGCATGCTAATTACATTGCCGGTTGCCAAATTGCATTATCTCTTTTAGTTTCCGAGATATGGACTATCGATAAATTACACTTTAGGCTCTGCTTCTAACTTGGGCCCAAATTGTAAAATGGTCTTATCTATTGGCGATTTCGTTCCAATTCACATTCCAAGTAACATTCGGCATGCTAATTACATTGCCGGTTGCCAAATTGCATTATCTCTTATAGTTTCCGAGATATGGACTATCGATAATTTACACCTTAGGCTCTGCTTCTAACTTGGGCCCAAATTGTAAAATGGCCTTATCTATTGGCGATTTCGTTCCAATTCACATTCCAAGTAATATTCGGCATGCTAATTACATTGCCGGTTGCCAAATTGCATTATCTCTTATAGTTTCCGAGATATGGACTATCGATAATTTACACCTTAGGCTCTGCTTCTAACTTGGGCCCAAATTGTAAAATGGTCTTATCTATTGGCGATTTCGTTCCAATTCACATTCCAAGTAATATTCGGCATGCTAATTACATTGCCGGTGGCCAAATTGAATTATCTCTTATAGTTTCCGAGATATGGACTATCGATAATTTACACCTTAGGCTCTGCTTCTAACTTGGGCCCAAATTGTAAAATGGTCTTACCTATTGGCGATTTCGTTCCAATTCACATTCCAAGTAATATTAGGCATGCTAAATACATTGCCGGTTGCCAAATTGCATTATCTCTTATAGTTTCCGAGATATGGACTATCGATAATTTACACCTTAGGCTCTGCTTCTAACTTGGGCCCAAATTGTAAAATGGCCTTATCTATTGGCGATTTCGTTCCAATTCACATTCCAAGTAATATTCGGCATGCTAATTACATTGCCGGTTGCCAAATTGCATTATCTCTTATAGTTTCCGAGATATGGACTATCGATAATTTACACCTTAGGCTCTGCTTCTAACTTGGGCCCAAATTGTAAAATGGTCTTATCTATTGGCGATTTCGTTCCAATTCACATTCCAAGTAATATTCGGCATGCTAATTACATTGCCAGTTGCCAAATTGCATTATCTCTTATAGTTTCCGAGATATGGACTATGGATAATTTACACCTTAGGCTCTGCTTCTAACTTGGGCCCAAATTGTAAAATGGTCTTATCTATTGCCGATTTCGTTCCAATTCACATTCCAAGTAATATTCGGCATGCTAATTACATTGCCGGTTACCAAATTGCATTATCTCTTATAGTTTCCGAGATATGGACTATCGATAATTTACACCTTAGGCTCTGCTTCTAACTTGGGCCCAAATTGTAAAATGGTCTTATCTATTGGCGATTTCATTCCAATTCACATTCCAAGTAATATTCGGCATGCTAATTACATTGCCGGTTGCCAAATTGCATTATCCCTTATAGTTTCCGATATATGGACTATCGATAATTTACACCTTAGGCTCTGCTTCTAACTTGGGCCCAAATTGTAAAATGGTCTTATCTATTGGCGATTTCGTTCCAATTCACATTCCAAGTAATATTCGGCATGCTAATTACATTGCCGGTTGCCAAATTGCATTATCTCTTATAGTTTCCGAGATATGGACTATCGATAATTTACACCTTAGGCTCTGCTTCTAACTTGGGCCCAAATTGTAAAATGGCCTTATCTATTGGCGATTTCGTTCCAATTCACATTCCAAGTAATATTCGGCATGCTAATTAAATTGCCGGTTGCCAAATTGCATTATCTCTTATAGTTTCCGAGATATGGACTATCGATAATTTACACCTTAGGCTCTGCTTCTAACTTGGGCCCAAATTGTAAAATGGTCTTATCTATTGGCGATTTCGTTCCAATTCACATTCCAAGTAATATTCGGCATGCTAATTACATTGCCGGTTGCCAAATTGCATTATCTCTTATAGTTTCCGAGATATGGACTATCGATAATTTACACCTTAGGGTCTGCTTCTAACTTGGGCCCAAACTGTAAAATGGTCTTATCTATTGGCGATTTCGTTCCAATTCACATTCCAAGTATTATTCGGCATGCTAATTACATTGCCGGTTGCCAAATTGCATTATCTCTTATTGTTTCCGAGATATGGACTATCGATAATTTACACCTTAGGCTCTGCTTCTAACTTGGGCCCAAATTGTAATATGGTCTTATCTATTGGCGATTTCGTTCCAATTCACATTCCAAGTAATATTCGGCATGCTAATTACATTGCCGGTTGCCAAATTGCATTATCCCTTATAGTTTCCGAGATATGGACTATCGATAATTTACACCTTAGGCTCTGCTTCTAACTTGGGCCCAAATTGTAAAATGGTCTTATCTATTGGCGATTTCGTTCCAATTCACATTCCAAGTAATATTCGGCATGCTAATTACATTGCCGGTTGCCAAATTGCATTATCTCTTATAGTTTCCGAGATATGGACTATCGATAATTTACACCTTAGGCTCTGCTTCTAACTTGTGCCCAAATTGTAAAATGGTCTTATCTATTGGCGATTTCGTTCCAATTCACATTCCAAGTAATATTCGGCATGCTAATTACATTGCCGGTTGCCAAATTGCATTATCTCTTACAGTTTCCGAGATATGGACTATCGATAATTTACACCTTAGGCTCTGCTTCTAACTTGGGCCCAAATTGTAAAATGGTCTTATCTATTGGCGATTTCGTTCCAATTCACATTCCAAGTAATATTCGGCATGCTAATTACATTGCCGGTTGCCAAATTGCATTATCTCTAATAGTTTCCGAGATATGGACTATCGGTAATTTACACCTTAGGCTCTGCTTCTAACTTGGGCCCAAATTGTAAAATGGTCTTATCTATTGGCTATTTCGTTCCAATTCACATTCCAAGTAATATCCGGCATGCTAATTTCATTGCCGGTTGCCAAATTGCATTATCTCTTATAGTTTCCGAGATATGGACTATCGATAATTTACACCTTAGGCTCTGCTTCTAACTTGGGCCCAAATTGTAAAATGGCCTTATCTATTGCCGATTTCGTTCCAATTCACATTCCAAGTAATATTCGGCATGCTAATTACATTGCCGGTTGCCAAATTGCATTATCTCTTATAGTTTCCGAGATATGGACTATCGATAATTTACACCTTAGGCTCTGCTTCTAACTTGGGCCCAAATTGTAAAATGGTCTTATCTATTGGCGATTTCATTCCAATTCACATTCCAAGTAATATTCGGCATGCTAATTACATTGCCGGTTGCCAAATTGCATTATCTCTTATAGTTTCCGAGATATGGACTATCGATAATTTACACCTTAGGCTTTGTTTCTAACTTGGGCCCAATTTGTAAAATGGTCTTATCTATTGGCGATTTCGTTCCAATTCACATTCCAAGTAATATTCGGCATGCTAATTACATTGCCGGTTGCCAAATTGCATTATCTCTTGTAGTTTCCGAGATATGGACTATCGATAATTTACACCTTAGGCTCTGCTTCTAACTTGGGCCCAAATTGTAAAATCGCCTTATCTATTGGCGATTTCGTTCCAATTCACATTCCAAGTAATATTCGGCATGCTAATTACATTGCCGGTTGCCAAATTGCATTATCTCTTATAGTTTCCGAGATATGGACTATCGATAATTTACACCTTAGGCTCTGCTTCTAACTTGGGCCCAAATTGTAAAATGGTCTTATCTATTGCCGATTTCGTTCCAATTCACATTCCAAGTAATATTCGGCATGCTAATTACATTGCCGGTTGCCAAATTGCATTATCTCTTATAGTTTCCGAGATATGGACTATCGATAATTTACACCTTTGGCTCTGCTTCTAACTTGGGCCCAAATTGTAAAATGGTCTTATCTATTGGCGATTTCATTCCAATTCACATTCCAAGTAATATTCGGCATGCTAATTACATTGCCGGTTGCCAAATTGCATTATCTCTTGTAGTTTCCGAGATATGGACTATCGATAATTTACACCTTAGGCTCTGCTTCTAACTTGGGCCCAAATTGTAAAATCGCCTTATCTATTGGCGATTTCGTTCCAATTCACATTCCAAGTAATATTCGGCATGCTAATTACATTGCCGGTTGCCAAATTGCATTATCTCTTATAGTTTCCGAGATATGGACTATCGATAATTTACACCTTAGGCTCTGCTTCTAACTTGGACCCAAATTGTAAAATGGTCTTACCTATTGGGGATTTCGTTCCAATTCACATTCCAAGTAATATTCGGCATGCTAATTACATTGCCGGTTGCCAAATTGCATTATCTCTTATAGTTTCCGAGATATGGACTATCGATAATTTACACCTTAGGCTCTGCTTCTAACTTGGGCCCAAATTGTAAAATGGTCTTATCTATTGGCGATTTCGTTCCAATTCACATTCCAAGTAATATTCGGCATGCTAATTACATTGCCGGCTGCCAAATTGCATTATCTCTTGTAGTTTCCGAGATATGGACTATCGATAATTTACACCTTAGGCTCTGCTTCTAACTTGGACCCAAATTGTAAAATGGTCTTACCTATTGGGGATTTCGTTCCAATTCACATTCCAAGTAATATTCGGCATGCTAATTACATTGCCGGTTGCCAAATTGCATTATCTCTTGTAGTTTCCGAGATATGGACTATCGATAATTTACACCTTAGGCTCTGCTTCTAACTTGGGCCCAAATTGTAAAATCGCCTTATCTATTGGCGATTTCATTCCAATTCACATTCCAAGTAATATTCGGCATGCTAATTACATTGCCGGTTGCCAAATTGCATTATCTCTTGTAGTTTCCGAGATATGGACTATCGATAATTTACACCTTAGGCTCTGCTTCTAACTTGGGCCCAAATTGTAAAATGGTCTTACCTATTGGCGATTTCGTTCCAATTCACATTCCAAGTAATATTCGGCATGCTAATTACATTGCCGGTTGCCAAATTGCATTATCTCTTATAGTTTCCGAGATATGGACTATCGATAATTTACACCTTAGGCTCTGCTTCTAACTTGGGCCCAAATTGTAAAATGGTCTTATCTATTGCCGATTTCGTTCCAATTCACATTCCAAGTAATATTCGGCATGCTAATTACATTGCCGGTTGCCAAATTGCATTATCTCTTATAGTTTCCGAGATATGGACTATCGATAATTTACACCTTAGGCTCTGCTTCTAACTTGGGCCCAAATTGTAAAATGGTCTTATCTATTGGCGATTTCATTCCAATTCACATTCCAAGTAATATTCGGCATGCTAATTACATTGCCGGTTGCCAAATTGCATTATCTCTTGTAGTTTCCGAGATATGGACTATCGATAATTTACACCTTAGGCTCTGCTTTTAACTTGGGCCCAAATTGTAAAATCGCCTCATCTATTGGCGATTTCGTTCCAATTCACATTCCAAGTAATATTCGGCATGCTAATTACATTGCCGGTTGCCAAATTGCATTATCTCTTATAGTTTCCGAGATATGGACTATCGATAATTTACACCTTAGGTTCTGCTTCTAACTTGGGCCCAAATTGTAAAATGGTCTTACCTATTGGCGATTTCGTTCCAATTCACATTCCAAGTAATATTCGGCATGCTAATTACATTGCCGGTTGCCAAATTGCATTATCTCTTATAGTTTCCGAGATATGGACTATCGATAATTTACACCTTAGGCTCTGCTTCTAACTTGGGCCCAAATTGTAAAATCGTCTTATCTATTGGCGATTTCGTTCCAATTCACATTCCAAGTAATATTCGGCATGCTAATTACATTGCCGGTTGTCAAATTGCATTATCTCTTATAGTTTCCGAGATATGGACTATCGATAATTTACACCTTAGGCTCTGCTTCTAACTTGGGCCCAAATTGTAAAATGGTCTTATCTATTGGCGATTTCGTTCCAATTCACATTCCAAGTAATATTCGGCATGCTAATTACATTGCCGGTTGCCAAATTGAATTATCTCCTATAGTTTCCGAGATATGGACTATCGATAATTTACACCTTAGGCTCTGCTTCTAACTTGGGCCCAAATTGTAAAATGGTCTTACCTATTGGCGATTTCGTTCCAATTCACATTCCAAGTAATATTCGGCATGCTAATTACATTGCCGGTTGCGAAATTGCTTTATCTCTTATAGTTTCCGAGATATGGACTATCGATTATTTACACCTTAGGCTCTGCTTCTAACTTGGGCCCAAATTGTAAAATGGTCTTATCTAATGGCGATTTCGTTCCAATTCACATTCCAAGTAATATTAGGCATGCTAATTACATTGCCGGTTGCCAAATTGCATTATCTCTTTTAGTTTCCGAGATATGGACTATCGATAATTTACACCTTAGGCTCTGCTTCTAACTTGGGCCCAAATTGTAAAATGGTCTTATCTATTGGCGATTTCGTTCCAATTCACATTCCAAGTAACATTCGGCATGCTAATTACATTGCCGGTTGCCAAATTGCATTATCTCTTATAGTTTCCGAGATATGGACTATCGATAATTTACACCTTAGGCTCTGCTTCTAACTTGGGCCCAAATTGTAAAATGGCCTTATCTATTGGCGATTTCGTTCCAATTCACATTCCAAGTAATATTCGGCATGCTAATTACATTGCCGGTTGCCAAATTGCATTATCTCTTTTAGTTTCCGAGATATGGACTATCGATAATTTACACCTTAGGCTCTGCTTCTAACTTGGGCCCAAATTGTAAAATGGTCTTATCTATTGGCGATTTCGTTCCAATTCACATTCCAAGTAACATTCGACATGCTAATTACATTGCCGGTTTCCAAATTGCATTATCTCTTATAGTTTCCGAGATATGGACTATCGATAATTTACACCTTAGGCTCTGCTTCTAAGTTGGGCCCAAATTGTAAAATGGTCTTATCTATTATCGATTTCGTTCCAATTCACATTCCAAGTAATATTCGGCATGCTAATTACATTGCCGGTGGCCAAATTAAATTATCTCTTACTGTTTCCGAGATA
The DNA here is from genome assembly GCF_030347505.1 of Rhynchophorus ferrugineus. NCBI lineage: Eukaryota > Metazoa > Arthropoda > Insecta > Coleoptera > Curculionidae > Rhynchophorus > Rhynchophorus ferrugineus. Next base: position 231,921 of record NW_027472710.1, on the reverse strand, counting down.
TGGACTATCGATAATTTACACCTTGGGCTCTGCTTCTAACTTGGGCCCAAATTGTAAAATGGTCTTACCTATTGGCGATTTCGTTCCAATTCACATTCCAAGTAATATTCGGCATGCTAATTACATTGCCGGTTGCCAAATTGCATTATCTCTTATAGTTTCCGAGATATGGACTATCGATAATTTACACCTTAGGCTCTGCTTCTAACTTGGGCCCAAATTGTAAAATGGTCTTATCTATTGGCGATTTCGTTCCAATTCACATTCCAAGTAATATTCGGCATGCTAATTACATTGCCAGTTGCCAAATTGCATTATCTCTTATAGTTTCCGAGATATGGACTATGGATAATTTACACCTTAGGCTCTGCTTCTAACTTGGGCCCAAATTGTAAAATGGTCTTATCTATTGCCGATTTCGTTCCAATTCACATTCCAAGAAATATTCGGCATGCTAATTACATTTCCGGTTGCCAAATTGCATTATCTCTTATAGTTTCCGAGATATGGACTATCGATAATTTACACCTTAGGCTCTGCTTCTAACTTGGGCCCAAATTGTAAAATGGTCTTATCTATTGGCGATTTCATTCCAATTCACATTCCAAGTAATATTCGGCATGCTAATTACATTGCCGGTTGCCAAATTGCATTATCTCTTATAGTTTCCGAGATATGGACTATCGATAATTTACACCTTAGGCTCTGCTTCTAACTTGGGCCCAAATTGTAAAATGGTCTTATCTATTGGCGATTTCGTTCCAATTCACATTCCAAGTAATATTCGGCATGATAATTACATTGCCGGTTGCCAAATTGCATTATCTCTTACAGTTTCCGAGATATGGACTATCGATAATTTACACCTTAGGCTCTGCTTCTAACTTGGGCCCAAATTGTAAATTGGTCTTATCTATTGGCGATTTCGTTCCAATTCACATTCCAAGTAATATTCGGCATGCTAATTACATTGCCGGTTGCCAAATTGCATTATCTCTTATAGTTTCCGAGATATGGACTATCGATAATTTACACCTTAGGCTCTGCTTCTAACTTGGGCCCAAATTGTAAAATGGTCTTATCTATTGGCGATTTCGTTCCAATTCACATTCCAAGTAATATTCGGCATGCTAATTACATTGCCGGTTGCCAAATTGCATTATCTCTTATAGTTTCCGAGATATGGACTATCGATAATTTACACCTTAGGCTCTGCTTTTAACTTGGGCCCAAATTGTAAAATGGTCTTATCTATTGGCGATTTGGTTCCAATTCACATTCCAAGTAATATTCGGCATGCTAATTGCATTGCCGGTTGCCAAATTGCATTATCTCTTATAGCTTCCGAGATATGGACTGTCGATAATTTACACCTTAGGCTCTGCTTCTAACTTGGGCCCAAATTGTAAAATGGTCTTATCTATTGGCGATTTCGTTCCAATTCACTTTCCAAGTAATATTCGGCATGCTAATTACATTGCCGGTTGCCAAATTGCATTATCTCTTATAGTTTCCGAGATATGGACTATCGATAATTTACACCTTAGGCTCTGCTTCTAACTTGGGCAAAAATTGTAAAATCGTCTTATCTATTGGCGATTTCGTTCCAATTCACATTCCAAGTAATATTCGGCATGCTAACTACATTGCCGGTTGCCAAATTTCATTATCTCTTATAGTTTCCGAGATATGGACTATCGATAATTTACACCTTAGGCTCTGCTTCTAACTTGGGCCCAAATTGTAAAATGGTCTTATCTATTGGCGATTTCGTTCCAATTCACATTCCAAGTAATATTCGGCATGCTAATTACATTGCCGGTTGCCAAATTGAATTATCTCTTATAGTTTCCGAGATATGGACTATCGATAATTTACACCTTAGGCTCTGCTTCCAACTTGGGCCCAAATTGTAAAATGGTCTTATCTATTGGCGATTTCGTTCAAATTCACATTCCAAGTAGTATTCGGCATGCTAATTACATTGCCGGTTGCCAAATTGCATTATCTCTTATAGTTTCCGAGATATGGACTATCGATAATTTACACATTAGTCTCTGCTTCTAACTTGGGCCCAAATTGTAAAATGGTCTTATCTATTGGCGATTTCGTTCCAATTCACATTCCAAGTAATATTCGGCATGCTAATTACATTGCCGGTTGCCAAATTGCATTACTTCTTATAGTTTCCGAGATATGGACTATCGATAATTTACACCTTAGGCTCTGCTTCTAACTTGGGCCCAAATTGTAAAATGGTCTTATCTATTGGCGATTTCGTTCCAATTCACTTTCCAAGTAATATTCGGCATGCTAATTACATTGCCGGTTGCCAAATTGAATTATCTCTTATAGTTTCCGAGATATGGACTATCGATAATTTACACCTTAGGCTCTGCTTCTAACTTGGGCCCAAATTGTAAAATCGTCTTATCTATTGGCGATTTCGTTCCAATTCACATTCCAAGTAATATTCGGCATGCTAATTACATTGCCGGTGGCCAAGTTGCATTATCTCTTATAGTTTCCGAGATATGGACTATCGATAATTTACACCTTAGGCTCTGCTTCTAACTTGGGCCCAAATTGTAAAATGGTCTTATCTATTGGCGATTTCGTTCCAATTCACATTCCAAGTAATATTCGGCATGCTAATTACATTGCCGGTTCCCAAATTGCATTATCTCTTATAGTTTCCGAGATATGGACTATCGATTATTTTTAACCTTAGGCTATGCTTCTAACTTGGGCCCAAACTGTAAAATGGTCTTATCTATTGGCGATTTCGTTCCAATTCACATTCCAAGTAGTATTCGGCATGCTAATTACATTGCCGGTTGCCAAATTGCATTATCTCTTATAGTTTCCGAGATATGGATTATCGATAATTTACACCTTAGACTCTGCTTCTAACTTGGGCCCAAATTGTAAAATGGTCTTATCTATTGGCGATTTCGTCCCAATTCACATTCCAAGTAATATTCGCCATGCTAATTACATTGCCGGTTGCGAAATTGCTTTATCTCTTATAGTTTCCGAGATATGGACTATCGATAATTTACACCTTAGGCTCTGCTTCTAACTTGGGCCCAAATTGTAAAATGGTCTTATCTAATGGCGATTTCGTTCCAATTCACATTCCAAGTAATATTAGGCATGCTAATTACATTGCCGGTTGCCAAATTGCATTATCTCTTTTAGTTTCCGAGATATGGACTATCGATAATTTACACCTTAGGCTCTGCTTCTAACTTGGGCCCAAATTGTAAAATGGTCTTATCTATTGGCGATTTCGTTCCAATTCACATTCCAAGTAACATTCGGCATGCTAATTACATTGCCGGTTGCCAAATTGCATTATCTCTTATAGTTTCCGAGATATGGACTATCGATAATTTACACCTTAGGCTCTGCTTCTAACTTGGGCCCAAATTGTAAAATGGCCTTATCTATTGGCGATTTCGTTCCAATTCACATTCCAAGTAATATTCGGCATGCTAATTACATTGCCGGTTGCCAAATTGCATTATCTCTTTTAGTTTCCGAGATATGGACTATCGATAATTTACACCTTAGGCTCTGCTTCTAACTTGGGCCCAAATTGTAAAATGGTCTTATCTATTGGCGATTTCGTTCCAATTCACATTCCAAGTAACATTCGACATGCTAATTACATTGCCGGTTTCCAAATTGCATTATCTCTTATAGTTTCCGAGATATGGACTATCGATAATTTACACCTTAGGCTCTGCTTCTAAGTTGGGCCCAAATTGTAAAATGGTCTTATCTATTATCGATTTCGTTCCAATTCACATTCCAAGTAATATTCGGCATGCTAATTACATTGCCGGTGGCCAAATTAAATTATCTCTTACTGTTTCCGAGATATGGACTATCGATAATTTACACCTTGGGCTCTGCTTCTAACTTGGGCCCAAATTGTAAAATGGTCTTACCTATTGGCGATTTCGTTCCAATTCACATTCCAAGTAATATTCGGCATGCTAATTACATTGCCGGTTGCCAAATTGCATTATCTCTTATAGTTTCCGAGATATGGACTATCGATAATTTACACCTTAGGCTCTGCTTCTAACTTGGGCCCAAATTGTAAAATGGTCTTATCTATTGGCGATTTCGTTCCAATTCACATTCCAAGTAATATTCGGCATGCTAATTACATTGCCAGTTGCCAAATTGCATTATCTCTTATAGTTTCCGAGATATGGACTATGGATAATTTACACCTTAGGCTCTGCTTCTAACTTGAGCCCAAATTGTAAAATGGTCTTATCTATTGCCGATTTCGTTCCAATTCACATTCCAAGTAATATTCGGCATGCTAATTACATTTCCGGTTGCCAAATTGCATTATCTCTTATAGTTTCCGAGATATGGACTATCGATAATTTACACCTTAGGCTCTGCTTCTAACTTGGGCCCAAATTGTAAAATGGTCTTATCTATTGGCGATTTCATTCCAATTCACATTCCAAGTAATATTCGGCATGCTAATTACATTGCCGGTTGCCAAATTGCATTATCTCTTATAGTTTCCGAGATATGGACTATCGATAATTTACACCTTAGGCTCTGCTTCTAACTTGGGCCCAAATTGTAAAATGGTCTTATCTATTGGCGATTTCGTTCCAATTCACATTCCAAGTAATATTCGGCATGATAATTACATTGCCGGTTGCCAAATTGCATTATCTCTTACAGTTTCCGAGATATGGACTATCGATAATTTACACCTTAGGCTCTGCTTCTAACTTGGGCCCAAATTGTAAATTGGTCTTATCTATTGGCGATTTCGTTCCAATTCACATTCCAAGTAATATTCGGCATGCTAATTACATTGCCGGTTGCCAAATTGCATTATCTCTTATAGTTTCCGAGATATGGACTATCGATAATTTACACCTTAGGCTCTGCTTCTAACTTGGGCCCAAATTGTAAAATGGTCTTATCTATTGGCGATTTCGTTCCAATTCACATTCCAAGTAATATTCGGCATGCTAATTACATTGCCGGTTGCCAAATTGCATTATCTCTTATAGTTTCCGAGATATGGACTATCGATAATTTACACCTTAGGCTCTGCTTTTAACTTGGGCCCAAATTGTAAAATGGTCTTATCTATTGGCGATTTGGTTCCAATTCACATTCCAAGTAATATTCGGCATGCTAATTGCATTGCCGGTTGCCAAATTGCATTATCTCTTATAGCTTCCGAGATATGGACTGTCGATAATTTACACCTTAGGCTCTGCTTCTAACTTGGGCCCAAATTGTAAAATGGTCTTATCTATTGGCGATTTCGTTCCAATTCACTTTCCAAGTAATATTCGGCATGCTAATTACATTGCCGGTTGCCAAATTGCATTATCTCTTATAGTTTCCGAGATATGGACTATCGATAATTTACACCTTAGGCTCTGCTTCTAACTTGGGCAAAAATTGTAAAATCGTCTTATCTATTGGCGATTTCGTTCCACTTCACATTCCAAGTAATATTCGGCATGCTAACTACATTGCCGGTTGCCAAATTTCATTATCTCTTATAGTTTCCGAGATATGGACTATCGATAATTTACACCTTAGGCTCTGCTTCTAACTTGGGCCCAAATTGTAAAATGGTCTTATCTATTGGCGATTTCGTTCCAATTCACATTCCAAGTAATATTCGGCATGCTAATTACATTGCCGGTTGCCAAATTGAATTATCTCTTATAGTTTCCGAGATATGGACTATCGATAATTTACACCTTAGGCTCTGCTTCTAACTTGGGCCCAAATTGTAAAATGGTCTTATCTATTGGCGATTTCGTTCCAATTCACATTCCAAGTAGTATTCGGCATGCTAATTACATTGCCGGTTGCCAAATTGCATTATCTCTTATAGTTTCCGAGATATGGACTATCGATAATTTACACATTAGTCTCTGCTTCTAACTTGGGCCCAAATTGTAAAATGGTCTTATCTATTGGCGATTTCGTTCCAATTCACATTCCAAGTAATATTCGGCATGCTAATTACATTGCCGGTTGCCAAATTGCATTACTTCTTATAGTTTCCGAGATATGGACTATCGATAATTTACACCTTAGGCTCTGCTTCTAACTTGGGCCCAAATTGTAAAATGGTCTTATCTATTGGCGATTTCGTTCCAATTCACTTTCCAAGTAATATTCGGCATGCTAATTACATTGCCGGTTGCCAAATTGCATTATCTCTTATAGTTTCCGAGATATTGACTATCGATAATTTACACCTCAGGCTCTGCTTCTAACTTGGGCCCAAATTGTAAAATGGTCTTATCTTTTGGCGATTTCGTTCCAATTCACTCTCCAAGTAATATTCGGCATGCTAATTACATTGCCGGTTGCCAAATTGCATTATCTCTTGTAGTTTCCGAGATATGGACTATCGATAATTTACACCTTAGGCTCTGCTTCTAACTTGGGCCCAAATTGTAAAATGGTCTTATCTATTGGCGATTTCGTTCCAATTCACTTTCCAAGTAATATTCGGCATGCAATTTACATTGCCGGTTGCCAAATTGCATTATCTCTTATAGTTTCCGAGATATGGACTATCGATAATTTACACCTCAGGCACTGCTTCTAACTGGGGCCCAAATTGTAAAATGGCCTTATCTTTTGGCGATTTCGTTCCAATTCACTCTCCAAGTAATATTCGGCATGCTAATTACATTGCCGGTTGCCAAATTGCATTATCTCTTATAGTTTCCGAGATATGGACTATCGATAATTTACACCTTAGGCTCTGCTTCTAACTTGGGCTCAAATTGTAAAATGGTCTTATCTATTGGCGATTTCGTTCCAATTCACATTCCAAGTAATATTCGGCATGCTAATTGCATTGCCGGTTGCCAAATTGCATTATCTCTTATAGCTTCCGAGATATGGACTGTCGATAATTTACACCTTAGGCTCTGCTTCTAACTTGGGCCCAAATTGTAAAATGGTCTTATCTATTGGCTATTTCGTTCCAATTCACTTTCCAAGTAATATTCGGCATGCTAATTACATTGCCGATTGCCAAATTGCATTATCTCTTATAGTTTCCGAGATATGGACTATCGATAATTTACACCTTAGGCTCTGCTTCTAACTTGGGCCCAAATTGTAAAATGGTCTTATCTATTGGCGATTTCGTTCCAATTCACTTTCCAAGTAATATTCGGCATGCTAATTACATTGCCGGTTGCCAAATTGCATTATCTCTTATAGTTTCCGAGATATGGACTATCGATAATTTACACCTTAGGCTCTGCTTCTAACTTGGGCCCAAATTGTAAAATGGTCTTATCTATTGGCGATTTCGTTCCAATTCACATTCCAAGTAATATTCGGCATGCTAATTACATTGCCGGTTGCCAAATTGCATTATCTCTTATAGTTTATGAGATATGGACTATCGATAATTTACACCTTAGGCTCTGCTTCTAACTTGGGCCCAAATTGTAAAATGGTCTTATCTATTGGAGATTTCGTTCCAATTCACATTCCAAGTAATATTCGGCATGCTAATTACATTGCCGGTTGCCAAATTGCATTATCTCTTATAGTTTCCGAGATATGGACTATCGATAATTTACACCTTAGGCTCTGCTTCTAACTTGGCCCAAATTGTAAAATCGTCTTATCTATTGGCGATTTCGTTCCAATTCACATTCCAAGTAATATTCGGCATGCTAATTACATTGCCGGTTGCCAAATTGCATTATCTCTTATAGTTTCCGAGATATGGACTATCGATAATTTACACCTTAGGCTCTGCTTCTAACTTGGGCCCAAATTGTAAAATGGTCTTATCTATTGGCGATTTCGTTCCAATTCACATTCCAAGTAATATCCGGCATGCTAATTACATTGCCGGTTGCCAAATTGAATTATCTCTTATAGTTTCCGAGATATGGACTATCGATAATTTACACCTTAGGCTCTGCTTCTAACTTGGGCCCAAATTGTAAAATGGTCTTACCTATTGGCGATTTCGTTCCAATTCACATTCCAAGTAATATTCGGCATGCTAATTACATTGCCGGTTGCCAAATTGCATTATCTCTTATAGTTTCCGAGATATGGACTATCGGTAATTTACACCTTAGGCTCTGCTTCTAACTTGGGCCCAAATTGTAAAATGGTCTTATCTATTGGCGATTTCGTTCCAATTCACATTCCAAGTAATATCCGGCATGCTAATTACATTGCCGGTTGCCAAATTGAATTATCTCTTATAGTTTCCGAGATATGGACTATCGATAATTTACACCTTAAGCTCTGCTTCTAACTTGGACCCAAATTGTAAAATGGTCTTATCTATTGGCGATTTCGTTCCAATTCACATTCCAAGTAATATTCGGCATGCTAATTACATTGCCGGTTGCCAAATTGCATTATCCCTTATAGTTTCCGAGATATGGACTATCGATAATTTACACCTTAGGCTCTGCTTCTAACTTGGGCCCAAATTGTATAATGGTCTTATCTATTGCCGATTTCGTTCCAATTCACATTCCAAGTAATATTCGGCATGCTAATTACATTGCCGGTTGCCAAATTGCATTATCTCTTATAGTTTCCGAGATATGGACTATCGATAATTTACACCTTAGGCTCTGCTTCTAACTTGGGCCCAAATTGTAAAATGGTCTTATCTATTGGAGATTTCATTCCAATTAACATTCCAAGTAATATTCGGCATGCTAATTACATTGCCGGTTGCCAAATTGCATTATCTCTTATAGTTTCCGAGGTCTTATCTATTGGCGATTTCGTTCCAATTCACATTCCAAGTAATATTCGGCATGCTAATTACATTGCCGGTTGCCAAATTGCATTATCTCTTATAGTTTCCGAGATATGGACTATCGATAATTTACACCTTAGGCTCTGCTTCTAACTTGGGCCCAAATTGTAAAATGGTCTTACCTATTGGCGATTTCGTTCCAATTCACATTCCAAGTAATATTCGGCATGCTAATTACTTTGCCGGTTGCCAAATTGCATTATCTCTTATAGTTTCCGAGATATGGACTATCGATAATTTACACCTTAGGCTCTGCTTCTAACTTGGGCCCAAATTGTAAAATGGTCTTATCTATTGGCGATTTCGTTCCAATTCACATTCCAAGTAATACTCGGCATGCTAATTACATTGCCGGTTGCCAAATTGCATTATCTCTTATAGTTTCCGAGATATGGACTATCGATTATTTACATCTTAGGCTCTGCTTCTAACTTGGGCCCAAATTGTAAAAGGGTCTTATCTATTGGCGATTTCGTTCCAATTCACATTCCAAGTAATATTCGGCATGCTAATTACATTGCCGGTTGCCAAATTGCATTATCTCTTATAGTTTCCGAGATATGGACTATCGATAATTTACACCTTAGGCTCTGCTTCTAACTTGGGCCCAAATTGTAAAATGGTCTTATCTATTGCTGATTTCGTTCCAATTCACAATCCAAGTAATATTCGGCATGCTAATTACATTGCCGGTTGCCAAATTGCATTATCTCTTATTGTTTCCGAGATATGGACTATCGATAATTTACACCTTAGGCTCTGCTTCTAACTTGGGCCCAAATTGTAAAATGGTCTTATCTATTGGCGATTTCATTCCAATTCACATTCCAAGTAATATTCGGCATGCTAATTACATTGCCGGTTGCCAAATTGCATTATCTCTTATAGTTTCCGAGATATGGACTATCGATAATTTACACCTTAGGCTCTGCTTCTAACTTGGGCCCAAATTGTAAAATGGTCTTATCTATTGGCGATTTCGTTCCAATTCACATTCCAAGTAATATTCGGCATGCTAATTACATTGCCGGTTGCCAAATTGCATTATCTCTTATAGTTTCCTAGATATGGACTATCGATAATTTACACCTTAGGCTCTGCTTCTAACTTGGGCCCAAATTGTAATATGGTCTTATCTATTGGCGATTTCGTTCCAATTCACATTCCAAGTAATATTCGGCATGCTAATTACATTGCCGGTTGCCAAATTGCATTATCTCTTATAGTTTCCGAGATATGGACTATCGATAATTTACACCTTAGGCTCTGCTTCTAACTTGGGCCCAAATTGTAAAATGGTCTTATCTATTGGCGATTTCGTTCCAATTCACATTCCAAGTAATATTCGGCATGCTAATTACATTGCCGGTTGCCAAATTGCATTATCTCTTATAGTTTCCGAGATATGGACTATCGATAATTTACACCTTAGGCTCTGCTTCTAACTTGGGCCCAAATTGTAAAATGATCTTATCTATTGGCGATTTCGTTCCAATTCACATTCCAAGTAATACTCGGCATGCTAATTACATTGCCGGTTGCCAAATTGCATTATCTCTTATAGTTTCCGAGATATGGACTATCGATTATTTACATCTTAGGCTCTGCTTCTAACTTGGGCCCAAATTGTAAAATGGTCTTATCTATTGGCGATTTCGTTCCAATTCACATTCCAAGTAATATTCGGCATGCTAATTACATTGCCGGTTGCCAAATTGCATTATCTCTTATAGTTTCCGAGATATGGACTATCGATAATTTACACCTTAGGCTCTGCTTCTAACTTGGGCCCAAATTGTAAAATGGTCTTATCTATTGCCGATTTCGTTCCAATTCACAATCCAAGTAATATTCGGCATGCTAATTACATTGCCGGTTGCCAAATTGCATTATCTCTTATTGTTTCCGAGATATGGACTATCGATAATTTACACCTTAGGCTCTGCTTCTAACTTGGGCCCAAATTGTAAAATGGTCTTATCTATTGGCGATTTCATTCCAATTCACATTCCAAGTAATATTCGGCATGCTAATTACATTGCCGGTTGCCAAATTGCATTATCTCTTATAGTTTCCGAGATATGGACTATCGATAATTTACACCTTAGGCTCTGCTTCTAACTTGGGCCCAAATTGTAAAATGGTCTTATCTATTGGCGATTTCGTTCCAATTCACATTCCAAGTAATATTCGGCATGCTAATTACATTGCCGGTTGCCAAATTGCATTATCTCTTATAGTTTCCTAGATATGGACTATCGATAATTTACACCTTAGGCTCTGCTTCTAACTTGGGCCCAAATTGTAATATGGTCTTATCTATTGGCGATTTCGTTCCAATTCACATTCCAAGTAATATTCGGCATACTAATTACATTGCCGGTTGCCAAATTGCATTATCTCTTATAGTTTCCGAGATATGGACTATCGATAATTTACACCTTAGGCTCTGCTTCTAACTTGGGCCCAAATTGTAAAATGGTCTTATCTATTGGCGATTTCGTTCCAATTCACATTCCAAGTAATATTCGGCATGCTAATTACATTGCCGGTTGCCAAATTGCATTATCTCTTATAGTTTCCGAGATATGGACTATCAATAATTTACACCTTAGGCTCTGCTTCTAACTTGGGCCCAAATTGTAAAATGGTCTTATCTATTGGCGATTTCGTTCCAATTCACATTCCAAGTAATATTCGGCATGCTAATTACATTGCCGGTTGCCAAATTGCGTTATCTCTTATAGTTTCCGAGATATGGACTATCGATAATTTACACCTTAGGCTCTGCTTCTAACTTGGGCCCAAATTGTTAAATGGTCTTATCTATTGGCGATTTCGTTCCAATTCACATTCCAAGTAATATTCGGCATGCTAATTACATTGCCGGTTGCCAAATTGCATTATCTCTTATAGTTTCCGAGATATGGACTATCGATAATTTACACCTTAGGCTCTGCTTCTAACTTGGGCCCAAATTGTAATATGGTCTTATCTATTGGCGATTTCGTTCCAATTCACATTCCAAGTAATATTCGGCATGCTAATTACATTGCCGGTTGCCAAATTGCATTATCTCTTATAGTTTCCGAGATATGGACTATCGATAATTTACACCTTAGGCTCTGCTTCTAACTTGGGCCCAAATTGTAAAATCGTCTTATCTATTGGCGATTTCGTTCCAATTCACATTCCAAGTAATATTCGGCATGCTAATTACATTGCCGGTTGCCAAATTGCATTATCTCTAATAGTTTCCGAGATATGGACTATCGGTAATTTACACCTTAGGCTCTGCTTCTAACTTGGGCCCAAATTGTAAAATGGTCTTATCTATTGGCGATTTCGTTCCAATTCACATTCCAAGTAATATTCGGCATGCTAATTACATTGCCGGTTGCCAAATTGCATTATCTCTTATAGTTTCCGAGATATGGACTATCGATAATTTACACCTTAGGCTCTGCTTCTAACTTGGGCCCAAATTGTAAAATGGTCTTATCTATTGCCGATTTCGTTCCAATTCACATTCCAAGTAATATTCGGCATGCTAATTACATTGCCGGTTGCCAAATTGCATTATCTCTTATAGTTTCCGAGATATGGACTATCGATAATTTACACCTTAGGCTCTGCTTCTAACTTGGGCCCAAATTGTAAAATGGTCTTATCTATTGGCGATTTCATTCCAATTCACATTCCAAGTAATATTCGGCATGCTAATTACATTGCCGGTTGCCAAATTGCATTATCTCTTATAGTTTCCGAGATATGGACTATCGATAATTTACACCTTAGGCTCTGCTTCTAACTTGGGCCCAAATTGTAAAATGGTCTTATCTATTGGCGATTTCGTTCCAATTCACATTCCAAGTAATATTCGGCATGCTAATTACATTGCCGGTTGCCAAATTGCATTATGTCTTGTAGTTTCCGAGATATGGACTATCGATAATTTACACCTTAGGCTCTGCTTCTAACTTGGGCCCAAATTGTAAAATGGTCTTATCTATTGGCGATTTCGTTCCAATTCACATTCCAAGTAATATTCGGCATGCTAATTACATTGCCGGTTGCCAAATTGCTTTATCTCTTATAGTTTCCGAGATATGGACTATCGATAATTTACACCTTAGGCTCTGCTTCTAACTTGGGCCCAAATTGTAAAATGGTCTTATCTATTGGCGATTTCGTTCCAATTCACATTCCAAGTAATATTCGGCATGCTAATTACATTGCCGGTTGCCAAATTGCATTATCTCTTATAGTTTCCGAGATATGGACTATCGATAATTTACACCTTAGGCTCTGCTTCTAACTTGGGCCCAAATTGTAAAAAGGTCTTATCTATTGGCGATTTCGTTCCAATTCACATTCCAAGTAATATTCGGCATGCTAATTACATTGCCGGTTGCCAAATTGCATTATCTCTTATAGTTTCCGAGATATGGACTATCGATAATTTACACCTTAGGCTCTGCTTCTAACTTGGGCCCAAATTGTAAAATGGCCTTATCTATTGGCGATTTCGTTCCAATTCACATTCCAAGTAATACTCGGCATGCTGATTACATTGCCGGTTGCCAAATTGCATTATCTCTTATAGTTTCAGAGATATGGACTATCGATAATTTACACCTTAGGCTCTGCTTCTAACTTGGGCCCTAATTGTAAAATGGTCTTATCTATTGGCGATTTCGTTCCAATTCACATTCCAAGTAATATTCGGCATGCTAATTACATTGCCGGTTGCCAAATTGCATTATCTCTTATAGTTTCCGAGATATGGACTATCGATAATTTACACCTTAGGCTCTGCTTCTAACTTGGGCCCAAATTGAAAAATGGTCTTATCTATTGGCGATTTAGTTCCAATTCATATTCCAAGTAATATTCGGCATGCTAATTACATTGCCGGTTGCCAAATTGCATTATCTCTTATAGTTTCCGAGATATGGACTATCGATAATTTACACCTTAGGCTCTGCTTCTAACTTGGGCCCAAATTGTAAAATGGCCTTATCTATTGGCGATTTCGTTCCAATTCACATTCCAAGTAATACTCGGCATGCTGATTACATTGCCGGTTGCCAAATTGCATTATCTCTTATAGTTTCAGAGATATGGACTATCGATAATTTACACCTTAGGCTCTGCTTCTAACTTGGGCCCAAATTGTAAAATGGTCTTATCTATTGGCGATTTCGTTCCAATTCACATTCCAAGTAATATTCGGCATGCTAATTACATTGCCGGTTGCCAAATTGCATTATCTCTTATAGTTTCCGAGATATGGACTATCGATAATTTACACCTTAGGCTCTGCTTCTAACTTGGGCCCAAATTGTAAAATGGTCTTATCTATTGGCGATTTCGTTCCAATTCACATTCCAAGTAATATTCGGCATGTTAATTAAATTGCCGGTTGCCAAATTGCATTATCTCTTATAGTTTCCGAGATATGGACTATCGATAATTTACACCTTAGGCTCTGCTTCTAACTTGGGCCCAAATTGTAAAATCGTCTTATCTATTGGCGATTTCGTTCCAATTCACATTCCAAGTAATATTCGGCATGCTAATTACATTGCCGGTTGCCAAATTGCATTATCTCTTATAGTTTCCGAGATATGGACTATGGATAATTTAGACCTTAGGCTCTGCTTCTAACTTGTGCCCAAATTGTAAAATGGTCTTATCTATTGGCGATTTCGTTCCAATTCACATTCCAAGTAATATTCGGCATGCTAATTACATTGCCGGTTGCCAAATTGCATTATCTCTTATAGTTTCCGAGATATGGACTATCGATAATTTACACCTTAGGCTCTGCTTCTAACTTGGGCCCAAATTGTAAAATGGCCTTATCTATTGGCGATTTCGTTCCAATTCACATTCCAAGTAATACTCGGCATGCTGATTACATTGCCGGTTGCCAAATTGCATTATCCCTTATAGTTTCAGAGATATGGACTATCGATAATTTACACCTTAGGCTCTGCTTCTAACTTGGACCCAAATTGTAAAATGGTCTTATCTATTGGCGATTTCGTTCCAATTCACATTCCAAGTAATATTCGGCATGCTAATTACATTGCCGGTTGCCAAATTGCATTATCTCTTATAGTTTCCGAGATATGGACTATCGATAATTTACACCTTAGGCTCTGCTTCTAACTTGGGCCCAAATTGTAAAATAGTCTTATCTATTGGCGATTTCGTTCCAATTCACATTCCAAGTAATATTCGGCATGTTAATTAAATTGCCGTTTGCCAAATTGCATTATCTCTTATAGTTTCCGAGATATGGACTATCGATAATTTACACCTTAGGCTCTGCTTCTAACTTGGGATCAAATTGTAAAATCGTCTTATCTATTGGCGATTTCGTTCCAATTCACATTCCAAGTAATATTCAGCATGCTAATTACATTGCCGGTTGCCAAATTGCATTATCTCTTATAGTTTCCGAGATATGGACTATCGATAATTTACACCTTAGGCTCTGCTTCTAACTTGGGCCCAAATTGTAAAATGGTCTTATCTATTGGCGATTTCGTTCCAATTCACACTCCAAGTAATATTCGGCATGCTAATTACATTGCCGGTGGCCAAGTTGCATTATCTCTTATAGTTTCCGAGATATGGACTATCGATAATTTACACCTTAGGCTCTGCTTCTAACTTGGGCCCAAATTGTAAAATGGTCTTATCTATTGGCGATTTCGTTCCAATTCACATTCCAAGTAATATTCGGCATGCTAATTACATTGCCAGTTGCCAAATTGCATTATCTCTTATAGTTTCCGAGATATGGACTATGGATAATTTACACCTTAGGCTCTGCTTCTAACTTGGGCCCAAATTGTAAAATGGTCTTATCTATTGCCGATTTCGTTCCAATTCACATTACAAGTAATATTCGGCATGCTAATTACATTGCCGGTTGCCAAATTGCATTATCTCTTATAGTTTCCGAGATATGGACTATCGATAATTTACACCTTAGGCTCTGCTTCTAACTTGGGCCCAAATTGTAAAATGGTCTTATCTATTGGCGATTTCGTTCCAATTCACATTCCAAGTAATATTCGGCATGCTAATTACATTGCCGGTTGCCAAATTGAATTATCTCTTATAGTTTCCGAGATATGGACTATCGATAATTTACACCTTAGGCTCTGCTTCTAACTTGTGCCCAAATTGTAAAATGGTCTTATCTATTGGCGATTTCGTTCCAATTCACATTCCAAGTAGTATTCGGCATGCTAATTACATTGCCGGTTGCCAAATTGCATTATCTCTTATAGTTTCCGAGATATGGACTATCGATAATTTACACCTTAGGCTCTGCTTCTAACTTGGGCCCAAATTGTAAAATGGCCTTATCTATTGGCGATTTCGTTCCAATTCACATTCCAAGTAATATTCGGCATGCTAATTACATTGCCGGTTGCCAAATTGCATTATCTCTTATAGTTTCCGAGATATGGACTATCGATAATTTACACCTTAGGCTCTGCTTCTAACTTGGGCCCAAATTGTAAAATGGTCTTATCTATTGGCGATTTCGTCCCAATTCACATTCCAAGTAATATTCGGCATGCTAATTACATTGCCGGTTGCGAAATTGCATTATCTCTTATAGTTTCCGAGATATGGACTATCGATAATTTACACCTTAGGCTCTGCTTCTAACTTGGGCCCAAATTGTAAAATGGTCTTATCTATTGGCGATTTCGTTCCAATTCACATTCCAAGTAATATTCGGCATGCTAATTACATTGCCGGTTGCCAAATTGCATTATCTCTTATAGTTTCCGAGATATGGACTATCGATAATTTACACCTTAGGCTCTGCTTCTAACTTGGGCCCAAATTGTAAAATGGTCTTATCTATTGGCGATTTCGTTCCAATTCACATTCCAAGTAATATTCGGCATGCTAATTACATTGCCGGTTACCAAATTGCATTATCTCTTACAGTTTCCGAGATATGGACTATCGATAATTTACACCTTAGGCTCTGCTTCTAACTTGGGCCCAAATTGTAAAATGGTCTTATATATTGGCGATTTCGTTCCAATTCACATTCCAAGTAATATTCGGCATGCTAATTACATTGCCGGTTGCCAAATTGCATTATCTCTTATAGTTTCCGAGATATGGACTATCGATAATTTACACCTTAGGCTCTGCTTCTAACTTGGGCCCAAATTGTAAAATGGTCTTATCTATTGGCGATTTCGTTCCAATTCACACTCCAAGTAATATTCGGCATGCTAATTACATTGCCGGTTGCGAAATTGCATTATCTCTTATAGTTTCCGAGATATGGACTATCAATAATTTACACCTTAGGCTCTGCTTCTAACTTGGGCCCAAATTGTAAAATGGTCTTATCTATTGGCGATTTCGTTCCAATTCACATTCCAAGTAATATTCGGCATGCTAATTACATTGCCGGTTGCCAAATTGCATTATCTCTTATAGTTTCCGAGATATGGACTATGGATAATTTACACCTTAGGCTCTGCTTCTAACTTGGGCCCAAATTGTAAAATGGTCTTATCTATTGGCGATTTCGTTCCAATTCACATTCCAAGTAATATTCGGCATGCTAATTACATTGCCGGTTGCCAAATTGCTTTATCTCTTATAGTTTCAGAGATATGGACTATCGATAATTTACACCTTAGGCTCTGCTTCTAACTTGGGCCCAAATTGTAAAATGGTCTTATCTATTGGCGATTTCGTTCCAATTCACATTCCAAGTAATATTCGGCATGCTAATTACATTGCCGGTTGCCAAATTGCATTATCTCTTATAGTTTCCGAGATATGGACTATCGATAATTTACACCTTAGGCTCTGCTTCTAACTTGGGCCCAAATTGTAAAATCGTCTTATCTATTGGCGATTTCGTTCCAATTCACATTCCAAGTAATATTCGGCATGCTAATTACATTGCCGGTTGCCAAATTGCATTATCTCTAATAGTTTCCGAGATATGGACTATCGGTAATTTACACCTTAGGCTCTGCTTCTAACTTGGGCCCAAATTGTAAAATGGTCTTATCTATTGGCGATTTCGTTCCAATTCACATTCCAAGTAATATTCGGCATGCTAATTACATTGCCGGTTGCCAAATTGCATTATCTCTTATAGTTTCCGAGATATGGACTATCGATAATTTACACCTTAGGCTCTGCTTCTAACTTGGGCCCAAATTGTAAAATGGTCTTATCTATTGCCGATTTCGCTCCAATTCACATTCCAAGTAATATTCGGCATGCTAATTACATTGCCGGTTGCCAAATTGCATTATCTCTTATAGTTTCCGAGATATGGACTATCGATAATTTACACCTTAGGCTCTGCTTCTAACTTGGGCCCAAATTGTAAAATGGTCTTATCTATTGGCGATATCATTCCAATTCACATTGCAAGTAATATTCGGCATGCTAATTACATTGCCGGTTGCCAAATTGCATTATCTCTTATAGTTTCCGAGATATGGACTATCGATAATTTACACCTTAGGCTCTGCTTCTAACTTGGGCCCAAATTGTAAAATGGTCTTATCTATTGGCGATTTCGTTCCAATTCACATTCCAAGTAATATTCGGCATGCTAATTACATTGCCGGTTGCCAAATTGCATTATCTCTTGTAGTTTCCGAGATATGGACTATCGATAATTTACACCTTAGGCTCTGCTTCTAACTTGGGCCCAAATTGTAAAATGGTCTTATCTATTGGCGATTTCGTTCCAATTCACATTCCAAGTAATATTCGGCATGCTAATTACATTGCCGGTTGCCAAATTGCTTTATCTCTTATAGTTTCCGAGATATGGACTATCGATAATTTACACCTTAGGCTCTGCTTCTAACTTGGGCCCAAATTGTAAAATGGTCTTATCTATTGGCGATTTCGTTCCAATTCACATTCCAAGTAATATTCGGCATGCTAATTACATTGCCGGTTGCCAAATTGCATTATCTCTTATAGTTTCCGAGATATGGACTATCGATAATTTACACCTTAGGCTCTGCTTCTAACTTGGGCCCAAATTGTAAAATGGTCTTATCTATTGGCGATTTCGTTCCAATTCACATTCCAAGTAATATTCGGCATGCTAATTACATTGCCGGTTGCCAAATTGCATTATCTCTTATAGTTTCCGAGATATGGACTATCGATAATTTACACCTTAGGCTCTGCTTCTAACTGGGCCCAAATTGTAAAATGGTCTTATCTATTGGCGATTTCGTTCCAATTCACATTCCAAGTAATATTCGGCATGCTAATTACATTGCCGGTTGCCAAATTGAATTATCTCTTATAGTTTCCGAGATATGGACTATCGATAATTTACACCTTAGGCTCTGCTTCTAATTTGGGCCCAAATTGTAAAATGGTCTTATCTATTGGCGATTTCGTTCCAATTCACATTCCAAGTAGTATTCGGCATGCTAATTACATTGCCGGTTGCCAAATTGCATTATCTCTTATAGTTTCCGAGATATGGACTATCGATAATTTACACCTTAGGCTCTGCTTCTAACTGGGCCCAAATTGTAAAATGGTCTTATCTATTGGCGATTTCGTTCCAATTCACATTCCAAGTAATATTCGGCATGCTAATTACATTGCCGGTTGCCAAATTGAATTATCTCTTATAGTTTCCGAGATATGGACTATCGATAATTTACACCTTAGGCTCTGCTTCTAACTTGGGCCCAAATTGTAAAATGGTCTTATCTATTGGCGATTTCGTTCCAATTCACATTCCAAGTAATATTCGGCATGCTAATTACATTGCCGGTTGCCAAATTGCATTATCTCTTATAGTTTCCGAGATATGGACTATCGATAATTTACACCTTAGGCTCTGCTTCTAACTTGGGCCCAAATTGTAAAATGGTCTTATCTATTGGCGATTTCGTTCCAATTCACACTCCAAGTAATATTCGGCATGCTAATTACATTGCCGGTTGCGAAATTGCATTATCTCTTATAGTTTCCGAGATATGGACTATCGATAATTTACACCTTAGGCTCTGCTTCTAACTTGGGCCCAAATTGTAAAATGGTCTTATCTATTGGCGATTTCGTTCCAATTCACATTCCAAGTAATATTCGGCATGCTAATTACATTGCCGGTTGCCAAATTGCATTATCTCTTATAGTTTCCGAGATATGGACTATCGATAATTTACACCTTAGGCTCTGCTTCTAACTTGGGCCCAAATTGTAAAATGGTCTTATCTATTGGCGATTTCGTTCCAATTCACACTCCAAGTAATATTCGGCATGCTAATTACATTGCCGGTTGCGAAATTGCATTATCTCTTATAGTTTCCGAGATATGGACTATCAATAATTTACACCTTAGGCTCTGCTTCTAACTTGGGCCCAAATTGTAAAATGGTCTTATCTATTGGCGATTTCGTTCCAATTCACATTCCAAGTAATATTCGGCATGCTAATTACATTGCCGGTTGCCAAATTGCATTATCTCTTATAGTTTCCGAGATATGGACTATGGATAATTTACACCTTAGGCTCTGCTTCTAACTTGGGCCCAAATTGTAAAATGGTCTTATCTATTGGCGATTTCGTTCCAATTCACATTCCAAGTAATATTCGGCATGCTAATTACATTGCCGGTTGCCAAATTGCTTTATCTCTTATAGTTTCCGAGATATGGACTATCGATAATTTACACCTTAGGCTCTGCTTCTAACTTGGGCCCAAATTGTAAAATGGTCTTATCTATTGGCGATTTCGGTCCAACTCACATTCCAAGTAATATTCGGCATGCTAATTACATTGCCGGTTGCCAAATTGCATTATCTCTTATAGTTTCCGAGATATGGACTATCGATAATTTACACCTTAGGCTCTGCTTCTAACTTGGGCCCAAATTGTAAAATCGTCTTATCTATTGGCGATTTCGTTCCAATTCACATTCCAAGTAATATTCGGCATGCTAATTACATTGCCGGTTGCCAAATTGCATTATCTCTAATAGTTTCCGAGATATGGACTATCGGTAATTTACACCTTAGGCTCTGCTTCTAACTTGGGCCCAAATTGTAAAATGGTCTTATCTATTGGCGATTTCGTTCCAATTCACATTCCAAGTAATATTCGGCATGCTAATTACATTGCCGGTTGCCAAATTGCATTATCTCTTATAGTTTCCGAGATATGGACTATCGATAATTTACACCTTAGGATCTGCTTCTAACTTGGGCCCAAATTGTAAAATGGTCTTATCTATTGCCGATTTCGCTCCAATTCACATTCCAAGTAATATTCGGCATGCTAATTACATTGCCGGTTGCCAAATTGCATTATCTCTTATAGTTTCCGAGATATGGACTATCGATAATTTACACCTTAGGCTCTGCTTCTAACTTGGGCCCAAATTGTAAAATGGTCTTATCTATTGGCGATATCATTCCAATTCACATTGCAAGTAATATTCGGCATGCTAATTACATTGCCGGTTGCCAAATTGCATTATCTCTTATAGTTTCCGAGATATGGACTATCGATAATTTACACGTTAGGCTCTGCTTCTAACTTGGGCCCAAATTGTAAAATGGTCTTATCTATTGGCGATTTCGTTCCAATTCATATTCCAAGTAATATTCGGCATGCTAATTACATTGCCGGTTGCCAAATTGCATTATCTCTTGTAGTTTCCGAGATATGGACTATCGATAATTTACACCTTAGGCTCTGCTTCTAACTTGGGCCCAAATTGTAAAATGGTCTTATCTATTGGCGATTTCGTTCCAATTCACATTCCAAGTAATATTCGGCATGCTAATTACATTGCCGGTTGCCAAATTGCTTTATCTCTTATAGTTTCCGAGATATGGACTATCGATAATTTACACCTTAGGCTCTGCTTCTAACTTGGGCCCAAATTGTAAAATGGTCTTATCTATTGGCGATTTCGTTCCAATTCACATTCCAAGTAATATTCGGCATGCTAATTACATTGCCGGTTGCCAAATTGCATTATCTCTTATAGTTTCCGAGATATGGACTATCGATAATTTACACCTTAGGCTCTGCTTCTAACTTGGGCCCAAATTGTAAAATGGTCTTATCTATTGGCGATTTCGTTCCAATTCACATTCCAAGTAATATTCGGCATGCTAATTACATTGCCGGTTGCCAAATTGCATTATCTCTTATAGTTTCCGAGATATGGACTATGGATAATTTACACCTTAGGCTCTGCTTCTAACTTGGGCCCAAATTGTAAAATGGTCTTATCTATTGGCGATTTCGTTCCAATTCACATTCCAAGTAATATTCGGCATGCTAATTACATTGCCGGTTGCCAAATTGCTTTATCTCTTATAGTTTCCGAGATATGGACTATCGATAATTTACACCTTAGGCTCTGCTTCTAACTTGGGCCCAAATTGTAAAATGGTCTTATCTATTGGCGATTTCGTTCCAATTCACATTCCAAGTAATATTCGGCATGCTAATTACATTGCCGGTTGCCAAATTGCATTATCTCTTATAGTTTCCGAGATATGGACTATCGATAATTTACACCTTAGGCTCTGCTTCTAACTTGGGCCCAAATTGTAAAATCGTCTTATCTATTGGCGATTTCGTTCCAATTCACATTCCAAGTAATATTCGGCATGCTAATTACATTGCCGGTTGCCAAATTGCATTATCTCTAATAGTTTCCGAGATATGGACTATCGGTAATTTACACCTTAGGCTCTGCTTCTAACTTGGGCCCAAATTGTAAAATGGTCTTATCTATTGGCGATTTCGTTCCAATTCACATTCCAAGTAATATTCGGCATGCTAATTACATTGCCGGTTGCCAAATTGCATTATCTCTTATAGTTTCCGAGATATGGACTATCGATAATTTACACCTTAGGCTCTGCTTCTAACTTGGGCCCAAATTGTAAAATGGTCTTATCTATTGCCGATTTCGCTCCAATTCACATTCCAAGTAATATTCGGCATGCTAATTACATTGCCGGTTGCCAAATTGCATTATCTCTTATAGTTTCCGAGATATGGACTATCGATAATTTACACCTTAGGCTCTGCTTCTAACTTGGGCCCAAATTGTAAAATGGTCTTATCTATTGGCGATTTCGTTCCAATTCACATTCCAAGTAATATTCGGCATGCTAATTACATTGCCGGTTGCCAAATTGCATTATCTCTTATAGTTTCCGAGATATGGACTATCGATAATTTACACCTTAGGCTCTGCTTCTAACTTGGGCCCAAATTGTAAAATGGTCTTATCTATTGGCGATTTCGTTCCAATTCACATTCCAAGTAATATTCGGCATGCTAATTACATTGCCGGTTACCAAATTGCATTATCTCTTACAGTTTCCGAGATATGGACTATCGATAATTTACACCTTAGGCTCTGCTTCTAACTTGGGCCCAAATTGTAAAATGGTCTTATATATTGGCGATTTCGTTCCAATTCACATTCCAAGTAATATTCGGCATGCTAATTACATTGCCGGTTGCCAAATTGCATTATCTCTTATAGTTTCCGAGATATGGACTATCGATAATTTACACCTTACGCTCTGCTTCTAACTTGGGCCCAAATTGTAAAATGGTCTTATCTATTGGCGATTTCGTTCCAATTCACACTCCAAGTAATATTCGGCATGCTAATTACATTGCCGGTTGCGAAATTGCATTATCTCTTATAGTTTCCGAGATATGGACTATCAATAATTTACACCTTAGGCTCTGCTTCTAACTTGGGCCCAAATTGTAAAATGGTCTTATCTATTGGCGATTTCGTTCCAATTCACATTCCAAGTAATATTCGGCATGCTAATTACATTGCCGGTTGCCAAATTGCATTATCTCTTATAGTTTCCGAGATATGGACTATGGATAATTTACACCTTAGGCTCTGCTTCTAACTTGGGCCCAAATTGTAAAATGGTCTTATCTATTGGCGATTTCGTTCCAATTCACATTCCAAGTAATATTCGGCATGCTAATTACATTGCCGGTTGCCAAATTGCTTTATCTCTTATAGTTTCCGAGATATGGACTATCGATAATTTACACCTTAGGCTCTGCTTCTAACTTGGGCCCAAATTGTAAAATGGTCTTATCTATTGGCGATTTCGTTCCAATTCACATTCCAAGTAATATTCGGCATGCTAATTACATTGCCGTATGCCAAATTGCATTATCTCTTATAGTTTCCGAGATATGGACTATCGATAATTTACACCTTAGGCTCTGCTTCTAACTTGGGCCCAAATTGTAAAATCGTCTTATCTATTGGCGATTTCGTTCCAATTCACATTCCAAGTAATATTGGGCATGCTAATTACATTGCCGGTTGCCAAATTGCATTATCTCTAATAGTTTCCGAGATATGGACTATCGGTAATTTACACCTTAGGCTCTGCTTCTAACTTGGGCCCAAATTGTAAAATGGTCTTATCTATTGGCGATTTCGTTCCAATTCACATTCCAAGTAATATTCGGCATGCTAATTACATTGCCGGTTGCCAAATTGCATTATCTCTTATAGTTTCCGAGATATGGACTATCGATAATTTACACCTTAGGCTCTGCTTCTAACTTGGGCCCAAATTGTAAAATGGTCTTATCTATTGCCG
Organism: Rhynchophorus ferrugineus; assembly: GCF_030347505.1. Taxonomy (NCBI): domain Eukaryota; kingdom Metazoa; phylum Arthropoda; class Insecta; order Coleoptera; family Curculionidae; genus Rhynchophorus; species Rhynchophorus ferrugineus. Next base: position 207,405 of record NW_027472710.1, on the reverse strand, counting down.
ATTTCGCTCCAATTCACATTCCAAGTAATATTCGGCATGCTAATTACATTGCCGGTTGCCAAATTGCATTATCTCTTATAGTTTCCGAGATATGGACTATCGATAATTTACACCTTAGGCTCTGCTTCTAACTTGGGCCCAAATTGTAAAATGGTCTTATCTATTGGCGATATCATTCCAATTCACATTGCAAGTAATATTCGGCATGCTAATTACATTGCCGGTTGCCAAATTGCATTATCTCTTATAGTTTCCGAGATATGGACTATCGATAATTTACACCTTAGGCTCTGCTTCTAACTTGGGCCCAAATTGTAAAATGGTCTTATCTATTGGCGATTTCGTTCCAATTCACATTCCAAGTAATATTCGGCATGCTAATTACATTGCCGGTTGCCAAATTGCATTATCTCTTGTAGTTTCCGAGATATGGACTATCGATAATTTACACCTTAGGCTCTGCTTCTAACTTGGGCCCAAATTGTAAAATGGTCTTATCTATTGGCGATTTCGTTCCAATTCACATTCCAAGTAATATTCGGCATGCTAATTACATTGCCGGTTGCCAAATTGCTTTATCTCTTATAGTTTCCGAGATATGGACTATCGATAATTTACACCTTAGGCTCTGCTTCTAACTTGGGCCCAAATTGTAAAATGGTCTTATCTATTGGCGATTTCGTTCCAATTCACATTCCAAGTAATATTCGGCATGCTAATTACATTGCCGGTTGCCAAATTGCATTATCTCTTATAGTTTCCGAGATATGGACTATCGATAATTTACACCTTAGGCTCTGCTTCTAACTTGGGCCCAAATTGTAAAATGGTCTTATCTATTGGCGATTTCGTTCCAATTCACATTCCAAGTAATATTCGGCATGCTAATTACATTGCCGGTTGCCAAATTGCATTATCTCTTATAGTTTCCGAGATATGGACTATCGATAATTTACACCTTAGGCTCTGCTTCTAACTGGGCCCAAATTGTAAAATGGTCTTATCTATTGGCGATTTCGTTCCAATTCACATTCCAAGTAATATTCGGCATGCTAATTACATTGCCGGTTGCCAAATTGAATTATCTCTTATAGTTTCCGAGATATGGACTATCGATAATTTACACCTTAGGCTCTGCTTCTAACTTGGGCCCAAATTGTAAAATGGTCTTATCTATTGGCGATTTCGTTCCATTTCACATTCCAAGTAGTATTCGGCATGCTAATTACATTGCCGGTTGCCAAATTGCATTATCTCTTATAGTTTCCGAGATATGGACTATCGATAATTTACACCTTAGGCTCTGCTTCTAACTGGGCCCAAATTGTAAAATGGTCTTATCTATTGGCGATTTCGTTCCAATTCACATTCCAAGTAATATTCGGCATGCTAATTACATTGCCGGTTGCCAAATTGAATTATCTCTTATAGTTTCCGAGATATGGACTATCCATAATTTACACCTTAGGCTCTGCTTCTAACTTGGGCCCAAATTGTAAAATGGTCTTATCTATTGGCGATTTCGTTCCAATTCACATTCCAAGTAATATTCGGCATGCTAATTACATTGCCAGTTGCCAAATTGCATTATCTCTTATAGTTTCCGAGATATGGACTATGGATAATTTACACCTTAGGCTCTGCATCTAACTTGGGCCCAAATTGTAAAATGGTCTTATCTATTGGCGATTTCGTTCCAATTCACATTCCAAGTAATATTCGGCATGCTAATTACATTGCCGGTTGCCAAATTGCATTACTTCTTATAGTTTCCGAGATATGGACTATCGATAATTTACACCTTAGGCTCTACTTCTAACTTGGGCCCAAATTGTAAAATGGTCTTATCTATTGGCGATTTCGTTCCAATTCACTTTCCAAGTAATATTCGGCATGCTAATTACATTGCCGGTTGCCAAATTGCATTATCTCTTATAGTTTCCGAGATATTGACTATCGATAATTTACACCTCAGGCTCTGCTTCTAACTTGGGCCCAAATTGTAAAATGGTCTTATCTTTTGGCGATTTCGTTCCAATTCACTCTCCAAGTAATATTCGGCATGCTAATTACATTGCCGGTTGCCAAATTGCATTATCTCTTGTAGTTTCCGAGATATGGACTATCGATAATTTACACCTTAGGCTCTGCTTCTAACTTGGGCCCAAATTGTAAAATGGTCTTATCTATTGGCGATTTCGTTCCAATTCACTTTCCAAGAAATATTCGGCATGCTAATTACATTGCCGGTTGCCAAATTGCATTATCTCTTATAGTTTCCGAGATATGGACTATCGATAATTTACACCTTAATCTCTGCTTCTAACTTGGGCCCAAATTGTAAAATGGTCTTATCTATTGGCGATTTCGTTCCAATTCACTTTCCAAGTAATATTCGGCATGCTAATTACATTGCCGGTTGCCAAATTGCATTATCTCTTATAGTTTCCGAGATATGGACTATCGATAATTTACACCTTAGGCTCTGCTTCTAACTTGGGCCCAAATTGTAAAATGGTCTTATCTATTGGCGATTTCGTTCCAATTCACATTCCAAGTAATATTCGGCATGCTAATTACATTGCCGGTTGCCAAACTGCATTATCTCTTATAGTTTCCGAGATATGGACTATCGATAATTTACACCTTAGGCTCTGCTTCTAACTTGGGCCCAAATTGTAAAATGGTCTTATCTATTGGAGATTTCGTTCCAATTCACATTCCAAGTAATATTCGGCATGCTAATTACATTGCCGGTTGCCAAATTGCATTATCTCTTATAGTTTCCGAGATATGGACTATCGATAATTTACACCTTAGGCTCTGCTTCTAACTTGGCCCAAATTGTAAAATCGTCTTATCTATTGGCGATTTCGTTCCAATTCACATTCCAAGTAATATTCGGCATGCTAATTACATTGCCGGTTGCCAAATTGCATTATCTCTTATAGTTTCCGAGATATGGACTATCGATAATTTACACCTTAGGCTCTGCTTCTAACTTGGGCCCAAATTGTAAAATGGTCTTATCTATAGGCGATTTCGTTCCAATTCACATTCCAAGTAATATCCGGCATGCTAATTACATTGCCGGTTGCCAAATTGAATTATCTCTTATAGTTTCCGAGATATGGACTATCGATAATTTACACCTTAGGCTCTGCTTCTAACTTGGGCCCAAATTGTAAAATGGTCTTACCTATTGGCGATTTCGTTCCAGTTCACATTCCAAGTAATATTCGGCATGCTAATTACATTGCCGGTTGCCAAATTGCATTATCTCTTATAGTTTCCGAGATATGGACTATCGATAATTTACACCTTAGGCTCTGCTTCTAACTTGGGCCCAAATTGTAAAATGGTCTTATCTATTGGCGATTTCGTTCCAATTCACATTCCAAGTAATATTCGGCATGCTAATTACATTGCCGGTTGCCAAATTGCATTATCTCTTATAGTTTCCGAGATATGGACTATCGGTAATTTACACCTTAGGCTCTGCTTCTAACTTGGGCCCAAATTGTAAAATGGTCTTATCTATTGGCGATTTCGTTCCAATTCACATTCCAAGTAATATCCGGCATGCTAATTACATTGCCGGTTGCCAAATTGAATTATCTCTTATAGTTTCCGAGATATGGCCTATCGATAATTTACACCTTAGGCTCTGCTTCTAACTTGGGCCCAAATTGTAAAATGGTCTTATCTATTGGCGATTTCGTTCCAATTCACATTCCAAGTAATATTCGGCATGCTAATTACATTGCCGGTTGCCAAATTGCATTATCTCTTATAGTTTCCGAGATATGGACTATCGATAATTTACACCTTAGGCTCTGCTTCTAACTTGGGCCCAAATTGTAAAATCGTCTTATCTATTGGCGATTTCGTTCCAATTCACATTCCAAGTAATATTCGGCATGCTAATTACATTGCCGGTTGCCAAATTGCATTATCTCTTATAGTTTCCGAGATATGGACTATCGATAATTTACACCTTAGGCTCTGCTTCTAACTTGGGCCCAAATTGTAAAATGGTCTTATCTATTGGCGATTTCGTTCCAATTCACATTCCAAGTAATATTCGGCATGCTAATTACATTGCCGGTTGCCAAATTGAATTATCTCTTATAGTTTCCGAGATATGGACTATCGATAATTTACACCTTAGGCTCTGCTTCTAACTTGGGCCCAAATTGTAAAATGGTCTTATCTATTGGCGATTTCGTTCCAATTCACATTCCAAGTAGTATTCGGCATGCTAATTACATTGCCGGTTGCCAAATTGCATTATCTCTTATAGTTTCCGAGATATGGACTATCGATAATTTACACCTTAGGCTCTGCTTCTAACTTGGGCCCAAATTGTAAAATGGTCTTATCTATTGGCGATTTCGTTCCAATTCACATTCCAAGTAATATTCGGCATGCTAATTACATTGCCGGTTGCCAAATTGCATTATCTCTTATAGTTTCCGAGATATGGACTATCGATAATTTACACCTTAGGCTCTGCTTCTAACTTGGGCCCAAATTGTAAAATGGTCTTATCTATTGGCGATTTCGTCCCAATTCACATTCCAAGTAATATTCGGCATGCTAATTACATTGCCGGTTGCGAAATTGCATTATCTCTTATAGTTTCCGAGATATGGACTATCGATAATTTACACCTTAGGCTCTGCTTCTAACTTGGGCCCAAATTGTAAAATGGTCTTATCTATTGGCGATTTCGTTCCAATTCACATTCCAAGTAATATTCGGCATGCTAATTACATTGCCGGTTGCCAAATTGCATTATCTCTTATAGTTTCCGAGATATGGACTATCGATAATTTACACCTTAGGCTCTGCTTCTAACTTGGGCCCAAATTGTAAAATGGCCTTATCTATTGGCGATTTCGTTCCAATTCACATTCCAAGTAATACTCGGCATGCTGATTACATTGCCGGTTGCCAAATTGCATTATCTCTTATAGTTTCAGAGATATGGACTATCGATAATTTACACCTTAGGCTCTGCTTCTAACTTGGGCCCAAATTGTAAAATGGTCTTATCTATTGGCGATTTCGTTCCAATTCACATTCCAAGTAATATTCGGCGTGCTAATTACATTGCCGGTTGCCAAATTGCATTATCTCTTATAGTTTCCGAGATATGGACTATCGATAATTTACACCTTAGGCTCTGCTTCTAACTTGGGCCCAAATTGTAAAATGGTCTTATCTATTGGCGATTTCGTTCCAATTCACATTCCAAGTAATATTCGGCATGTTAATTAAATTGCCGGTTGCCAAATTGCTTTATCTCTTATAGTTTCCGAGATATGGACTATCGATAATTTACACCTTAGGCTCTGCTTCTAACTTGGGCCCAAATTGTAAAATCGTCTTATCTATTGGCGATTTCGTTCCAATTCACATTCCAAGTAATATTCGGCATGCTAATTACATTGCCGGTTGCCAAATTGCATTATCTCTTATAGTTTCCGAGATATGGACTATGGATAATTTACACCTTAGGCTCTGCTTCTAACTTGTGCCCAAATTGTAAAATGGTCTTATCTATTGGCGATTTCGTTCCAATTCACATTCCAAGTAATATTCGGCATGCTAATTACATTGCCGGTTGCCAAATTGCATTTTCTCTTATAGTTTCCGAGATATGGACTATCGATAATTTACACCTTAGGCTCTGCTTCTAACTTGGGCCCAAATTGTAAAATGGCCTTATCTATTGGCGATTTCGTTCCAATTCACATTCCAAGTAATACTCGGCATGCTGATTACATTGCCGGTTGCCAAATTGCATTATCTCTTATAGTTTCAGAGATATGGACTATCGATAATTTACACCTTAGGCTCTGCTTCTAACTTGGGCCCAAATTGTAAAATGGTCTTATCTATTGGCGATTTCGTTCCAATTCACATTCCAAGTAATATTCGGCATGCTAATTACATTGCCGGTTGCCAAATTGCATTATCTCTTATAGTTTCCGAGCTATGGACTATCGATAATTTACACCTTAGGCTCTGCTTCTAACTTGGGCCCAAATTGTAAAATAGTCTTATCTATTGGCGATTTCGTTCCAATTCACATTCCAAGTAATATTCGGCATGTTAATTAAATTGCCGGTTGCCAAATTGCATTATCTCTTATAGTTTCCGAGATATGGACTATCGATAATTTACACCTTAGGCTCTGCTTCTAACTTGGGCCCAAATTGTAAAATCGTCTTATCTATTGGCGATTTCGTTCCAATTCACATTCCAAGTAATATTCGGCATGCTAATTACATTGCCGGTTGCCAAATTGCATTATCTCTTATAGTTTCCGAGATATGGACTATCGATAATTTACACCTTAGGCTCTGCTTCTAACTTGGGCCCAAATTGTAAAATGGTCTTATCTATTGGCGATTTCGTTCCAATTCACATTCCAAGTAATATTCGGCATGCTAATTACATTGCCGGTTGCCAAATTGAATTATCTCTTATAGTTTCCGAGATATGGACTATCGATAATTTACACCTTAGGCTCTGCTTCTAACTTGGGCCCAAATTGTAAAATGGTCTTACCTATTGGCGATTTCGTTCCAATCACATTCCAAGTAATATTCGGCATGCTAATTACATTGCCGGTGGCCAAGTTGCATTATCTCTTATAGTTTCCGAGATATGGACTATCGATAATTTACACCTTAGTCTCTGCTTCTAACTTGGGCCCAAATTGTAAAATGGTCTTATCTATTGGCGATTTCGTTCCAATTCACATTCCAAGTAATATTCGGCATGCTTATTACATTGCCGGTTCCCAAATTGCATTATCTCTTATAGTTTCCGAGATATGGACTATCGATTATTATTAACCTTCGGCTCTGCTTCTAACTTGGGCCCAAACTGTAAAATGGTCTTATCTATTGGCGATTTCGTTCCAATTCACATTCCAAGTAGTATTCGGCATGCTAATTACATTGACGGTTGCCAAATTGCATTATCTCTTATAGTTTCCGAGATATGGACTATCGATAATTTACACCTTAGGCTCTGCTTCTAACTTGGGCCCAAATTGTAAAATGGTCTTATCTATTGGCGATATCGTTCCAATTCACATTCCAAGTAATATTCGGCATGCTAATTACATTGCCAGTTGCCAAATTGCATTATCTCTTATAGTTTCCGAGATATGGACTATGGATAATTTACACCTTAGGCTCTGCTTCTAACTTGGGCCCAAATTGTAAAATGGTCTTATCTATTGCCGATTTCATTCCAATTCACATTCCAAGTAATATTCGGCATGCTAATTACATTGCCGGTTGCCAAATTGCATTATCTCTTATAGTTTCCGAGATATGGACTATCGATAATTTACACCTTAGGCTCTGCTTCTAACTTGGGCCCAAATTGTAAAATGGTCTTATCTATTGGCGATTTCATTCCAATTCACATTCCAAGTAATATTCGGCATGCTAATTACATTGCCGGTTGCCAAATTGCATTATCTCTTATAGTTTCTGGGATATAGACTATCGATAATTTACACCTTAGGCTCTGCTTCTAACTTGGGCCCAAATTGTAAAATGGTCTTATCTATTGGCGATTTCGTTCCAATTCACATTCCAAGTAATATTCGGCATGCTAATTACATTGCCGGTTGCCAAATTGCATTATCTCTTATAGTTTCCGAGATATGGCCTATCGATAATTTACACCTTAGGCTCTGCTTCTAACTTGGGCCCAAATTGTAAAATGGTCTTATCTATTGGCGATTTCGTTCCAATTCACAGTCCAAGTAATATTCGGCATGCTAATTACATTGCCGGTTGCCAAATTGCATTATCTCTTATAGTTTCCGAGATATGGACTATCGATAATTTACACCTTAGGCTCTGCTTCTAACTTGGGCCCAAATTGTAAAATGGTCTTATCTATTGGCGATTTCGTTCCAATTCACATTCCAAGTAATATTCGGCATGCTAATTACATTGCCGGTTGCGAAATTGCATTATCTCTTATAGTTTCCGAGATATGGACTATCGATAATTTACACCTTAGGCTCTGCTTCTAACTTGGGCCCAAATTGTAAAATGGTCTTATCTATTGGCGATTTCGTCCCAATTCACATTCCAAGTAATATTCGGCATGCTAATTACATTGCCGGTTGCGAAATTGCATTATCTCTTATAGTTTCCGAGATATGGACTATCGATAATTTACACCTTAGGCTCTGCTTCTAACTTGGGCCCAAATTGTAAAATGGTCTTATCTATTGGCGATTTCGTTCCAATTCACATTCCAAGTAATATTCGGCATGCTAATTACATTGCCGGTTGCCAAATTGCATTATCTCTTATAGTTTCCGAGATATGGACTATCGATAATTTACACCTTAGGTTCTGCTTCTAACTTGGGCCCAAATTGTAAAATGGTCTTATCTATTGGCGATTTCATTCCAATTCACATTCCAAGTAATATTCGGCATGCTAATTACATTGCCGGTTGCCAAATTGCATTATCTCTTACAGTTTCCGAGATATGGACTATCGATAATTTACACCTTAGGCTCTGCTTCTAACTTGGGCCCAAATTGTAAAATGGTCTTATCTATTGGCGATTTCGTTCCAATTCACATTCCAAGTAATATTCGGCATGCTAATTACATTGCCGGTTGCCAAATTGCATTATCTCTTATAGTTTCCGAGATATGGACTATCGATAATTTACACCTTAGGCTCTGCTTCTAACTTGGGCCCAAATTGTAAAATGGTCTTATCTATTGGCGATTTCGTTCCAATTCACACTCCAAGTAATATTCGGCATGCTAATTACATTGCCGGTTGCGAAATTGCATTATCTTTTATAGTTTCCGAGATATGGACTATCAATAATTTACACCTTAATCTCTGCTTCTAACTTGGGCCCAAATTGTAAAATGGTCTTATCTATTGGCGATTTCGTTCCAATTCACATTCCAAGTAATATTCGGCATGCTAATTACATTGCCGGTTGCCAAATTGCATTATCTCTTATAGTTTCCGAGATATGGACTATGGATAATTTACACCTTAGTCTCTGCTTCTAACTTGGGCCCAAATTGTAAAATGGTCTTATCTATTGGCGATTTCGTTCCAATTCACATTCCAAGTAATATTCGGCATGCTAATTACATTGCCGGTTGCCAAATTGCTTTATCTCTTATAGTTTCCGAGATATGGACTATCGATAATTTACACCTTAGGCTCTGCTTCTAACTTGGGCCCAAATTGTAAAATGGTCTTATCTATTGGCGATTTCGTTCCAATTCACATTCCAAGTAATATTCGGCATGCTAATTACATTGCCGGTTGCCAAATTGCATTATCAATTATAGTTTCCGAGATATGGACTATCGATAATTTACACCTTAGGCTCTGCTTCTAACTTGGGCCCAAATTGTAAAATGGTCTTATCTATTGGCGATTTCGTTCCAATTCACATTCCATGTAATATTCGGCATGCTAATTACATTGCCGGTTGCCAAATTGCATTATCTCTTATAGTTTCCGAGATATAGACTATCGATAATTTACACCTTAGGCTCTGCTTCTAACTTGGGCCCAAATTGTAAAATGGCCTTATCTATTGGCGATTTCGTTCCAATTCACATTCCAAGTAATACTCGGCATGCTGATTACATTGCCGGTTGCCAAATTGCATTATCTCTTATAGCTTCAGAGATATGGACTATCGATAATTTACACCTTAGGCTCTGCTTCTAACTTGGGCCCAAATTGTAAAATGGTCTTATCTATTGGCGATTTCGTTCCAATTCACATTCCAAGTAATATTCGGCATGCTAATTACATTGCCGGTTGCCAAATTGCATTATCTCTTATAGTTTCCGAGATATGGACTATCGATAATTTACACCTTAGGCTCTGCTTCTAACTTGGGCCCAAATTGTAAAATGGTCTTATCTATTGGCGATTTCGTTCCAATTCACATTCCAAGTAATATTCGGCATGCTAATTACATTGCCGGTTGCCAAATTGCATTATCTCTTGTAGTTTCCGAGATATGGACTATCGATAATTTACACCTTAGGCTCTGCTTCTAACTTGGGCCCAAATTGTAAAATGGTCTTATCTATTGGCGATTTCGTTCCAATTCACATTCCAAGTAATATTCGGCATGCTAATTACATTGCCGGTTGCCAAATTGCTTTATCTCTTATAGTTTCCGAGATATGGACTATCGATAATTTACACCTTAGGCTCTGCTTCTAACTTGGGCCCAAATTGTAAAATGGTCTTATCTATTGGCGATTTCGTTCCAATTCACATTCCAAGTAATATTCGGCATGCTAATTACATTGCCGGTTGCCAAATTGCATTATCTCTTATAGTTTCCGAGATATGGACTATCGATAATTTACACCTTAGGCTCTGCTTCTAACTTGGGCCCAAATTGTAAAAAGGTCTTATCTATTGGCGATTTCGTTCCAATTCACATTCCAAGTAATATTCGGCATGCTAATTACATTGCCGGTTGCCAAATTGCATTATCTCTTATAGTTTCCGAGATATGGACTATCGATAATTTACACCTTAGGCTCTGCTTCTAACTTGGGCCCAAATTGTAAAATGGTCTTATCTATTGGCGATTTCGTCCCAATTCACATTCCAAGTAATATTCGGCATGCTAATTACATTGCCGGTTGCGAAATTGCATTATCTCTTATAGTTTCCGAGATATGGACTATCGATAATTTACACCTTAGGCTCTGCTTCTAACTTGGGCCCAAATTGTAAAATGGTCTTATCTATTGGCGATTTCGTTCCAATTCACATTCCAAGTAATATTCGGCATGCTAATTACATTGCCGGTTGCCAAATTGCATTATCAATTATAGTTTCCGAGATATGGACTATCGATAATTTACACCTTAGGCTCTGCTTCTAACTTGGGCCCAAATTGTAAAATGGTCTTATCTATTGGCGATTTCGTTCCAATTCACATTCCAAGTAATATTCGGCATGCTAATTACATTGCCGGTTGCCAAATTGCATTATCTCTTATAGTTTCCGAGATATGGACTATCGATAATTTACACCTTAGGCTCTGCTTCTAACTTGGGCCCAAGTTGTAAAATGGCCTTATCTATTGGCGATTTCGTTCCAATTCACATTCCAAGTAATACTCGGCATGCTGATTACATTGCCGGTTGCCAAATTGCATTATCTCTTATAGCTTCAGAGATATGGACTATCGATAATTTACACCTTAGGCTCTGCTTCTAACTTGGGCCCAAATTGTAAAATGGTCTTATCTATTGGCGATTTCGTTCCAATTCACATTCCAAGTAATATTCGGCATGCTAATTACATTGCCGGTTGCCAAATTGCATTATCTCTTATAGTTTCCGAGATATTGACTATCGATAATTTACACCTTAGGCTCTGCTTCTAACTTGGGCCCAAATTGTAAAATCGTCTTATCTATTGGCGATTTCGTTCCAATTCACATTCCAAGTAATATTCGGCATGCTAATTACATTGCCGGTTGCCAAATTGCATTATCTCTTATAGTTTCCGAGATATGGACTATGGATAATTTACACCTTAGGCTCTGCTTCTAACTTGTGCCCAAATTGTAAAATGGTCTTATCTATTGGCGATTTCGTTCCAATTCACATTCCAAGTAATATTCGGCATGCTAATTACATTGCCGGTTGCCAAATTGCATTATCTCTTATAGTTTCCGAGATATGGACTATCGATAATTTACACCTTAGGCTCTGCTTCTAACTTGGGCCCAAATTGTAAAATGGCCTTATCTATTGGCGATTTCGTTCCAATTCACATTCCAAGTAATACTCGGCATGCTGATTACATTGCCGGTTGCCAAATTGCATTATCTCTTATAGTTTCAGAGATATGGACTATCGATAATTTACACCTTAGGCTCTGCTTCTAACTTGGGCCCAAATTGTAAAATGGTCTTATCTATTGGCGATTTCGTTCCAATTCACATTCCAAGTAATATTCGGCATGCTAATTACATTGCCGGTTGCCAAATTGCATTATCTCTTATAGTTTCCGAGATATGGACTATCGATAATTTACACCTTAGGCTCTGCTTCTAACTTGGGCCCAAATTGTAAAATAGTCTTATCTATTGGCGATTTCGTTCCAATTCACATTCCAAGTAATATTCGGCATGTTAATTAAATTGCCGGTTGCCAAATTGCATTATCTCTTATAGTTTCCGAGATATGGACTATCGATAATTTACACCTTAGGCTCTGCTTCTAACTTGGGCCCAAATTGTAAAATCGTCTTATCTATTGGCGATTTCGTTCCAATTCACATTCCAAGTAATATTCGGCATGCTAATTACATTGCCGGTTGCCAAATTGCATTATCTCTTATAGTTTCCGAGATATGGACTATCGATAATTTACACCTTAGGCTCTGCTTCTAACTTGGGCCCAAATTGTAAAATGGTCTTATCTATTGGCGATTTCGTTCCAATTCACATTCCAAGTAATATTCGGCATGCTAATTACGTTGCCGGTGGCCAAGTTGCATTATCTCTTATAGTTTCCGAGATATGGACTATCGATAATTTACACCTTAGGCTCTGCTTCTAACTTGGGCCCAAATTGTAAAATGGTCTTATCTATTGGCGATTTCGTTCCAATTCACATTCCAAGTAATATTCGGCATGCTTATTACATTGCCGGTTCCCAAATTGCATTATCTCTTATAGTTTCCGAGATATGAACTATCGATTATTTTTAACCTTCGGCTCTGCTTCTAACTTGGGCCCAAACTGTAAAATGGTCTTATCTATTGGCGATTTCGTTCCAATTCACATTCCAAGTAGTATTCGGCATGCTAATTACATTGCCGGTTGCCAAATTGCATTATCTCTTATAGTTTCCGAGATATGGACTATCGATAATTTACACCTTAGGCTCTGCTTCTAACTTGGGCCCAAATTGTAAAATGGTCTTATCTATTGGCGATTCCGTTCCAATTCACATTCCAAGTAATATTCGGCATGCTAATTACATTGCCAGTTGCCAAATTGCATTATCTCTTATAGTTTCCGAGATATGGACTATGGATAATTTACACCTTAGGCTCTGCTTCTAACTTGGGCCCAAATTGTAAAATGGTCTTATCTATTGCCGATTTCGTTCCAATTCACATTCCAAGTAATATTTGGCATGCTAATTACATTGCCGGTTGCCAAATTGCATTATCTCTTATAGTTTCCGAGATATGGACTATCGATAATTTACACCTTAGGCTCTGCTTCTAACTTGGGCCCAAATGGTAAAATGGTCTTATCTATTGGCGATTTCATTCCAATTCACATTCCAAGTAATATTCGGCATGCTAATTACATTGCCGGTTGCCAAATTGCATTATCTCTTATAGTTTCCGAGATATAGACTATCGATAATTTACACCTTAGGCTCTGCTTCTAACTTGGGCCCAAATTGTAAAATGGTCTTATCTATTGGCGATTTCGTTCCAATTCACATTCCAAGTAATATTTGGCATGCTAATTACATTGCCGGTTGCCAAATTGCATTATCTCTTATAGTTTCCGAGATATGGCCTATCGATAATTTACACCTTAGGCTCAGCTTCTAACTTGGGCCCAAATTGTAAAATGATCTTATCTATTGGCGATTTCGTTCCAATTCACATTCCAAGTAATATTCGGCATGCTAATTACATTGCCGGTTGCCAAATTGCATTATCTCTTATAGTTTCCGAGATATGGACTATCGATAATTTACACCTTAGGCTCTGCTTCTAACTTGGGCCCAAATTGTAAAATCGTCTTATCTATTGGCGATTTCGTTCCAATTCACATTCCAAGTAATATTCGGCATGCTAATTACATTGCCGGTTGCCAAATTGCATTATCTCTTACAGTTTCCGAGATATGGACTATCGATAATTTACACCTTAGGCTCTGCTTCTAACTTGGGCCCAAATTGTAAAATGGTCTTATCTATTGGCGATTTCGTTCCAATTCACATTCCAAGTAATATTCGGCATGCTAATTACATTGCCGGTTGCCAAATTGAATTATCTCTTATAGTTTCCGAGATATGGACTATCGATAATTTACACCTTAGGCTCTGCCTCTAACTTGGGCCCAAATTGTAAAATGGTCTTATCTATTGGCGATTTCGTTCCAATTCACATTCCAAGTAGTATTCGGCATGCTAATTACATTGCCGGTTGCCAAATTGCATTATCTCTTATAGTTTCCGAGATATGGACTATCGATAATTTACACCTTAGGCTCTGCTTCTAACTTGGGCCCAAATTGTAAAATGGTCTTATCTATTGGCGATTTCGTTCCAATTCACATTCCAAGTAATATTCGGCATGCTAATTACATTGCCGGTTGCCAAATTGCATTATCTCTTATAGTTTCCGAGATATGGACTATCGATAATTTACACCTTAGGCTCTGCTTCTAACTTGGGCCCAAATTGTAAAATGGTCTTATCTATTGGCGATTTCGTCCCAATTCACATTCCAAGTAATATTCGGCATGCTAATTACATTGCCGGTTGCGAAATTGCATTATCTCTTATAGTTTCCGAGATATGGACTATCGATAATTTACACCTTAGGCTCTGCTTCTAACTTGGGCCCAAATTGTAAAATGGTCTTATCTATTGGCGATTTCGTTCCAATTCACATTCCAAGTAATATTCGGCATGCTAATTACATTGCCGGTTGCCAAATTGCATTATCTCTTATAGTTTCCGAGATATGGACTATCGATAATTTACACCTTAGGCTCTGCTTCTAACTTGGGCCCAAATTGTAAAATGGTCTTATCTATTGGCGATTTCGTTCCAATTCACATTCCAAGTAATATTCGGCATGCTAATTACATTGCCGGTTACCAAATTGCATTATCTCTTACAGTTTCCGAGATATGGACTATCGATAATTTACACCTTAGGCTCTGCTCCTAACTTGGGCCCAAATTGTAAAATGGTCTTATCTATTGGCGATTTCGTTCCAATTCACATTCCAAGTAATATTCGGCATGATAATTACATTGCCGGTTGCCAAATTGCATTATCTCTTATAGTTTCCGAGATATGGACTATCGATAATTTACACCTTAGGCTCTGCTTCTAACTTGGGCCCAAATTGTAAAATGGTCTTATCTATTGGCGATTTCGTTCCAATTCACACTCCAAGTATTATTCGGCATGCTAATTACATTGCCGGTTGCGAAATTGCATTATCTCTTATAGTTTCCGAGATATGGACTATCAATAATTTACACCTTAGGCTCTGCTTCTAACTTGGGCCCAAATTGTAAAATGGTCTTATCTATTGGCGATTTCGTTCCAATTCACATTCCAAGTAATATTCGGCATGCTAATTACATTGCCGGTTGCCAAATTGCATTATCTCTTATAGTTTCCGAGATATGGACTATGGATAATTTACACCTTAGGCTCTGCTTCTAACTTGGGCCCAAATTGTAAAATGGTCTTATCTATTGGCGATTTCGTTCCAATTCACATTCCAAGTAATATTCGGCATGCTAATTACATTGCCGGTTGCCAAATTGCTTTATCTCTTATAGTTTCCGAGATATGGACTATCGATAATTTACACCTTAGGCTCTGCTTCTAACTTGGGCCCAAATTGTAAAATGGTCTTATCTATTGGCGATTTCGTTCCAATTCACATTCCAAGTAATATTCGGCATGCTAATTACATTGCCGGTTGCCAAATTGCTTTATCTCTTATAGTTTCCGAGATATGGACTATCGATAATTTACACCTTAGGCTCTGCTTCTAACTTGGGCCCAAATTGTAAAATGGTCTTATCTATTGGCGATTTCGTTCCAATTCACAGTCCAAGTAATATTCGGCATGCTAATTACATTGCCGGTTGCCAAATTGCATTATCTCTTATAGTTTCCGAGATATGGACTATCGATAATTTACACCTTAGGCTCTGCTTCTAACTTGGG
The DNA here is from genome assembly GCF_030347505.1 of Rhynchophorus ferrugineus. Classification (NCBI taxonomy): domain Eukaryota; kingdom Metazoa; phylum Arthropoda; class Insecta; order Coleoptera; family Curculionidae; genus Rhynchophorus; species Rhynchophorus ferrugineus. The sequence continues at coordinate 191,384 of NW_027472710.1, read as the reverse complement.
CCAAAATTGTAAAATGGTCTTATCTATTGCCGATTTCGTTCCAATTCACATTCCAAGTAATATTCGGCATGCTAATTACATTGCCGGTTGCCAAATTGCATTATCTCTTATAGTTTCCGAGATATGGACTATCGATAATTTACACCTTAGGCTCTGCTTCTAACTTGGGCCCAAATTGTAAAATGGTCTTATCTATTGGCGATTTCATTCCAATTCACATTCCAAGTAATATTCGGCATGCTAATTACATTGCCGGTTGCCAAATTGCATTATCTCTTATAGTTTCCGAGATATGGACTATCGATAATTTACACCTTAGGCTCTGCTTCTAACTTGGGCCCAAATTGTAAAATGGTCTTATCTATTGGCGATTTCGTTCCAATTCACATTCCAAGTAATATTCGGCATGCTAATTACATTGCCGGTTGCCAAATTGCATTATCTCTTGTAGTTTCCGAGATATGGACTATCGATAATTTACACCTTAGGCTCTGCTTCTAACTTGGGCCCAAATTGTAAAATGGTCTTATCTATTGGCGATTTCGTTCCAATTCACATTCCAAGTAATATTCGGCATGCTAATTACATTGCCGGTTGCCAAATTGCTTTATCTCTTATAGTTTCCGAGATATGGACTATCGATAATTTACACCTTAGGCTCTGCTTCTAACTTGGGCCCAAATTGTAAAATGGTCTTATCTATTGGCGATTTCGTTCCAATTCACATTCCAAGTAATATTCGGCATGCTAATTACATTGCCGGTTGCCAAATTGCATTATCTCTTATAGTTTCCGAGATATGGACTATCGATAATTTACACCTTAGGCTCTGCTTCTAACTTGGGCCCAAATTGTAAAATGGTCTTATCTATTGGCGATTTCGTTCGAATTCACATTCCAAGTAATATTCGGCATGCTAATTACATTGCCGGTTGCCAAATTGCATTATCTCTTATAGTTTCCGAGATATGGACTATCGATAATTTACACCTTAGGCTCTGCTTCTAACTTGGGCCCAAATTGTAAAATGGTCTTATCTATTGGCGATTTGGTTCCAATTCACATTCCAAGTAATATTCGGCATGCTAATTGCATTGCCGGTTGCCAAATTGCATTATCTCTTATAGCTTCCGAGATATGGACTGTCGATAATTTACACCTTAGGCTCTGCTTCTAACTTGGGCCCAAATTGTAAAATGGTCTTATCTATTGGCGATTTCGTTCCAATTCACTTTCCAAGTAATATTCGGCATGCTAATTACATTGCCGGTTGCCAAATTGCATTATCTCTTATAGTTTCCGAGATATGGACTATCGATAATTTACACCTTAGGCTCTGCTTCTAACTTGGGCAAAAATTGTAAAATCGCCTTATCTATTGGCGATTTCGTTCCAATTCACATTCCAAGTAATATTCGGCATGCTAACTACATTGCCGGTTGCCAAATTGCATTATCTCTTATAGTTTCCGAGATATGGACTATCGATAATTTACACCTTAGGCTCTGCTTCTAACTTGGGCCCAAATTGTAAAATGGTCTTATCTATTGGCGATTTCGTTCCAATTCACATTCCAAGTAATATTCGGCATGCTAATTACATTGCCGGTTGCCAAGTTGCATTATCTCTTATAGTTTCCGAGATATTGACTATCGATAATTTACACCTCAGGCTCTGCTTCTAACTTGGGCCCAAATTGTAAAATGGTCTTATCTTTTGGCGATTTCGTTCCAATTCACTCTCCAAGTAATATTCGGCATGCTAATTACATTGCCAGTTGCCAAATTGCATTATCTCTTGTAGTTTCCGAGATATGGACTATCGATAATTTACACCTTAGGCTCTGCTTCTAACTTGGGCCCAAATTGTAAAATGGTCTTATCTATTGGCGATTTCGTTCCAATTCACTTTCCAAGTAATATTCGGCATGCTAATTACATTGCCGGTTGCCAAATTGCATTATCTCTTATAGTTTCCGAGATATGGACTATCGATAATTTACACTTCAGGCTCTGCTTCTAACTTGGGCCCAAATTGAAAATGGCCTTATCTTTTGGCGATTTCGTTCCAATTCACTCTCCAAGTAATATTCGGCATGCTAATTACATTGCCGGTTGCCAAATTGCATTATCTCTTATAGTTTCCGAGATATGGACTATCGATTATTTACACCTTAGGCTCTGCTTCTAACTTGGGCTCAAATTGTAAAATGGTCTTATCTATTGGCGATTTCGTTCCAATTCACATTCCAAGTAATATTCGGCATGCTAATTGCATTGCCGGTTGCCAAATTGCATTATCTCTTATAGCTTCCGAGATATGGACTGTCGATAATTTACACCTTAGGCTCTGCTTCTAACTTGGGCCCAAATTGTAAAATGGTCTTATCTATTGGCGATTTCGTTCCAATTCACTTTCCAAGTAATATTCGGCATGCTAATTACATTGCCGATTGCCAAATTGCATTATCTCTTATAGTTTCCGAGATATGGACTATCGATAATTTACACCTTAGGCTCTGCTTCTAACTTGGGCCCAAATTGTAAAATGGTCTTATCTATTGGCGATTTCGTTCCAATTCACATTCCAAGTAATATTCGGCATGCTAATTACATTGCCGGTTGCCAGATTGCATTATCTCTTATAGTTTCCGAGATATGGACTATCGATAATTTACACCTTAGGCTCTGCTTCTAACTTGGGCCCAAATTGTAAAATGGTCTTATCTATTGGAGATTTCGTTCCAATTCACATTCCAAGTAATATTCGGCATGCTAATTACATTGCCGGTTGCCAAATTGCATTATCTCTTATAGTTTCCGAGATATGGACTATCGATAATTTACACCTTAGGCTCTGCTTCTAACTTGGCCCAAATTGTAAAATCGTCTTATCTATTGGCGATTTCGTTCCAATTCACATTCCAAGTAATATTCGGCATGCTAATTACATTGCCGGTTGCCAAATTGCATTATCTCTTATAGTTTCCGAGATATGGACTATCGATAATTTACACCTTAGGCTCTGCTTCTAACTTGGGCCCAAATTGTAAAATGGTCTTATCTATTGGCGATTTCGTTCCAATTCACATTCCAAGTAATATCCGGCATGCTAATTACATTGCCGGTTGCCAAATTGAATTATCTCTTATAGTTTCCGAGATATGGACTATCGATAATTTACACCTTAGGCTCTGCTTCTAACTTGGGCCCAAATTGTAAAATGGTCTTACCTATTGGCGATTTCGTTCCAATTCACATTCCAAGTAATATTCGGCATGCTAATTACATTGCCGGTTGCCAAATTGCATTATCTCTTATAGTTTCCCAGATATGGACTATCGATAATTTACACCTTAGGCTCTGCTTCTAACTTGGGCCCAAATTGTAAAATGGTCTTATCTATTGGCGATTTCGTTCCAATTCACATTCCAAGTAATATTCGGCATGCTAATTACATTGCCGGTTGCCAAATTGCATTATCTCTTATAGTTTCCGAGATATGGACTATCGGTAATTTACACCTTAGGCTCTGCTTCTAACTTGGGCCCAAATTGTAAAATGGTCTTACCTATTGGCGATTTCGTTCCAATTCACATTCCAAGTAATATTCGGCATGCTAATTACATTGCCGGTTGCCAAATTGCATTATCTCTTATAGTTTCCCAGATATGGACTATCGATAATTTACACCTTAGGCTCTGCTTCTAACTTGGGCCCAAATTGTAAAATGGTCTTATCTATTGGCGATTTCGTTCCAATTCACATTCCAAGTAATATCCGGCATGCTAATTACATTGCCGGTTGCCAAATTGAATTATCTCTTATAGTTTCCGAGATATGGACTATCGATAATTTACACCTTAGGCTCTGCTTCTAACTTGGGCCCAAATTGTAAAATGGTCTTATCTATTGGCGATTTCGTTCCAATTCACATTCCAAGTAATATTCGGCATGCTAATTACATTGCCGGTTGCCAAATTGCATTATCCCTTATAGTTTCCGAGATATGGACTATCGATAATTTACACCTTAGGCTCTGCTTCTAACTTGGGCCCAAATTGTAAAATGGTCTTATCTATTGCCGATTTCGTTCCAATTCACATTCCAAGTAATATTCGGCATGCTAATTACATTGCCGGTTGCCAAATTGCATTATCCCTTATAGTTTCCGAGATATGGACTATCGATAATTTACACCTTAGGCTCTGCTTCTAACTTGGGCCCAAATTGTATAATGGTCTTATCTATTGCCGATTTCGTTCCAATTCACATTCCAAGTAATATTCGGCATGCTAATTACATTGCCGGTTGCCAAATTGCATTATCTCTTATAGTTTCCGAGATATGGACTATCGATAATTTACACCTTAGGCTCTGCTTCTAACTTGGGCCCAAATTGTAAAATGGTCTTATCTATTGGAGATTTCATTCCAATTAACATTCCAAGTAATATTCGTAATGCTAATTACATTGCCGGTTGCCAAATTGCATTATCTCTTATAGTTTCCGAGGTCTTATCTATTGGCGATTTCGTTCCAATTCACATTCCAAGTAGTATTCGGCATGCTAATTACATTGCCGGTTGCCAAATTGCATTATCTCTTATAGTTTCCGAGATATGGACTATCGATAATTTACACCTTAGGCTCTGCTTCTAACTTGGGCCCAAATTGTAAAATGGTCTTACCTATTGGCGATTTCGTTCCAATTCACATTCCAAGTAATATTCGGCATGCTAATTACTTTGCCGGTTGCCAAATTGCATTATCTCTTATAGTTTCCGAGATATGGACTATCGATAATTTACACCTTAGGCTCTGCTTCTAACTTGGGCCCAAATAGTAAAATGGTCTTATCTATTGGCGATTTCGTTCCAATTCACATTCCAAGTAATACTCGGCATGCTAATTACATTGCCGGTTGCCAAATTGCATTATCTCTTATAGTTTCCGAGATATGGACTATCGATTATTTACATCTTAGGCTCTGCTTCTAACTTGGGCCCAAATTGTAAAATGGTCTTATCTATTGGCGATTTCGTTCCAATTCACATTCCAAGTAATATTCGGCATGCTAATTACATTGCCGGTTGCCAAATTGCATTATCTCTTATAGTTTCCGAGATATGGACTATCGATAATTTACACCTTAGGCTCTGCTTCTAACTTGGGCCCAAATTGTAAAATGGTCTTATCTATTGCCGATTTCGTTCCAATTCACAATCCAAGTAATATTCGGCATGCTAATTACATTGCCGGTTGCCAAATTGCATTATCTCTTATTGTTTCCGAGATATGGACTATCGATAATTTACACCTTAGGCTCTGCTTCTAACTTGGGCCCAAATTGTAAAATGGTCTTATCTATTGGCGATTTCATTCCAATTCACATTCCAAGTAATATTCGGCATGCTAATTACATTGCCGGTTGCCAAATTGCATTATCTCTTATAGTTTCCGAGATATGGACTATCGATAATTTACACCTTAGGCTCTGCTTCTAACTTGGGCCCAAATTGTAAAATGGTCTTATCTATTGGCGATTTCGTTCCAATTCACATTCCAAGTAATATTCGGCATGCTAATTACATTGCCGGTTGCCAAATTGCATTATCTCTTATAGTTTCCTAGATATGGACTATCGATAATTTACACCTTAGGCTCTGCTTCTAACTTGGGCCCAAATTGTAAAATGATCTTATCTATTGGCGATTTCGTTCCAATTCACATTCCAAGTAATACTCGGCATGCTAATTACATTGCCGGTTGCCAAATTGCATTATCTCTTATAGTTTCCGAGATATGGACTATCGATTATTTACATCTTAGGCTCTGCTTCTAACTTGGGCCCAAATTGTAAAATGGTCTTATCTATTGGCGATTTCGTTCCAATTCACATTCCAAGTAATATTCGGCATGCTAATTACATTGCCGGTTGCCAAATTGCATTATCTCTTATAGTTTCCGAGATATGGACTATCGATAATTTACACCTTAGGCTCTGCTTCTAACTTGGGCCCAAATTGTAAAATGGTCTTATCTATTGGCGATTTCGTTCCAATTCACATTCCAAGTAATATTCGGCATGCTAATTACATTGCCGGTTGCCAAATTGCATTATCTCTTATAGTTTCCTAGATATGGACTATCGATAATTTACACCTTAGGCTCTGCTTCTAACTTGGGCCCAAATTGTAATATGGTCTTATCTATTGGCGATTTCGTTCCAATTCACATTCCAAGTAATATTCGGCATGCTAATTACATTGCCGGTTGCCTAATTGCATTATCTCTTATAGTTTCCGAGATATGGACTATCGATAATTTACACCTTAGGCTCTGCTTCTAACTTGGGCCCAAATTGTAAAATGGTCTTATCTATTGGCGATTTCGTTCCAATTCACATTCCAAGTAATATTCGGCATGCTAATTACATTGCCGGTTGCCAAATTGCATTATCTCTTATAGTTTCCGAGGTCTTATCTATTGGCGATTTCGTTCCAATTCACATTCCAAGTAATATTCGGCATGCTAATTACATTGCCGGTTGCCAAATTGCATTATCTCTTTTAGTTTCCGAGATATGGACTATCGATAATTTACACCTTAGGCTCTGCTTCTAACTTGGGCCCAAATTGTTAAATGGTCTTATCTATTGGCGATTTCGTTCCAATTCACATTCCAAGTAATATTCGGCATGCTAATTACATTGCCGGTTGCCAAATTGCATTATCTCTTATAGTTTCCGAGATATGGACTATCGATAATTTACACCTTAGGCTCTGCTTCTAACTTGGGCCCAAATTGTAATATGGTCTTATCTATTGGCGATTTCGTTCCAATTCACATTCCAAGTAATATTCGGCATGCTAATTACATTGCCGGTTGCCAAATTGCATTATCTCTTATAGTTTCCGAGATATGGACTATCGATAATTTACACCTTAGGCTCTGCTTCTAACTTGGGCCCAAATTGTAAAATCGTCTTATCTATTGGCGATTTCGTTCCAATTCACATTCCAAGTAATATTCGGCATGCTAATTACATTGCCGGTTGCCAAATTGCATTATCTCTAATAGTTTCCGAGATATGGACTATCGGTAATTTACACCTTAGGCTCTGCTTCTAACTTGGGCCCAAATTGTAAAATGGTCTTATCTATTGGCGATTTCGTTCCAATTCACATTCCAAGTAATATTCGGCATGCTAATTACATTGCCGGTTGCCAAATTGCATTATCTCTTATAGTTTCCGAGATATGGACTATCGATAATTTACACCTTAGGCTCTGCTTCTAACTTGGGCCCAAATTGTAAAATGGTCTTATCTATTGCCGATTTCGTTCCAATTCACATTCCAAGTAATATTCGGCATGCTAATTACATTGCCGGTTGCCAAATTGCATTATCTCTTATAGTTTCCGAGATATGGACTATCGATAATTTACACCTTAGGCTCTGCTTCTAACTTGGGCCCAAATTGTAAAATGGTCTTATCTATTGGCGATTTCATTCCAATTCACATTCCAAGTAATATTCGGCATGCTAATTACATTGCCGGTTGCCAAATTGCATTATCTCTTATAGTTTCCGAGATATGGACTATCGATAATTTACACCTTAGGCTCTGCTTCTAACTTGGGCCCAAATTGTAAAATGGTCTTATCTATTGGCGATTTCGTTCCAATTCACATTCCAAGTAATATTCGGCATGCTAATTACATTGCCGGTTGCCAAATTGCATTATCTCTTGTAGTTTCCGAGATATGGACTATCGATAATTTACACCTTAGGCTCTGCTTCTAACTTGGGCCCAAATTGTAAAATGGTCTTATCTATTGGCGATTTCGTTCCAATTCACATTCCAAGTAATATTCGGCATGCTAATTACATTGCCGGTTGCCAAATTGCTTTATCTCTTATAGTTTCCGAGATATGGACTATCGATAATTTACACCTTAGGCTCTGCTTCTAACTTGGGCCCAAATTGTAAAATGGTCTTATCTATTGGCGATTTCGTTCCAATTCACATTCCAAGTAATATTCGGCATGCTAATTACATTGCCGGTTGCCAAATTGCATTATCTCTTATAGTTTCCGAGATATGGACTATCGATAATTTACACCTTAGGCTCTGCTTCTAACTTGGGCCCAAATTGTAAAAAGGTCTTATCTATTGGCGATTTCGTTCCAATTCACATTCCAAGTAATATTCGGCATGCTAATTACATTGCCGGTTGCCAAATTGCATTATCTCTTATAGTTTCCGAGATATGGACTATCGATAATTTACACCTTAGGCTCTGCTTCTAACTTGGGCCCAAATTGTAAAATGGTCTTATCTATTGGCGATTTCGTCCCAATTCACATTCCAAGTAATATTCGGCATGCTAATTACATTGCCGGTTGCGAAATTGCATTATCTCTTATAGTTTCCGAGATATGGACTATCGATAATTTACACCTTAGGCTCTGCTTCTAACTTGGGCCCAAATTGTAAAATGGTCTTATCTATTGGCGATTTCGTTCCAATTCACATTCCAAGTAATATTCGGCATGCTAATTACATTGCCGGTTGCCAAATTGCATTATCTCTTATAGTTTCCGAGATATGGACTATCGATAATTTACACCTTAGGCTCTGCTTCTAACTTGGGCCCAAATTGTAAAATGGTCTTATCTATTGGCGATTTCGTTCCAATTCACATTCCAAGTAATATTCGGCATGCTAATTACATTGCCGGTTGCCAAATTGCATTATCTCTTATAGTTTCCGAGATATGGACTATCGATAATTTACACCTTAGGCTCTGCTTCTAACTTGGGCCCAAATTGTAAAATGGCCTTATCTATTGGCGATTTCGTTCCAATTCACATTCCAAGTAATACTCGGCATGCTGATTACATTGCCGGTTGCCAAATTGCATTATCTCTTATAGTTTCAGAGATATGGACTATCGATAATTTACACCTTAGGCTCTGCTTCTAACTTGGGCCCAAATTGTAAAATGGTCTTATCTATTGGCGATTTCGTTCCAATTCACATTCCAAGTAATATTCGGCATGCTAATTACATTGCCGGTTGCCAAATTGCATTATCTCTTATAGTTTCCGAGATATGGACTATCGATAATTTACACCTTAGGCTCTGCTTCTAACTTGGGCCCAAATTGTAAAATGGTCTTATCTATTGGCGATTTCGTTCCAATTCACATTCCAAGTAATATTCGGCATGTTAATTAAATTGCCGGTTGCCAAATTGCATTATCTCTTATAGTTTCCGAGATATGGACTATCGATAATTTACACCTTAGGCTCTGCTTCTAACTTGGGCCCAAATTGTAAAATCGTCTTATCTATTGGCGATTTCGTTCCAATTCACATTCCAAGTAATATTCGGCATGCTAATTACATTGCCGGTTGCCAAATTGCATTATCTCTTATAGTTTCCGAGATATGGACTATGGATAATTTACACCTTAGGCTCTGCTTCTAACTTGTGCCCAAATTGTAAAATGGTCTTATCTATTGGCGATTTCGTTCCAATTCACATTCCAAGTAATATTCGGCATGCTAATTACATTGCCGGTTGCCAAATTGCATTATCTCTTATAGTTTCCGAGATATGGACTATCGATAATTTACACCTTAGGCTCTGCTTCTAACTTGGGCCCAAATTGTAAAATGGCCTTATCTATTGGCGATTTCGTTCCAATTCACATTCCAAGTAATACTCGGCATGCTGATTACATTGCCGGTTGCCAAATTGCATTATCTCTTATAGTTTCAGAGATATGGACTATCGATAATTTACACCTTAGGCTCTGCTTCTAACTTGGACCCAAATTGTAAAATGGTCTTATCTATTGGCGATTTCGTTCCAATTCACATTCCAAGTAATATTCGGCATGCTAATTACATTGCCGTTTGCCAAATTGCATTATCTCTTATAGTTTCCGAGATATGGACTATCGATAATTTACACCTTAGGCTCTGCTTCTAACTTGGGCCCAAATTGTAAAATAGTCTTATCTATTGGCGATTTCGTTCCAATTCACATTCCCAGTAATATTCGGCATGTTAATTAAATTGCCGGTTGCCAAATTGCATTATCTCTTATAGTTTCCGAGATGTGGACTATCGATAATTTACACCTTAGGCTCTGCTTCTAACTTGGGCCCAAATTGTAAAATCGTCTTATCTATTGGCGATTTCGTTCCAATTCACATTCCAAGTAATATTCGGCATGCTAATTACATTGCCGGTTGCCAAATTGCATTATCTCTTATAGTTTCCGAGATATGGACTATCGATAATTTACACCTTAGGCTCTGCTTCTAACTTGGGCCCAAATTGTAAAATGGTCTTATCTATTGGCGATTTCGTTCCAATTCACATTCCAAGTAATATTCGGCATGCTAATTACATTGCCGGTGGCCAAGTTGCATTATCTCTTATAGTTTCCGAGATATGGACTATCGATAATTTACACCTTAGGCTCTGCTTCTAACTTGGGCCCAAATTGTAAAATGGTCTTATCTATTGGCGATTTCGTTCCAATTCACATTCCAAGTAATATTCGGCATGCTTATTACATTGCCGGTTCCCAAATTGCATTATCTCTTATAGTTTCCGAGATATGGACTATCGATTATTTTTACCTTCGGCTCTGCTTCTAACTTGGGCCCAAACTGTAAAATGGTCTTATCTATTGGCGGTTTCGTTCCAATTCACATTCCAAGTAGTATTCGGTATGCTAATTACATTGCCGGTTGCCAAATTGCATTATCTCTTATAGTTTCCGAGATATGGACTATCGATAATTTACACCTTAGGCTCTGCTTCTAACTTGGGCCCAAATTGTAAAATGGTCTTATCTATTGGCGATTTCGTTCCAATTCACATTCCAAGTAATATTCGGCATGCTAATTACATTGCCAGTTGCCAAATTGCATTATCTCTTATAGTTTCCGAGATATGGACTATGGATAATTTACACCTTAGGCTCTGCTTCTAACTTGGGCCCAAATTGTAAAATGGTCTTATCTATTGCCGATTTCGTTCCAATTCACATTACAAGTAATATTCGGCATGCTAATTACATTGCCGGTTGCCAAATTGCATTATCTCTTATAGTTTCCGAGATATGGACTATCGATAATTTACACCTTAGGCTCTGCTTCTAACTTGGGCCCAAATTGTAAAATGGTCTTATCTATTGGCGATTTCGTTCCAATTCACATTCCAAGTAATATTCGGCATGCTAATTACATTGCCGGTTGCCAAATTGAATTATCTCTTATAGTTTCCGAGATATGGACTATCGATAATTTACATCTTAGGCTCTGCTTCTAACTTGGGCCCAAATTGTAAAATGGTCTTATCTATTGGCGATTTCGTTCCAATTCACATTCCAAGTAGTATTCGGCATGCTAATTACATTGCCGGTTGCCAAATTGCATTATCTCTTATAGTTTCCGAGATATGGACTATCGATAATTTACACCTTAGGCTCTGCTTCTAACTTGGGCCCAAATTGTAAAATGGTCTTATCTATTGGCGATTTCGTTCCAATTCACATTCCAAGTAATATTCGGCATGCTAATTACATTGCCGGTTGCCAAATTGCATTATCTCTTATAGTTTCCGAGATATGGACTATCGATAATTTACACCTTAGGCTCTGCTTCTAACTTGGGCCCAAATTGTAAAATGGTCTTATCTATTGGCGATTTCGTCCCAATTCACATTCCAAGTAATATTCGGCATGCTAATTACATTGCCGGTTGCGAAATTGCATTATCTCTTATAGTTTCCGAGTTATGGACTATCGATAATTTACACCTTAGGCTCTGCTTCTAACTTGGGCCCAAATTGTAAAATGGTCTTATCTATTGGCGATTTCGTTCCAATTCACATTCCAAGTAATATTCGGCATGCTAATTACATTGCCGGTTGCCAAATTGCATTATCTCTTATAGTTTCCGGGATATGGACTATCGATAATTTACACCTTAGGCTCTGCTTCTAACTTGGGCCCAAATTGTAAAATGGTCTTATCTATTGGCGATTTCGTTCCAATTCACATTCCAAGTAATATTCGGCATGCTAATTACATTGCCGGTTACCAAATTGCATTATCTCTTACAGTTTCCGAGATATGGACTATCGATAATTTTCACCTTAGGCTCTGCTTCTAACTTGGGCCCAAATTGTAAAATGGTCTTATATATTGGCGATTTCGTTCCAATTCACATTCCAAGTAATATTCGGCATGCTAATTACATTGCCGGTTGCCAAATTGCATTATCTCTTATAGTTTCCGAGATATGGACTATCGATAATTTACACCTTAGGCTCTGCTTCTAACTTGGGCCCAAATTGTAAAATGGTCTTATCTATTGGCGATTTCGTTCCAATTCACACTCCAAGTAATATTCGGCATACTAATTACATTGCCGGTTGCGAAATTGCATTATCTCTTATAGTTTCCGAGATATGGACTATCAATAATTTACACCTTAGGCTCTGCTTCTAACTTGGGCCCAAATTGTAAAATGGTCTTATCTATTGGCGATTTCGTTCCAATTCACATTCCAAGTAATATTCGGCATGCTAATTACATTGCCGGTTGCCAAATTGCATTATCTCTTATAGTTTCCGAGATATGGACTATGGATAATTTACACCTTAGGCTCTGCTTCTAACTTGGGCCCAAATTGTAAAATGGTCTTATCTATTGGCGATTTCGTTCCAATTCACATTCCAAGTAATATTCGGCATGCTAATTACATTGCCGGTTGCCAAATTGCTTTATCTCTTATAGTTTCCGAGATATGGACTATCGATAATTTACACCTTAGGCTCTGCTTCTAACTTGGGCCCAAATTGTAAAATGGTCTTATCTATTGGCGATTTCGTTCCAATTCACATTCCAAGTAATATTCGGCATGCTAATTACATTGCCGGTTGCCAAATTGCATTATCTCTTATAGTTTCCGAGATATGGACTATCGATAATTTACACCTTAGGCTCTGCTTCTAACTTGGGCCCAAATTGTAAAATCGTCTTATCTATTGGCGATTTCGTTCCAATTCACATTCCAAGTAATATTCGGCATGCTAATTACATTGCCGGTTGCCAAATTGCATTATCTCTAATAGTTTCCGAGATATGGACTATCGGTAATTTACACCTTAGGCTCTGCTTCTAACTTGGGCCCAAATTGTAAAATGGTCTTATCTATTGGCGATTTCGTTCCAATTCACATTCCAAGTAATATTCGGCATGCTAATTACATTGCCGGTTGCCAAATTGCATTATCTCTTATAGTTTCCGAGATATGGACTATCGATAATTTACACCTTAGGCTCTGCTTCTAACTTGGGCCCAAATTGTAAAATGGCCTTATCTATTGCCGATTTCGCTCCAATTCACATTCCAAGTAATATTCGGCATGCTAATTACATTGCCGGTTGCCAAATTGCATTATCTCTTATAGTTTCCGAGATATGGACTATCGATAATTTACACCTTAGGCTCTGCTTCTAACTTGGGCCCAAATTGTAAAATGGTCTTATCTATTGGCGATATCATTCCAATTCACATTGCAAGTAATATTCGGCATGCTAATTACATTGCCGGTTGCCAAATTGCATTATCTCTTATAGTTTCCGAGATATGGACAATCGATAATTTACACCTTAGGCTCTGCTTCTAACTTGGGCCCAAATTGTAAAATGGTCTTATCTATTGGCGATTTCGTTCCAATTCACATTCCAAGTAATATTCGGCATGCAAATTACATTGCCGGTTGCCAAATTGCATTATCTCTTATAGTTTCCGAGATATGGACTATCGATAATTTACACCTTAGGCTCTGCTTCTAACTTGGGCCCAAATTGTAAAATGGTCTTATCTATTGGCGATATCATTCCAATTCACATTGCAAGTAATATTCATCATGCTAATTACATTGCCGGTTGCCAAATTGCATTATCTCTTATAGTTTCCGAGATATGGACAATCGATAATTTACACCTTAGGCTCTGCTTCTAACTTGGGCCCAAATTGTAAAATGGTCTTATCTATTGGCGATTTCGTTCCAATTCACATTCCAAGTAATATTCGGCATGCTAATTACATTGCCGGTTGCCAAATTGCATTATCTCTTGTAGTTTCCGAGATATGGACTATCGATAATTTACACCTTAGGCTCTGCTTCTAACTTGGGCCCAAATTGTAAAATGGTCTTATCTATTGGCGATTTCGTTCCAATTCACATTCCAAGTAATATTCGGCATGCTAATTACATTGCCGGTTGCCAAATTGCTTTATCTCTTATAGTTTCCGAGATATGGACTATCGATAATTTACACCTTAGGCTCTGCTTCTAACTTGGGCCCAAATTGTAAAATGGTCTTATCTATTGGCGATTTCGTTCCAATTCACATTCCAAGTAATATTCGGCATGCTAATTACATTGCCGGTTGCCAAATTGCATTATCTCTTATAGTTTCCGAGATATGGACTATCGATAATTTACACCTTAGGCTCTGCTTCTAACTTGGGCCCAAATTGTAAAATGGTCTTATCTATTGGCGATTTCGTTCCAATTCACATTCCAAGTAATATTCGGCATGCTAATTACATTGCCGGTTGCCAAATTGCATTATCTCTTATAGTTTCCGAGATATGGAAAATGGTCTTATCTATTGGCGATTTCGTTCCAATTCACATTCCAAGTAATATTCGGCATGCTAATTACATTTCCGGTTGCCAAATTGAATTATCTCTTATAGTTTCCGAGATATGGACTATCGATAATTTACACCTTAGGCTCTGCTTCTAACTTGGGCCCAAATTGTAAAATGGTCTTATCTATTGGCGATTTCGTTCTAATTCACATTCCAAGTAGTATTCGGCATGCTAATTACATTGCCGGTTGCCAAATTGCATTATCTCTTATAGTTTCCGAGATATGGACTATCGATAATTTACACCTTAGGCTCTGCTTCTAACTGGGCCCAAATTGTAAAATGGTCTTATCTATTGGCGATTTCGTTCCAATTCACATTCCAAGTAATATTCGGCATGCTAATTACATTGCCGGTTGCCAAATTGAATTATCTCTTATAGTTTCCGAGATATGGACTATCGATAATTTACACCTTAGGCTCTGCTTCTAACTTGGGCCCAAATTGTAAAATGGTCTTATCTATTGGCGATTTCGTTCCAATTCACATTCCAAGTAGTATTCGGCATGCTAATTACATTGCCGGTTGCCAAATTGTATTATCTCTTATAGTTTCCGAGATATGGACTATCGATAATTTACACCTTAGGCTCTGCTTCTAACTTGGGCCCAAATTGTAAAATGGTCTTATCTATTGGCGATTTCGTTCCAATTCACATTCCAAGTAATATTCGGCATGCTAATTACATTGCCAGTTGCCAAATTGCATTATCTCTTATAGTTTCCGAGATATGGACTATGGATAATTTACACCTTAGGCTCTGCTTCTAACTCGGGCCCAAATTGTAAAATGGTCTTATCTATTGGCGATTTCGTTCCAATTCACATTCCAAGTAATATTCGGCATGCTAATTACATTGCCGGTTGCCAAATTGCATTACTTCTTATAGTTTCCCAGATATGGACTATCGATAATTTACACCTTAGGCTCTACTTCTAACTTGGGCCCAAATTGTAAAATGGTCTTATCTATTGGCGATTTCGTTCCAATTCACTTTCCAAGTAATATTCGGCATGCTAATTACATTGCCGGTTGCCAAATTGCATTATCTCTTATAGTTTCCGAGATATTGACTATCGATAATTTACACCTCAGGCTCTGCTTCTAACTTGGGCCCAAATTGTAAAATGGTCTTATCTTTTGGCGATTTCGTTCCAATTCACTCTCCAAGTAATATTCGGCATGCTAATTACATTGCCGGTTGCCAAATTGCATTATCTCTTGTAGTTTCCGAGATATGGACTATCGATAATTTACACCTTAGGCTCTGCTTCTAACTTGGGCCCAAATTGTAAAATGGTCTTATCTATTGGCGATTTCGTTCCAATTCACTTTCCAAGTAATATTCGGCATGCTAATTACATTGCCGGTTGCCAAATTGCATTATCTCTTATAGTTTCCGAGATATGGACTATCGATAATTTACACCTTAGGCTCTGCTTCTAACTTGGGCCCAAATTGTAAAATGGTCTTATCTATTGGCGATTTCGTTCCAATTCACATTCCAAGTAATATTCGGCATGCTAATTACATTGCCGGTTGCCAAACTGCATTATCTCTTATAGTTTCCGAGATATGGACTATCGATAATTTACACCTTAGGCTCTGCTTCTAACTTGGGCCCAAATTGTAAAATGGTCTTATCTATTGGAGATTTCGTTCCAATTCACATTCCAAGTAATATTCGGCATGCTAATTACATTGCCGGTTGCCAAATTGCATTATCTCTTATAGTTTCCGAGATATGGACTATCGATAATTTACACCTTAGGCTCTGCTTCTAACTTGGCCCAAATTGTAAAATCGTCTTATCTATTGGCGATTTCGTTCCAATTCACATTCCAAGTAATATTCGGCATGCTAATTACATTGCCGGTTGCCAAATTGCATTATCTCTTATAGTTTCCGAGATATGGACTATCGATAATTTACACCTTAGGCTCTGCTTCTAACTTGGGCCCAAATTGTAAAATGGTCTTATCTATTGGCGATTTCGTTCCAATTCACATTCCAAGTAATATCCGGCATGCTAATTACATTGCCGGTTGCCAAATTGAATTATCTCTTATAGTTTCCGAGATATGGACTATCGATAATTTACACCTTAGGCTCTGCTTCTAACTTGGGCCCAAATTGTAAAATGGTCTTACCTATTGGCGATTTCGTTCCAGTTCACATTCCAAGTAATATTCGGCATGCTAATTACATTGCCGGTTGCCAAATTGCATTATCTCTTATAGTTTCCGAGATATGGACTATCGATAATTTACACCTTAGGCTCTGCTTCTAACTTGGGCCCAAATTGTAAAATGGTCTTATCTATTGGCGATTTCGTTCCAATTCACATTCCAAGTAATATTCGGCATGCTAATTACATTGCCGGTTGCCAAATTGCATTATCTCTTATAGTTTCCGAGATATGGACTATCGGTAATTTACACCTTAGGCTCTGCTTCTAACTTGGGCCCAAATTGTAAAATGGTCTTATCTATTGGCGATTTCGTTCCAATTCACATTCCAAGTAATATCCGGCATGCTAATTACATTGCCGGTTGCCAAATTGAATTATCTCTTATAGTTTCCGAGATATGGACTATCGATAATTTACACCTTAGGCTCTGCTTCTAACTTGGGCCCAAATTGTAAAATGGTCTTATCTATTGGCGATTTCCTTCCAATTCACATTCCAAGTAATATTCGGCATGATAATTACATTGCCGGTTGCCAAATTGCATTATCTCTTATAGTTTCCGAGATATGGACTATCGATAATTTACACCTTAGGCTCTGCTTCTAACTTGGGCCCAAATTGTAAAATCGTCTTATCTATTGGCGATTTTGTTCCAATTCACATTCCAAGTAATATTCGGCATGCTAATTACATTGCCGGTTGCCAAATTGCATTATCTCTTATAGTTTCCGAGATATGGACTATCGATAATTTACACCTTAGGCTCTGCTTCTAACTTGGGCCCAAATTGTAAAATGGTCTTATCTATTGGCGATTTCGTTCCAATTCACATTCCAAGTAATATTCGGCATGCTAATTACATTGCCGGTTGCCAAATTGAATTATCTCTTATAGTTTCCGAGATATGGACTATCGATAATTTACACCTTAGGCTCTGCTTCTAACTTGGGCCCAAATTGTAAAATGGTCTTATCTATTGGCGATTTCGTTCCAATTCACATTCCAAGTAGTATTCGGCATGCTAATTACATTGCCGGTTGCCAAATTGCATTATCTCTTATAGTTTCCGAGATATGGACTATCGATAATTTACACCTTAGGCTCTGCTTCTAAC
This sequence comes from Rhynchophorus ferrugineus, assembly GCF_030347505.1. NCBI lineage: Eukaryota > Metazoa > Arthropoda > Insecta > Coleoptera > Curculionidae > Rhynchophorus > Rhynchophorus ferrugineus. The sequence continues at coordinate 173,321 of NW_027472710.1, read as the reverse complement.
TTGGGCCCAAATTGTAAAATGGTCTTATCTATTGGCGATTTCGTTCCAATTCACATTCCAAGTAATATTCGGCATGCTAATTACATTGCCGGTTGCCAAATTGCATTATCTCTTATAGTTTCCGAGATATGGACTATCGATAATTTACACCTTAGGCTCTGCTTCTAACTTGGGCCCAAATTGTAAAATGGTCTTATCTATTGGCGATTTCGTCCCAATTCACATTCCAAGTAATATTCGGCATGCTAATTACATTGCCGGTTGCGAAATTGCATTATCTCTTATAGTTTCCGAGATATGGACTATCGATAATTTACACCTTAGGCTCTGCTTCTAACTTGGGCCCAAATTGTAAAATGGTCTTATCTATTGGCGATTTCGTTCCAATTCACATTCCAAGTAACATTCGGCATGCTAATTACATTGCCGGTTGCCAAATTGCATTATCTCTTATAGTTTCCGAGATATGGACTATCGATAATTTACACCTTAGGCTCTGCTTCTAACTTGGGCCCAAATTGTAAAATGGTCTTATCTATTGGCGATTTCGTTCCAATTCACATTCCAAGTAATATTCGGCATGCTAATTACATTGCCGGTTGCCAAATTGAATTATCTCTTATAGTTTCCGAGATATGGACTATCGATAATTTACACCTTAGGCTCTGCTTCTAACTTGGGCCCAAATTGTAAAATGGTCTTATCTATTGGCGATTTCGTTCCAATTCACATTCCAAGTATTATTCGGCATGCTAATTACATTGCCGGTTGCCAAATTGCATTATCTCTTATAGTTTCCGAGATATGGACTATCGATAATTTACACCTTAGGCTCTGCTTCTAACTTGGGCCCAAATTGTAAAATGGTCTTATCTATTGGCGATTTCGTTCCAATTCACATTCCAAGTAATATTCGGCATGCTAATTACATTGCCGGTTGCCAAATTGCATTATCTCTTATAGTTTCCGAGATATGGACTATCGATAATTTACACCTTAGGCTCTGCTTCTAACTTGGGCCCAAATTGTAAAATGGTCTTATCTATTGGCGATTTCGTCCCAATTCACATTCCAAGTAATATTCGGCATGCTAATTACATTGCCGGTTGCGAAATTGCATTATCTCTTATAATTTCCGAGATATGGACTATCGATAATTTACACCTTAGGCTCTGCTTCTAACTTGGGCCCAAATTGTAAAATGGTCTTATCTATTGGCGATTTCGTTCCAATTCACATTCCAAGTAATATTCGGCATGTTAATTACATTGCCGGTTGCCAAATTGCATTATCTCTTATAGTTTCCGAGATATGGACTATCGATAATTTACACCTTAGGCTCTGCTTCTAACTTGGGCCAAAATTGTAAAATGGTCTTATCTATTGGCGATTTCGTTCCAATTCACACTCCAAGTAATATTCGGCATGCTAATTACATTGCCGGTTGCGAAATTGCATTATCTCTTATAGTTTCCGAGATATGGACTATCAATAATTTACACCTTAGGCTCTGCTTCTAACTTGGGCCCAAATTGTAAAATGGTCTTATCTATTGGCGATTTCGTTCCAATTCACATTCCAAGTAATATTCGGCATGCTAATTACATTGCCGGTTGCCAAATTGCATTATCTCTTATAGTTTCCGAGATATGGACTATGGATAATTTACACCTTAGGCTCTGCTTCTAACTTGGGCCCAAATTGTAAAATGGTCTTATCTATTGGCGATTTCGTTCCAATTCACATTCCAAGTAATATTCGGCATGCTAATTACATTGCCGGTTGCCAAATTGCATTATCTCTTATAGTTTCCGAGATATGGACTATCGATAATTTACACCTTAGGCTCTGCTTCTAACTTGGGCCCAAATTGTAAAATGGTCTTATCTATTGGCGATTTCGTTCCAATTCACATTCCAAGTAATATTCGGCATGCTAATTACATTGCCGGTTGCCAAATTGCATTATCTCTTATAGTTTCCGAGATATGGACTATCGATAATTTACACCTTAGGCTCTGCTTCTAACTTGGGCCCAAATTGTAAAATGGTCTTATCTATTGGCGATTTCGTTCCAATTCACATTCCAAGTAATATTCGGCATGCTAATTACATTGCCGGTTGCCAAATTGAATTATCTCTTATAGTTTCCGAGATATGGACTATCGATAATTTACACCTTAGGCTCTGCTTCTAACTTGGGCCCAAATTGTAAAATGGTCTTATCTATTGGCGATTTCGTTCCAATTCACATTCCAAGTAGTATTCGGCATGCTAATTACATTGCCGGTTGCCAAATTGCATTATCTCTTATAGTTTCCGAGATATGGACTATCGATAATTTACACCTTAGGCTCTGCTTCTAACTTGGGCCCAAATTGTAAAATGGTCTTATCTATTGGCGATTTCGTTCCAATTCACATTCCAAGTAATATTCGGCATGCTAATTACATTGCCGGTTGCCAAATTGAATTATCTCTTATAGTTTCCGAGATATGGACTATCGATAATTTACACCTTAGGCTCTGCTTCTAACTTGGGCCCAAATTGTAAAATGGTCTTATCTATTGGCGATTTCGTTCCAATTCACATTCCAAGTAGTATTCGGCATGCTAATTACATTGCCGGTTGCCAAATTGCATTATCTCTTATAGTTTCCGAGATATGGACTATCGATAATTTACACCTTAGGCTCTGCTTCTAACTTGGGCCCAAATTGTAAAATGGTCTTATCTATTGGCGATTTCGTTCCAATTCACATTCCAAGTAATATTCGGCATGCTAATTACATTGCCAGTTGCCAAATTGCATTATCTCTTATAGTTTCCGAGATATGGACTATGGATAATTTACACCTTAGGCTCTGCTTCTAACTTGGGCCCAAATTGTAAAATGGTCTTATCTATTGGCGATTTCGTTCCAATTCACATTCCAAGTAATATTCGGCATGCTAATTACATTGCCGGTTGCCAAATTGCATTACTTCTTATAGTTTCCCAGATATGGACTATCGATAATTTACACCTTAGGCTCTACTTCTAACTTGGGCCCAAATTGTAAAATGGTCTTATCTATTGGCGATTTCGTTACAATTCACTTTCCAAGTAATATTCGGCATGCTAATTACATTGCCGGTTGCCAAATTGCATTATCTCTTATAGTTTCCGAGATATTGACTATCGATAATTTACACCTCAGGCTCTGCTTCTAACTTGGGCCCAAATTGTAAAATGGTCTTATCTTTTGGCGATTTCGTTCCAATTCACTCTCCAAGTAATATTCGGCATGCTAATTACATTGCCGGTTGCCAAATTGCATTATCTCTTGTAGTTTCCGAGATATGGACTATCGATAATTTACACCTTAGGCTCTGCTTCTAACTTGGGCCCAAATTGTAAAATGGTCTTATCTATTGGCGATTTCGTTCCAATTCACTTTCCAAGTAATATTCGGCATGCTAATTACATTGCCGGTTGCCAAATTGCATTATCTCTTATAGTTTCCGAGATATGGACTATCGATAATTTACACCTTAGGCTCTGCTTCTAACTTGGGCCCAAATTGTAAAATGGTCTTATCTATTGGCGATTTCGTTCCAATTCACATTCCAAGTAATATTCGGCATGCTAATTACATTGCCGGTTGCCAAACTGCATTATCTCTTATAGTTTCCGAGATATGGACTATCGATAATTTACACCTTAGGCTCTGCTTCTAACTTTGGCCCAAATTGTAAAATGGTCTTATCTATTGGCGATTTCGTTCCAATTCACACTCCAATTAATATTCAGCATGCTAATTACATTGCCGGTTGCGAAATTGCATTATCTCTTATAGTTTCCGAGATATGGACTATCAATAATTTACACCTTAGGCTCTGCTTCTAACTTGGGCCCAAATTGTAAAATGGTCTTATCTATTGGCGATTTCGTTCCAATTCACATTCCAAGTAATATTCGGCATGCTAATTACATTGCCGGTTGCCAAATTGCATTATCTCTTATAGTTTCCGAGATATGGACTATCGATAATTTACACCTTAGGCTCTGCTTCTAACTTGGGCCCAAATTGTAAAATGGTCTTATCTATTGGCGATTTCGTTCCAATTCACATTCCAAGTAATATTCGGCATGCTAATTACATTGCCGGTTGCCAAATTGCATTATCTCTTATAGTTTCCGAGATATGGACTATCGATAATTTACACCTTAGGCTCTGCTTCTAACTTGGGCCCAAATTGTAAAATGGTCTTATCTATTGGCGATTTCGTTCCAATTCACATTCCAAGTAATATTCGGCATGCTAATTACATTGCCGGTTGCCAAATTGCATTATCTCTTATAGTTTCCGGGATATGGACTATCGATAATTTACACCTTAGGCTCTGCTTCTAACTTGGGCCCAAATTGTAAAATGGTCTTCTCTATTGGCGATTTCGTTCCAATTCACATTCCAAGTAATATTCGGCATGCTAATTACATTGCCGGTTGCCAAATTGCATTATCTCTTATAGTTTCCGAGATATGGACTATCGATAATTTACACCTTAGGCTCTGTTTCTAACTTGGGCCCAAATTGTAAAATGGTCTTATCTATTGGCGATTTCGTTCCAATTCACATTCCAAGTAATATTCGGCATGCTAATTACATTGCCGGTTGCCAATTTGCATTATCTCTTATAGTTTCCGAGATATGGACTATCGATAATTTACACCTTAGGCTCTGCTTCTAACTTGGGCCCAAATTGTAAAATCGTCTTATCTATTGGCGATTTCGTTCCAATTCACATTCCAAGTAATATCCGGCATGCTAATTACATTGCCGGTTGCCAAATTGAATTATCTCTTATAGTTTCCGAGATATGGACTATCGATAATTTACACCTTAGGCTCTGCTTCTAACTTGGGCCCAAATTGTAAAATGGTCTTACCTATTGGCGATTTCGTTCCAATTCACATTCCAAGTAATATTTGGCATGCTAATTACATTGCCGGTTGCCAAATTGCATTATCTCTTATAGTTTCCGAGATATGGACTATCGATAATTTACAAGTTAGGCTCTGCTTCTAACTTGGGCCCAAATTGTAAAATGGTCTTATCTATTGGCGATTTCGTTCCAATTCACATTCCAAGTAATATTCGGCATGCTAATTACATTGCCGGTTGCCAAATTGCATTATCTCTTATAGTTTCCGAGATATGGACTATCGATAATTTACACCTTAGGCTCTGCTTCTAACTTGGGCCCAAATTGTAAAATGGTCTTATCTATTGCCGATTTCGTTCCAATTCACATTCCAAGTAATATTCGGCATGCTAATTACATTGCCGGTTGCCAAATTGCATTATCTCTTATAGTTTCCGAGATATGGACTATCGATAATTTACACCTTAGGCTCTGCTTCTAACTTGGGCCCAAATTGTAAAATGGTCTTATCTATTGGCGATTTCGTTCCAATTCACATTCCAAGTAATATTCGGCATGCTAATTACATTGCCGGTTGCCAAATTGCATTATCTCTTATAGTTTCCTAGATATGGACTATCGATAATTTACACCTTAGGCTCTGCTTCTAACTTGGGCCCAAATTGTAAAATGGTCTTATCTATTGGCGATTTCGTTCCAATTCACATTCCAAGTAATATTCGGCATGCTAATTACATTGCCGGTTGCCAAATTGCATTATCTCTTATAGTTTCCGAGATATGGACTATCGATAATTTACACCTTAGGCTCTGCTTCTAACTTGGGCCCAAATTGTAAAATCGTCTTATCTATTGGCGATTTCGTTCCAATTCACATTCCAAGTAATATTCGGCATGCTAATTACATTGCCGGTTGCCAAATTGCATTATCTCTTATAGTTTCCGAGATATGGACTATCAATAATTTACACCTTAGGCTCTGCTTCTAACTTGGGCCCAAATTGTAAAATGGTCTTATCTATTGGCGATTTCGTTCCAATTCACATTCCAAGTAATATTCGGCATGCTAATTACATTGCCGGTTGCCAAATTGCATTATCTCTTATAGTTTCCGAGATATGGACTATCGATAATTTACACCTTAGGCTCTGCTTCTAACTTTGGCCCAAATTGTAAAATGGTCTTATCTATTGGCGATTTCGTTCCAATTCACACTCCAAGTAATATTCGGCATGCTAATTACATTGCCGGTAGCGAAATTGCATTATCTCTTATAGTTTCCGGGATATGGACTATCGGTAATTTACACCTTAGGTTCTGCTTCTAACTTGGGCCCAAATTGTAAAATGGTCTTATCTATTGGCGATTTCGTTCCAATTCACATTCCAAGTAATATTCGGCATGCTAATTACATTGCCGGTTGCCAAATTGCATTATCTCTTATAGTTTCCGAGATATGGACTATCGATAATTTACACCTTAGGCTCTGCTTCTAACTTGGGCCCAAATTGTAAAATGGTCTTATCTATTGGCGATTTCGTTCCAATTCACATTCCAAGTAATATCCGGCATGCTAATTACATTGCCGGTTGCCAAATTGAATTATCTCTTATAGTTTCCGAGATATGGACTATCGATAATTTACACCTTAGGCTCTGCTTCTAACTTGGGCCCAAATTGTAAAATCGTCTTATCTATTGGCGATTTCGTTCCAATTCACATTCCAAGTAATATTCGGCATGCTAATTACATTGCCGGTTGCCAAATTGCATTATCTCTTATAGTTTCCGGGATATGGACTATCGGTAATTTACACCTTAGGCTCTGCTTCTAACTTGGGCCCAAATTGTAAAATGGTCTTATCTATTGGCGATTTCGTTCCAATTCACATTCCAAGTAATATTCGGCATGCTAATTACATTGCCGGTTGCCAAATTGCATTATCTCTTATAGTTTCCGAGATATGGACTATCGATAATTTACACCTTAGGCTCTGCTTCTAACTTGGGCCCAAATTGTAAAATGGTCTTATCTATAGGCGATTTCGTTCCAATTCACATTCCAAGTAATATTCGGCATGCTAATTACATTGCCGGTTGCCAAATTGCATTATCTCTTATAGTTTCCGAGATATGGACTATCGATAATTTACACCTTAGGCTCTGCTTCTAACTTGGGCCCAAATTGTAAAATGGTCTTATCTATTGCCGATTTCGTTCCAATTCACATTCCAAGTAATATTCGGCATGCTAATTACATTGCCGGTTGCCAAATTGCATTATCTCTTATAGTTTCCGAGATATGGACTATCGATAATTTACACCTTAGGCTCTGCTTCTAACTTGGGCCCAAATTGTAATATGGTCTTATCTATTGGCGATTTCGTTCCAATTCACATTCCAAGTAATATTCGGCATGCTAATTACATTGCCGGTTGCCAAATTGCATTATCTCTTAAAGTTTCCGAGATATGGACTATCGATAATTTACACCTTAGGCTCTGCTTCTAACTTGGGCCCAAATTGTAAAATGGTCTTATCTATTGGCGATTTCGTTCCAATTCACATTCCAAGTAATATTCGGCATGCTAATTACATTGCCGGTTGCCAAATTGCATTATCTCTTATAGTTTCCGAGATATGGACTATTAATAATTTACACCTTAGGCTCTGCTTCTAACTTGGGCCCAAATTGTAAAATGGTCTTATCTATTGGCGATTTCGTTCCAATTCACATTCCAAGTAATATTCGGCATGCTAATTACATTGCCGGTTGCCAAATTGCATTATCTCTTATAGTTTCCGAGATATGGACTATCGATAATTTACACCTTAGGCTCTGCTTCTAACTTTGGCCCAAATTGTAAAATGGTCTTATCTATTGGCGATTTCGTTCCAATTCACACTCCAAGTAATATTCGGCATGCTAATTACATTGCCGGTAGCGAAATTGCATTATCTCTTATAGTTTCCGGGATATGGACTATCGGTAATTTACACCTTAGGCTCTGCTTCTAACTTGGGCCCAAATTGTAAAATGGTCTTATCTATTGGCGATTTCGTTCCAATTCACATTCCAAGTAATATTCGGCATGCTAATTACATTGCCGGTTGCCAAATTGCATTATCTCTTATAGTTTCCGGGATATGGACTAACGATAATTTACACCTTAGGCTCTGCTTCTAACTTGAGCCCAAATTGTAAAATGGTCTTCTCTATTGGCGATTTCGTTCCAATTCACATTCCAAGTAATATTCGGCATGCTAATTACATTGCCGGTTGCCAAATTGCATTATCTCTTATAGTTTCCGAGATATGGACTATCGATAATTTACACCTTAGGCTCTGTTTCTAACTTGGGCCCAAATTGTAAAATGGTCTTATCTATTGGCGATTTCGTTCCAATTCACATTCCAAGTAATATTCGGCATGCTAATTACATTGCCGGTTGCCAAATTGCATTATCTCTTATAGTTTCCGAGATATGGACTATCGATAATTTACACCTTAGGCTCTGCTTCTAACTTGGGCCCAAATTGTAAAATCGTCTTATCTATTGGCGATTTCGTTCCAATTCACATTCCAAGTAATATTCGGCATGCTAATTACATTGCCGGTTGCCAAATTGCATTATCTCTTATAGTTTCCGGGATATGGACTATCGGTAATTTACACCTTAGGCTCTGCTTCTAACTTGGGCCAAAATTGTAAAATGGTCTTATCTATTGGCGATTTCGTTCCAATTCACATTCCAAGTAATATCCGGCATGCTAATTACATTGCCGGTTGCCAAATTGAATTATCTCTTATAGTTTCCGGGATATGGACTATCGATAATTTACACCTTAGGCTCTGCTTCTAACTTGGGCCCAAATTGTAAAATGGTCTTACCTATTGGCGATTTCGTTCCAATTCACATTCCAAGTAATATTCGGCATGCTAATTACATTGCCGGTTGCCAAATTGCATTATCTCTTATAGTTTCCGAGATATGGACTATCGATAATTTACACCTTAGGCTCTGCTTCTAACTTGGGCCCAAATTGTAAAATGGTCTTATCTATTGGCGATTTCGTTCCAATTCACATTCCAAGTAATATTCGGCATGCTAATTACATTGCCGGTTGCCAAATTGCATTATCTCTTATAGTTTCCGAGATATGGACTATCGATAATTTACACCTTAGGCTCTGCTTCTAACTTGGGCCCAAATTGTAAAATGGTCTTATCTATTGCCGATTTCGTTCCAATTCACATTCCAAGTAATATTCGGCATGCTAATTACATTGCCGGTTGCCAAATTGCATTATCTCTTATAGTTTCCGAGATATGGACTATCGATAATTTACACCTTAGGCTCTGCTTCTAACTTGGGCCCAAATTGTAATATGGTCTTATCTATTGGCGATTTCGTTCCAATTCACATTCCAAGTAATATTCGGCATGCTAATTACATTGCCGGTTGCCAAATTGCATTATCTCTTAAAGTTTCCGAGATATGGACTATCGATAATTTACACCTTAGGCTCTGCTTCTAACTTGGGCCCAAATTGTAAAATGGTCTTATCTATTGGCGATTTCGTTCCAATTCACATTCCAAGTAATATTCGGCATGCTAATTACATTGCCGGTTGCCAAATTGAATTATCTCTTATAGTTTCCGAGATATGGACTATCAATAATTTACACCTTAGGCTCTGCTTCTAACTTGGGCCCAAATTGTAAAATGGTCTTATCTATTGGCGATTTCGTTCCAATTCACATTCCAAGTAATATTCGGCATGCTAATTACATTGCCGGTTGCCAAATTGCATTATCTCTTATAGTTTCCGAGATATGGACTATCGATAATTTACACCTTAGGCTCTGCTTCTAACATTGGCCCAAATTGTAAAATGGTCTTATCTATTGGCGATTTCGTTCCAATTCACACTCCAAGTAATATTCGGCATGCTAATTACATTGCCGGTAGCGAAATTGCATTATCTCTTATAGTTTCCGGGATATGGGATATGGTAATTTACACCTTAGGCTCTGCTTCTAACTTGGGCCCAAATTGTAAAATGGTCTTATCTATTGGCGATTTCGTTCCAATTCACATTCCAAGTAATATTCGGCATGCTAATTACATTGCCGGTTGCCAAATTGCATTATCTCTTATAGTTTCCGGGATATGGACTATCGATAATTTACACCTTAGGCTCTGCTTCTAACTTGAGCCCAAATTGTAAAATGGTCTTCTCTATTGGCGATTTCGTTCCAATTCACATTCCAAGTAATATTCGGCATGCTAATTACATTGCCGGTTGCCAAATTGCATTATCTCTTATAGTTTCCGAGATATGGACTATCGATAATTTACACCTTAGGCTCTGTTTCTAACTTGGGCCCAAATTGTAAAATGGTCTTATCTATTGGCGATTTCGTTCCAATTCACATTCCAAGTAATATTCGGCATGCTAATTACATTGCCGGTTGCCAAATTGCATTATCTCTTATAGTTTCCGAGATATGGACTATCGATAATTTACACCTTAGGCTCTGCTTCTAACTTGGGCCCAAATTGTAAAATCGTCTTATCTATTGGCGATTTCGTTCCAATTCACATTCCAAGTAATATTCGGCATGCTAATTACATTGCCGGTTGCCAAATTGCATTATCTCTTATAGTTTCCGGGATATGGACTATCGGTAATTTACACCTTAGGCTCTGCTTCTAACTTGGGCCAAAATTGTAAAATGGTCTTATCTATTGGCGATTTCGTTCCAATTCACATTCCAAGTAATATCCGGCATGCTAATTACATTGCCGGTTGCCAAATTGAATTATCTCTTATAGTTTCCGAGATATGGACTATCGATAATTTACACCTTAGGCTCTGCTTCTAACTTGGGCCCAAATTGTAAAATGGTCTTATCTATTGGCGATTTCGTTCCAATTCACATTCCAAGTAATATTCGGCATGCTAATTACATTGCCGGTTGCCAAATTGCATTATCTCTTATAGTTTCCGAGATATGGACTATCGATAATTTACACCTTAGGCTCTGCTTCTAACTTGGGCCCAAATTGTAAAATGGTCTTATCTATTGCCGATTTCGTTCCAATTCACATTCCAAGTAATATTCGGCATGCTAATTACATTGCCGGTTGCCAAATTGCATTATCTCTTATAGTTTCCGAGATATGGACTATCGATAATTTACACCTTAGGCTCTGCTTCTAACTTGGGCCCAAATTGTAAAATGGTCTTATCTATTGGCGATTTCGTTCCAATTCACATTCCAAGTAATATTCGGCATGCTAATTACATTGCCGGTTGCCAAATTGCATTATCTCTTATAGTTTCCTAGATATGGACTATTGATAATTTACACATTAGGCTCTGCTTCTAACTTGGGCCCAAATTGTAAAATGGTCTTATCTATTGGCGATTTCGTTCCAATTCACATTCCAAGTAATATTCGGCATGCTAATTACATTGCCGGTTGCCAAATTGCATTATCTCTTATAGTTTCCGAGATATGGACTATCGATAATTTACACCTTAGGCTCTGCTTCTAACTTGGGCCCAAATTGTAAAATCGTCTTATCTATTGGCGATTTCGTTCCAATTCACATTCCAAGTAATATTCGGCATGCTAATTACATTGCCGGTTGCCAAATTGCATTATCTCTTATAGTTTCCGAGATATGGACTATCGATAATTTACACCTTAGGCTCTGCTTCTAACTTGGGCCCAAATTGTAAAATGGTCTTATCTATTGGCGATTTCGTTCCAATTCACATTACAAGTAGTATTCGGCATGCTAATTACATTGCCGGTTGCCAAATTGCATTATCTCTTATAGTTTCCGAGATATGGACTATCGATAATTTACACCTTAGGCTCTGCTTCTAACTTGGGCCCAAACTGTAAAATGGTCTTATCTATTGGCGATTTCGTCCCAATTCACATTTCAAGTAATATTCGGCATGCTAATTACATTGCCGGTTGCGAAATTGCATTATCTCTTATAGTTTCCGAGATATGGACTATCGATAATTTACACCTTAGGCTCTGGTTCTAACTTGGGCCCAAATTGTAAAATGGTCTTATCTATTGGCGATTTCGTTCCAATTCACATTCCAAGTAATATTCGGCATGCTAATTACATTGCCGGTTGCCAAATTGCATTATCTCTTTTAGTTTCCGAGATATGGACTATCGATAATTTACACCTTAGGCTCTGCTTCTAACTTGGGCCCAAATTGTAAAATGGTCTTATCTATTGGCGATTTCGTTCCAATTCACATTCCAAGTAATATTCGGCATGCTAATTACATTGCCGGTTGCCAAATTGCATTATCTCTTATAGTTTCCGAGATATGGACTATCGATAATTTACACCTTAGGCTCTGCTTCTAACTTGGGCCCAAATTGTAAAATGGCCTTATCTATTGGCGATTTCGTTCCAATTCACATTCCAAGTAATATTCGGCATGCTAATTACATTGCCGGTTGCCAAATTGCATTATCTCTTATAGTTTCCGAGATATGGACTATCGATAATTTACACCTTAGGCTCTGCTTCTAACTTGGGCCCAAATTGTAAAATGGTCTTATCTATTGGCGATTTCGTTCCAATTCACATTCCAAGTAATATTCGGCATGCTAATTACATTGCCGGTGGCCAAATTGAATTATCTCTTATAGTTTCCGAGATATGGACTATCGATAATTTACACCTTAGGCTCTGCTTCTAACTTGGGCCCAAATTGTAAAATGGTCTTATCTATTGGCGATTTCGTTCCAATTCACATTCCAAGTAATATTCGGCATGCTAATTACATTGCCGGTTGCCAAATTGCATTATCTCTTATAGTTTCCGAGATATGGACTATCGATAATTTACACCTTAGGCTCTGCTTCTAACTTGGGCCCAAATTGTAAAATGGTCTTATCTATTGGCGATTTCGTTCCAATTCACATTCCAAGTAATATTCGGCATGCTAATTACATTGCCGGTTGCCAAATTGCATTATCTCTTATAGTTTCCGAGATATGGACTATCGAAAATTTATACCTTAGGCTCTGCTTCTAACTTGGGCCCAAATTGTAATATGGTCTTATCTATTGGCGATTTCGTTCCAATTCACATTCCAAGTAATATTCGGCATGTTAATTACATTGCCGGTTGCCAAATTGCATTATCTCTTATAGTTTCCGAGATATGGACTATCGATAATTTACACCTTAGGCTCTGCTTCTAACTTGGGCCCAAATTGTAAAATGGTCTTATCTATTGGCGATTTCGTTCCAATTCACATTCCAAGTAATATTCGGCATGCTAATTACATTGCCGGTTGCCAAATTGCATTATCTCTTATAGTTTCCGAGATATGGACTATCAATAATTTACACCTTAGGCTCTGCTTCCATCTTGGGCCCAAATTGTAAAATGGTCTTATCTATTGGCGATTTCGTTCCAATTCACATTCCAAGTAATATTCGGCATGCTAATTACATTGCCGGTTGCCAAATTGCATTATCTCTTATAGTTTCCGAGATATGGACTATCGATAATTTACACCTTAGGCTCTGCTTCTAACTTTGGCCCAAATTGTAAAATGGTCTTATCTATTGGCGATTTCGTTCCAATTCACACTCCAAGTAATATTCGGCATGCTAATTACATTGCCGGTTGCGAAATTGCATTATCTCTTATAGTTTCCGAGATATGGACTATCAATAATTTACACCTTAGGCTCTGCTTCTAACTTGGGCCCAAATTGTAAAATGGTCTTATCTATTGGCGATTTCGTTCCAATTCACATTCCAAGTAATATTCGGCATGCTAATTACATTGCCGGTTGCCAAATTGCATTATCTCTTATAGTTTCCGAGATATGGACTATCGATAATTTACACCTTAGGCTCTGCTTCTAACTTGGGCCCAAATTGTAAAATGGTCTTATCTATTGGCGATTTCGTTCCAATTCACATTCCAAGTAATATTCGGCATGCTAATTACATTGCCGGTTGCCAAATTGCATTATCTCTTATAGTTTCCGAGATATGGACTATCGATAATTTACACCTTAGGCTCTGCTTCTAACTTGGGCCCAAATTGTAAAATGGTCTTATCTATTGGCGATTTCGTTCCAATTCACATTCCAAGTAATATTCGGCATACTAATTACATTGCCGGTTGCCAAATTGCATTATCTCTTATAGTTTCCGGGATATGGACTATCGATAATTTACACCTTAGGCTCTGCTTCTAACTTGGGCCCAAATTGTAAAATGGTCCTCTCTATTGGCGATTTCGTTCCAATTCACATTCCAAGTAATATTCGGCATGCTAATTACATTGCCGGTTGCCAAATTGCATTATCTCTTATAGTTTCCGAGATATGGACTATCGATAATTTACACCTTAGGCTCTGCTTCTAACTTGGGCCCAAATTGTAAAATCGTCTTATCTATTGGCGATTTCGTTCCAATTCACATTCCAAGTAATATTCGGCATGCTAATTACATTGCCGGTTGCCAAATTGCATTATCTCTTATAGTTTCCGAGATATGGACTATCGGTAATTTACACCTTAGGCTCTGCTTCTAACTTGGGCCCAAATTGTAAAATCGTCTTATCTATTGGCGATTTCGTTCCAATTCACATTCCAAGTAATATTCGGCATGCTAATTACATTGCCGGTTGCCAAATTGCATTATCTCTTATAGTTTCCGGGATATGGACTATCGATAATTTACACCTTAGGCTCTGTTTCTAACTTGGGCCCAAATTGTAAAATGGTCTTATCTATTGGCGATTTCGTTCCAATTCACATTCCAAGTAATATTCGGCATGCTAATTACATTGCCGGTTGCCAAATTGCATTATCTCTTATAGTTTCCGAGATATGGACTATCGATAATTTACACCTTAGGCTCTGCTTCTAACTTGGGCCCAAATTGTAAAATCGTCTTATCTATTGGAGATTTCGTTCCAATTCACATTCCAAGTAATATTCGGCATGCTAATTACATTTCCGGTTGCCAAATTGCATTATCTCTTATAGTTTCCGGGATATGGACTATCGGTAATTTACACCTTAGGCTCTGCTTCTAACTTGGGCCAAAATTGTAAAATGGTCTTATCTATTGGCGATTTCGTTCCAATTCACATTCCAAGTAATATCCGGCATGCTAATTACATTGCCGGTTGCCAAATTGAATTATCTCTTATAGTTTCCGAGATATGGACTATCGATAATTTACACCATAGGCTCTGCGTCTAACTTGGGCCCAAATTGTAAAATGGTCTTACCTATTGGCGATTTCGTTTCAATTCACATACCAAGTAATATTCGACATGCTAATTACATTGCCGGTTGCCAAATTGCATTATCTCTTATAGTTTCCGAGATATGGACTATCGATAATTTACACCTTAGGCTCTGCTTCTAACTTGGGCCCAAATTGTAAAATGGTCTTATCTATTGGCGATTTCGTTCCAATTCACATTCCAAGTAATATTCGGCATGCTAATTACATTGCCGGTTGCCAAATTGCATTATCTCTTATAGTTTCCGAGATATGGACTATCGATAATTTACACCTTAGGCTCTGCTTCTAACTTGGGCCCAAATTGTAAAATGGTCTTATCTATTGCCGATTTCGTTCCAATTCACATTCCAAGTAATATTCGGCATGCTAATTACATTGCCGGTTGCCAAATTGCATTATCTCTTATAGTTTCCGAGATATGGACTATCGATAATTTACACCTTAGGCTCTGCTTCTAACTTGGGCCCAAATTGTAAAATGGTCTTATCTATTGGCGATTTCGTTCCAATTCACATTCCAAGTAATATTCGGCATGCTAATTACATTGCCGGTTGCCAAATTGCATTATTTCTTATAGTTTCCTAGATATGGACTATCGATAATTTACACCTTAGGCTCTGCTTCTAACTTGGGCCCAAATTGTAAAATGGTCTTATCTATTGGCGATTTCGTTCCAATTCACATTCCAAGTAATATTCGGCATGCTAATTACATTGCCGGTTGCCAAATTGCATTATCTCTTATAGTTTCCGAGATATGGACTATCGATAATTTACACCTTAGGCTCTGCCTCTAACTTGGGCCCAAATTGTAAAATCGTCTTATCTATTGGCGATTTCGTTCCAATTCACATTCCAAGTAATATTCGGCATGCTAATTACATTGCCGGTTGCCAAATTGCATTATCTCTTTTAGTTTCCGAGATATGGACTATCGATAATTTACACCTTAGGCTCTGCTTCTAACTTGGGCCCAAATTGTAAAATGGTCTTATCTATTGGCGATTTCGTTCCAATTCACATTCCAAGTAATATTCGGCATGCTAATTACATTGCCGGTTGCCAAATTGCATTATCTCTTATAGTTTCCGAGATATGGACTATCGATAATTTACACCTTAGGCTCTGCTTCTAACTTGGGCCCAAACTGTAAAATGGTCTTATCTATTGGCGATTTCGTCCCAATTCATATTTCAAGTAATATTCGGCATGCTAATTACATTGCCGGTTGCGAAATTGCATTATCTCTTATAGTTTCCGAGATATGGACTATCGATAATTTACACCTTAGGCTCTGGTTCTAACTTGGGCCCAAATTGTAAAATGGTCTTATCTATTGGCGATTTCGTTCCAATTCACATTCCAAGTAATATTCGGCATGCTAATTACATTGCCGGTTGCCAAATTGCATTATCTCTTTTAGTTTCCGAGATATGGACTATCGATAATTTACACCTTAGGCTCTGCTTCTAACTTGGGCCCAAATTGTAAAATGGTCTTATCTATTGGCGATTTCGTTCCAATTCACATTCCAAGTAATATTCGGCATGCTAATTACATTGCCGGTTGCCAAATTGCATTATCTCTTATAGTTTCCGAGATATGGACTATCGATAATTTACACCTTAGGCTCTGCTTCTAACTTGGGCCCAAATTGTAAAATGGCCTTATCTATTGGCGATTTCGTTCCAATTCACATTCCAAGTAATATTCGGCATGCTAATTACATTGCCGGTTGCCAAATTGCATTATCTCTTATAGTTTCCGAGATATGGACTATCGATAATTTACACCTTAGGCTCTGCTTCTAACTTGGGCCCAAATTGTAAAATGGTCTTATCTATTGGCGATTTCGTTCCAATTCACATTCCAAGTAATATTCGGCATGCTAATTACATTGCCGGTGGCCAAATTGAATTATCTCTTATAGTTTCCGAGATATGGACTATCGATAATTTACACCTTAGGCTCTGCTTCTAACTTGGGCCCAAATTGTAAAATGGTCTTACCTATTGGCGATTTCGTTCCAATTCACATTCCATGTAATATTCGGCATGCTAATTACATTGCCGGTTGCCAAATTGCATTATCTCTTATAGTTTCCGAGATATGGACTATCGATAATTTACACCTTAGGCTCTGCTTCTAACTTGGGCCCAAATTGTAAAATGGTCTTATCTATTGGCGATTTCGTTCCAATTCACATTCCAAGTAATATACGGCATGCTAATTACATTGCCGGTTGCCAAATTGCATTATCTCTTATAGTTTCCGAGATATGGACTATCGATAATTTACACCTTAGGCTCTGCTTCTAACTTGGGCCCAAATTGTAAAATGGTCTTATCTATTGCCGATTTCGTTCCAATTCACATTCCAAGTAATATTCGGCATGCTAATTACATTGCCGGTTGCCAAATTGCATTATCTCTTTTAGTTTCCGAGATATGGACTATCGATAATTTACACCTTAGGCTCTGCTTCTAACTTGGGCCCAAATTGTAAAATGGTCTTATCTATTGGCGATTTCGTTCCAATTCACATTCCAAGTAATATTCGGCATGCTAATTACATTGCCGGTTGCCAAATTGCATTATCTCTTATAGTTTCCGAGATATGGACTATCGATAATTTACACCTTAGGCTCTGCTTCTAACTTGGGCCCAAATTGTAAAATGGCCTTATCTATTGGCGATTTCGTTCCAATTCACATTCCAAGTAATATTCGGCATGCTAATTACATTGCCGGTTGCCAAATTGCATTATCTCTTATAGTTTCCGAGATATGGACTATCGATAATTTACACCTTAGGCTCTGCTTCTAACTTGGGCCCAAATTGTAAAATGGTCTTATCTATTGGCGATTTCGTTCCAATTCACATTCCAAGTAATATTCGGCATGCTAATTACATTGCCGGTGGCCAAATTGAATTATCTCTTATAGTTTCCGAGATATGGACTATCGATAATTTACACCTTAGGCTCTGCTTCTAACTTGGGCCCAAATTGTAAAATGGTCTTACCTATTGGCGATTTCGTTCCAATTCACATTCCATGTAATATTCGGCATGCTAATTACATTGCCGGTTGCCAAATTGCATTATCTCTTATAGTTTCCGAGATATGGACTATCGATAATTTACACCTTAGGCTCTGCTTCTAACTTGGGCCCAAATTGTAAAATGGTCTTATCTATTGGCGATTTCGTTCCAATTCACATTCCAAGTAATATTCGGCATGCTAATTACATTGCCGGTTGCCAAATTGCATTATCTCTTATAGTTTCCGAGATATGGACTATCGATAATTTACACCTTAGGCTCTGCTTCTAACTTGGGCCCAAATTGTAAAATGGTCTTATCTATTGGCGATTTCGTTCCAATTCACATTCCAAGTAATATTCGGCATGCTAATTACATTGCCGGTGGCCAAATTGAATTATCTCTTATAGTTTCCGAGATATGGACTATCGATAATTTACACCTTAGGCTCTGCTTCTAACTTGGGCCCAAATTGTAAAATGGTCTTACCTATTGGCGATTTCGTTCCAATTCACATTCCATGTAATATTCGGCATGCTAATTACATTGCCGGTTGCCAAATTGCATTATCTCTTATAGTTTCCGAGATATGGACTATCGATAATTTACACCTTAGGCTCTGCTTCTAACTTGGGCCCAAATTGTAAAATGGTCTTATCTATTGGCGATTTCGTTCCAATTCACATTCCAAGTAATATTCGGCATGCTAATTACATTGCCGGTTGCCAAATTGCATTATCTCTTATAGTTTCCGAGATATGGACTATCGATAATTTACACCTTAGGCTCTGCTTCTAACTTGGGCCCAAATTGTAAAATGGTCTTATCTATTGCCGATTTCGTTCCAATTCACATTCCAAGTAATATTCGGCATGCTAATTACATTGCCGGTTGCCAAATTGCATTATCTCTTATAGTTTCCGAGATATGGACTATCGATAATTTACACCTTAGGCTCTGCTTCTAACTTGGGCCCAAATTGTAAAATGGTCTTATCTATTGGCGATTTCGTTCCAATTCACATTCCAAGTAATATTCGGCATGCTAATTACATTGCCGGTTGCCAAATTGCATTATCTCTTATAGTTTCCTAGATATGGACTATCGATATTTTACACTTTAGGCTCTGCTTCTAACTTGGGCCCAAATTGTAAAATGGTCTTATCTATTGGCGATTTCGTTCCAATTCACATTCCAAGTAATATTCGGCATGCTAATTACATTGCCGGTTGCCAAATTGCATTATCTCTTATAGTTTCCCAGATATGGACTATCGATAATTTACACCTTAGGCTCTGCTTCTAACTTGGGCCCAAATTGTAAAATCGTCTT
Organism: Rhynchophorus ferrugineus; assembly: GCF_030347505.1. Classification (NCBI taxonomy): domain Eukaryota; kingdom Metazoa; phylum Arthropoda; class Insecta; order Coleoptera; family Curculionidae; genus Rhynchophorus; species Rhynchophorus ferrugineus. The sequence goes on along the minus strand of NW_027472710.1, from coordinate 153,692 downwards.
ATCTATTGGCGATTTCGTTCCAATTCACATTCCAAGTAATATTCGGCATGCTAATTACATTGCCGGTTGCCAAATTGCATTATCTCTTTTAGTTTCCGAGATATGGACTATCGATAATTTACACCTTAGGCTCTGCTTCTAACTTGGGCCCAAATTGTAAAATGGTCTTATCTATTGGCGATTTCGTTCCAATTCACATTCCAAGTAATATTCGGCATGCTAATTACATTGCCGGTTGCCAAATTGCATTATCTCTTATAGTTTCCGAGATATGGACTATCGATAATTTACACCTTAGGCTCTGCTTCTAACTTGGGCCCAAACTGTAAAATGGTCTTATCTATTGGCGATTTCGTCCCAATTCACATTTCAAGTAATATTCGGCATGCTAATTACATTGCCGGTTGCGAAATTGCATTATCTCTTATAGTTCCCGAGATATGGACTATCGATAATTTACACCTTAGGCTCTGGTTCTAACTTGGGCCCAAATTGTAAAATGGTCTTATCTATTGGCGATTTCGTTCCAATTCACATTCCAAGTAATATTCGGCATGCTAATTACATTGCCGGTTGGCAAATTGCATTATCTCTTTTAGTTTCTGAGATATGGACTATCGATAATTTACACCTTAGGCTCTGCTTCTAACTTGGGCCCAAATTGTAAAATGGTCTTATCTATTGGCGATTTCGTTCCAATTCACATTCCAAGTAATATTCGGCATGCTAATTACATTGCCGGTTGCCAAATTGCATTATCTCTTATAGTTTCCGAGATATGGACTATCGATAATTTACACCTTAGGCTCTGCTTCTAACTTGGGCCCAAATTGTAAAATTGCCTTATCTATTGGCGATTTCGTTCCAATTCACATTCCAAGTAATATTCGGCATGCTAATTACATTGCCGGTTGCCAAATTGCATTATCTCTTATAGTTTCCGAGATATGGACTATCGATAATTTACACCTTAGGCTCTGCTTCTAACTTGGGCCCAAATTGTAAAATGGTCTTATCTATTGGCGATTTCGTTCCAATTCACATTCCAAGTAATATTCGGCATGCTAATTACATTGCCGGTGGCCAAATTGAATTATCTCTTATAGTTTCCGAGATATGGACTATCGATAATTTACACCTTAGGCTCTGCTTCTAACTTGGGCCCAAATTGTAAAATGGTCTTACCTATTGGCGATTTCGTTCCAATTCACATTCCATGTAATATTCGGCATGCTAATTACATTGCCGGTTGCCAAATTGCATTATCTCTTATAGTTTCCGAGATATGGACTATCGATAATTTACACCTTAGGCTCTGCTTCTAACTTGGGCCCAAATTGTAAAATGGTCTTATCTATTGGCGATTTCGTTCCAATTCACATTCCAAGTAATATTCGGCATGCTAATTACATTGCCGGTTGCCAAATTGCATTATCTCTTATAGTTTCCGAGATATGGACTATCGATAATTTACACCTTAGGCTCTGCTTCTAACTTGGGCCCAAATTGTAAAATGGTCTTATCTATTGGCGATTTCGTTCCAATTCACATTCCAAGTAATATTCGGCATGCTAATTACATTGCCGGTTGCCAAATTGCATTATCTCTTATAGTTTCCGAGATATGGACTATCGATAATTTACACCTTAGGCTCTGCTTCTAACTTGGGCCCAAACTGTAAAATGGTCTTATCTATTGGCGATTTCGTCCCAATTCACATTTCAAGTAATATTCGGCATGCTAATTACATTGCCGGTTGCGAAATTGCATTATCTCTTATAGTTTCCGAGATATGGACTATCGATAATTTACACCTTAGGCTCTGGTTCTAACTTGGGCCCAAATTGTAAAATGGTCTTATCTATTGGCGATTTCGTTCCAATTCACATTCCAAGTAATATTCGGCATGCTAATTACATTGCCGGTTGCCAAATTGCATTATCTCTTTTAGTTTCCGAGATATGGACTATCGATAATTTACACCTTAGGCTCTGCTTCTAACTTGGGCCCAAATTGTAAAATGGTCTTATCTATTGGCGATTTCGTTCCAATTCACATTCCAAGTAATATTCGGCATGCTAATTACATTGCCGGTTGCCAAATTGCATTATCTCTTATAGTTTCCGAGATATGGACTATCGAATAATTTACACCTTAGGCTCTGCTTCTAACTTGGGCCCAAATTGTAAAATGGCCTTATCTATTGGCGATTTCGTTCCAATTCACATTCCAAGTAATATTCGGCATGCTAATTACATTGCCGGTTGCCAAATTGCATTATCTCTTATAGTTTCCGAGATATGGACTATCGATAATTTACACCTTAGGCTCTGCTTCTAACTTGGGCCCAAATTGTAAAATGGTCTTATCTATTGGTGATTTCGTTCCAATTCACATTCCAAGTAATATTCGGCATGCTAATTACATTGCCGGTGGCCAAATTGAATTATCTCTTATAGTTTCCGAGATATGGACTATCGATAATTTACACCTTAGGCTCTGCTTCTAACTTGGGCCCAAATTGTAAAATGGTCTTACCTATTGGCGATTTCGTTCCAATTCACATTCCATGTAATATTCGGCATGCTAATTACATTGCCGGTTGCCAAATTGCATTATCTCTTATAGTTTCCGAGATATGGACTATCGATAATTTACACCTTAGGCTCTGCTTCTAACTTGGGCCCAAATTGTAAAATGGTCTTATCTATTGGCGATTTCGTTCCAATTCACATTCCAAGTAATATTCGGCATGCTAATTACATTGCCGGTTGCCAAATTGCATTATCTCTTATAGTTTCCGAGATATGGACTATCGATAATTTACACCTTAGGCTCTGCTTCTAACTTGGGCCCAAATTGTAAAATGGTCTTATCTATTGCCGATTTCGTTCCAATTCACATTCCAAGTAATATTCGGCATGCTAATTACATTGCCGGTTGCCAAATTGCATTATCTCTTATAGTTTCCGAGATATGGACTATCGATAATTTACACCTTAGGCTCTGCTTCTAACTTGGGCCCAAATTGTAAAATGGTCTTATCTATTGGCGATTTCGTTCCAATTCACATTCCAAGTAATATTCGGCATGCTAATTACATTGCCGGTTGCCAAATTGCATTATCTCTTATAGTTTCCTAGATATGGACTATCGATAATTTACACCTTAGGCTCTGCTTCTAACTTGGGCCCAAATTGTAAAATGGTCTTATCTATTGGCGATTTCGTTCCAATTCACATTCCAAGTAATATTCGGCATGCTAATTACATTGCCGGTTGCCAAATTGCATTATCTCTTATAGTTTCCGAGATATGGACTATCGATAATTTACACCTTAGGCTCTGCTTCTAACTTGGGCCCAAATTGTAAAATCGTCTTATCTATTGGCGATTTCGTTCCAATTCACATTCCAAGTAATATTCGGCATGCTAATTACATTGCCGGTTGCCAAATTGCATTATCTCTTTTAGTTTCCGAGATATGGACTATCGATAATTTACACCTTAGGCTCTGCTTCTAACTTGGGCCCAAATTGTAAAATGGTCTTATCTATTGGCGATTTCGTTCCAATTCACATTCCAAGTAATATTCGGCATGCTAATTACATTGCCGGTTGCCAAATTGCATTATCTCTTATAGTTTCCGAGATATGGACTATCGATAATTTACACCTTAGGCTCTGCTTCTAACTTGGGCCCAAACTGTAAAATGGTCTTATCTATTGGCGATTTCGTCCCAATTCACATTTCAAGTAATATTCGGCATGCTAATTACATTGCCGGTTGCGAAATTGCATTATCTCTTATAGTTTCCGAGATATGGACTATCGATAATTTACACCTTAGGCTCTGGTTCTAACTTGGGCCCAAATTGTAAAATGGTCTTATCTATTGGCGATTTCGTTCCAATTCACATTCCAAGTAATATTCGGCATGCTAATTACATTGCCGGTTGCCAAATTGCATTATCTCTTTTAGTTTCCGAGATATGGACTATCGATAATTTACACCTTAGGCTCTGCTTCTAACTTGGGCCCAAATTGTAAAATGGTCTTATCTATTGGCGATTTCGTTCCAATTCACATTCCAAGTAATATTCGGCATGATAATTACATTGCCGGTTGCCAAATTGCATTATCTCTTATAGTTTCCGAGATATGGACTATCGATAATTTACACCTTAGGCTCTGCTTCTAACTTGGGCCCAAATTGTAAAATGGCCTTATCTATTGGCGATTTCGTTCCAATTCACATTCCAAGTAATATTCGGCATGCTAATTACATTGCCGGTTGCCAAATTGCATTATCTCTTATAGTTTCCGAGATATGGACTATCGATAATTTACACCTTAGGCTCTGCTTCTAACTTGGGCCCAAATTGTAAAATGGTCTTATCTATTGGCGATTTCGTTCCAATTCACATTCCAAGTAATATTCGGCATGCTAATTACATTGCCGGTGGCCAAATTGAATTATCTCTTATAGTTTCCGAGATATGGACTATCGATAATTTACACCTTAGGCTCTGCTTCTAACTTGGGCCCAAATTGTAAAATGGTCTTATCTATTGGCGATTTCGTTCCAATTCACATTCCAAGTAATATTCGGCATGCTAATTATATTGCCGGTTGCCAAATTGCATTATCTCTTATAGTTTCCGAGATATGGACTATCGATAATTTATACCTTAGGCTCTGCTTCTAACTTGGGCCCAAATTGTAATATGGTCTTATCTATTGGCGATTTCGTTCCAATTCACATTCCAAGTAATATTCGGCATGCTGATTACATTGCCGGTTGCCAAATTGCATTATCTCTTATAGTTTCCGAGATATGGACTATCGATAATTTACACCTTAGGCTCTGCTTCTAACTTGGGCCCAAATTGTAAAATGGTCTTATCTATTGGCGATTTCGTTCCAATTCACATTCCAAGTAATATTCGGCATGCTAATTACATTGCCGGTTGCCAAATTGCATTATCTCTTATAGTTTCCGAGATATGGACTATCGATAATTTACACCTTAGGCTCTGCTTCTAACTTGGGCCCAAATTGTAAAATCGTCTTATCTATTGGCGATTTCGTTCCAATTCACATTCCAAGTAATATTCGGCATGCTAATTACATTGCCGGTTGCCAAATTGCATTATCTCTTTTAGTTTCCGAGATATGGACTATCGATAATTTACACCTTAGGCTCTGCTTCTAACTTGGGCCCAAATTGTAAAATGGTCTTATCTATTGGCGATTTCGTTCCAATTCACATTCCAAGTAATATTCGGCATGCTAATTACATTGCCGGTTGCCAAATTGCATTATCTCTTATAGTTTCCGAGATATGGACTATCGATAATTTACACCTTAGGCTCTGCTTCTAACTTGGGCCCAAACTGTAAAATGGTCTTATCTATTGGCGATTTCGTCCCAATTCACATTTCAAGTAATATTCGGCATGCTAATTACATTGCCGGTTGCGAAATTGCATTATCTCTTATAGTTTCCGAGATATGGACTATCGATAATTTACACCTTAGGCTCTGGTTCTAACTTGGGCCCAAATTGTAAAATGGTCTTATCTATTGGCGATTTCGTTCCAATTCACATTCCAAGTAATATTCGGCATGCTAATTACATTGCCGGTTGCCAAATTGCATTATCTCTTTTAGTTTCCGAGATATGGACTATCGATAATTTACACCTTAGGCTCTGCTTCTAGCTTGGGCCCAAATTGTAAAATGGTCTTATCTATTGGCGATTTCGTTCCAATTCACATTCCAAGTAATATTCGGCATGCTAATTACATTGCCGGTTGCCAAATTGCATTATCTCTTATAGTTTCCGAGATATGGACTATCGATAATTTACACCTTAGGCTCTGCTTCTAACTTGGGCCCAAATTGTAAAATGGCCTTATCTATTGGCGATTTCGTTCCAATTCACATTCCAAGTAATATTCGGCATGCTAATTACATTGCCGGTTGCCAAATTGCATTATCTCTTATAGTTTCCGAGATATGGACTATCGATAATTTACACCTTAGGCTCTGCTTCTAACTTGGGCCCAAATTGTAAAATGGTCTTATCTATTGGCGATTTCGTTCCAATTCACATTCCAAGTAATATTCGGCATGCTAATTACATTGCCGGTGGCCAAATTGAATTATCTCTTATAGTTTCCGAGATATGGACTATCGATAATTTACACCTTAGGCTCTGCTTCTAACTTGGGCCCAAATTGTAAAATGGTCTTATCTATTGGCGATTTCGTTCCAATTCACATTCCAAGTAATATTCGGCATGCTAATTACATTGCCGGTTGCCAAATTGCATTATCTCTTATAGTTTCCGAGATATGGACTATCGATAATTTATACCTTAGGCTCTGCTTCTAACTTGGGCCCAAATTGTAATATGGTCTTATCTATTGGCGATTTCGTTCCAATTCACATTCCAAGTAATATTCGGCATGCTAATTACATTGCCGGTTGCCAAATTGCATTATCTCTTATAGTTTCCGAGATATGGACTATCGATAATTTACACCTTAGGCTCTGCTTCTAACTTGGGCCCAAATTGTAAAATGGTCTTATCTATTGGCGATTTCGTTCCAATTCACATTCCAAGTAATATTCGGCATGCTAATTACATTGCCGGTTGCCAAATTGCATTATCTCTTATAGTTTCCGAGATATGGACTATCAATAATTTACACCTTAGGCTCTGCTTCTAACTTGGGCCCAAATTGTAAAATGGTCTTATCTATTGGCGATTTCGTTCCAATTCACATTCCAAGTAATATTCGGCATGCTAATTACATTGCCGGTTGCCAAATTGCATTATCTCTTATAGTTTCCGAGATATGGACTATCGATAATTTACACCTTAGGCTCTGCTTCTAACTTTGGCCCAAATTGTAAAATGGTCTTATCTATTGGCGATTTCGTTCCAATTCACACTCCAAGTAATATTCGGCATGCTAATTACATTGCCGGTTGCGAAATTGCATTATCTCTTATAGTTTCCGAGATATGGACTATCAATAATTTACACCTTAGGCTCTGCTTCTAACTTGGGCCCAAATTGTAAAATGGTCTTATCTATTGGCGATTTCGTTCCAATTCACATTCCAAGTAATATTCGGCATGCTAATTACATTGCCGGTTGCCAAATTGCATTATCTCTTATAGTTTCCGAGATATGGACTATCGATAATTTACACCTTAGGCTCTATTTCTAACTTGGGCCCAAATTGTAAAATGGTCTTATCTATTGGCGATTTCGTTCCAATTCACATTCCAAGTAATATTCGGCATGCTAATTACATTGCCGGTTGCCAAATTGCATTATCTCTTATAGTTTCCGAGATATGGACTATCGATAATTTACACCTTAGGCTCTGCTTCTAACTTGGGCCCAAATTGTAAAATCGTCTTATCTATTGGCGATTTCGTTCCAATTCACATTCCACGTAATATTCGGCATGCTAATTACATTGCCGGTTGCCAAATTGCATTATCTCTTATAGTTTCCGAGATATGGACTATCGGTAATTTACACCTTAGGCTCTGCTTCTGACTTGGGCCCAAATTGTAAAATGGTCTTATCTATTGGCGATTTCGTTCCAATTCACATTCCAAGTAATATCCGGCATGCTAATTACATTGCCGGTTGCCAAATTGAATTATCTCTTATAGTTTCCGAGATATGGACTATCGATAATTTACACCTTAGGCTCTGCTTCTAACTTGGGCCCAAATTGTAAAATGGTCTTACCTATTGGCGATTTCGTTCCAATTCACATTCCAAGTAATATTCGGCATGCTAATTACATTGCCGGTTGCCAAATTGCATTATCTCTTATAGTTTCCGAGATATGGACTATCGATAATTTACACCTTAGGCTCTGCTTCTAACTTGGGCCCAAATTGTAAAATGGTCTTATCTATTGGCGATTTCGTTCCAATTCACATTCCAAGTAATATTCGGCATGCTAATTACATTGCCGGTTGCCAAATTGCATTATCTCTTATAGTTTCCGAGATATGGACTATCGATAATTTACACCTTAGGCTCTGCTTCTAACTTGGGCCCAAATTGTAAAATGGTCTTATCTATTGCCGATTTCGTTCCAATTCACATTCCAAGTAATATTCGGCATGCTAATTACATTGCCGGTTGCCAAATTGCATTATCTCTTATAGTTTCCGAGATATGGACTATCGATAATTTACACCTTAGGCTCTGCTTCTAACTTGGGCCCAAATTGTAAAATGGTCTTATCTATTGGCGATTTCGTTCCAATTCACATTCCAAGTAATATTCGGCATGCTAATTACATTGCCGGTTGCCAAATTGCATTATCTCTTATAGTTTCCGAGATATGGACTATCGATAATTTACACCTTAGTCTCTGCTTCTAACTTGGGCCCAAATTGTAAAATCGTCTTATCTATTGGCGATTTCGTTCCAAATCACATTCCAAGTAATATTCGGCATGCTAATTACATTGCCGGTTGCCAAATTGCATTATCTCTTATAGTTTCCGGGATATGGACTATCGGTAATTTACACTTTAGGCTCTGCTTCTAACTTGGGCCCAAATTGTAAAATGGTCTTATCTATTGGCGATTTCGTTCCAATTCACATTCCAAGTAATATTCGGCATGCTAATTACATTGCCGGTTGCCAAATTGCATTATCTCTTATAGTTTCCGAGATATGGACTATCGATAATTTACACCTTAGGCTCTGCTTCTAACTTGGGCCCAAATTGTAAAATGGTCTTATCTATTGCCGATTTCGTTCCAATTCACATTCCAAGTAATATTCGGCATGCTAATTACATTGCCGGTTGCCAAATTGCATTATCTCTTATAGTTTCCGAGATATGGACTATCGATAATTTACACCTTAGGCTCTGCTTCTAACTTGGGCCCAAATTGTAAAATGGTCTTATCTATTGGAGATTTCGTTCCAATTCACATTCCAAGTAATATTCGGCATGCTAATTACATTGCCGGTTGCCAAATTGCATTATCTCTTATAGTTTCCTAGATATGGACTATCGATAATTTACACCTTAGGCTCTGCTTCTAACTTGGGCCCAAATTGTAAAATGGTCTTATCTATTGGCGATTTCGTTCCAATTCACATTCCAAGTAATATTCGGCATGCTAATTACATTGCCGGTTGCCAAATTGCATTATCTCTTATAGTTTCCGAGATATGGACTATCGATAATTTACACCTTAGGCTCTGCTTCTAACTTGGGCCCAAATTGTAAAATGGTCTTATCTATTGGCGATTTCGTTCCATTTCACATTCCAAGTAATATTCGGCATGCTAATTACATTGCCGGTTGCCAAATTGCATTATCTCTTTTAGTTTCCGAGATATGGACTATCGATAATTTACACCTTAGGCTCTGCTTCTAACTTGGGCCCAAATTGTAAAATGGTCTTATCTATTGGCGATTTCGTTCCAATTCACATTCCAAGTAATATTCGGCATGCTAATTACATTGCCGGTTGCCAAATTGCATTATCTCTTATAGTTTCCGAGATATGGACTATCGATAATTTACACCTTAGTCTCTGCTTCTAACTTGGGCCCAAATTGTAAAATCGTCTTATCTATTGGCGATTTCGTTCCAAATCACATTCCAAGTAATATTCGGCATGCTAATTACATTGCCGGTTGCCAAATTGCATTATCTCTTATAGTTTCCGGGATATGGACTATCGGTAATTTACACTTTAGGCTCTGCTTCTAACTTGGGCCCAAATTGTAAAATGGTCTTATCTATTGGCGATTTCGTTCCAATTCACATTCCAAGTAATATTCGGCATGCTAATTACATTGCCGGTTGCCAAATTGCATTATCTCTTATAGTTTCCGAGATATGGACTATCGATAATTTACACCTTAGGCTCTGCTTCTAACTTGGGCCCAAATTGTAAAATGGTCTTATCTATTGCCGATTTCGTTCCAATTCACATTCCAAGTAATATTCGGCATGCTAATTACATTGCCGGTTGCCAAATTGCATTATCTCTTATAGTTTCCGAGATATGGACTATCGATAATTTACACCTTAGGCTCTGCTTCTAACTTGGGCCCAAATTGTAAAATGGTCTTATCTATTGGAGATTTCGTTCCAATTCACATTCCAAGTAATAGTCGGCATGCTAATTACATTGCCGGTTGCCAAATTGCATTATCTCTTATAGTTTCCTAGATATGGACTATCGATAATTTACACCTTAGGCTCTGCTTCTAACTTGGGCCCAAATTGTAAAATGGTCTTATCTATTGGCGATTTCGTTCCAATTCACATTCCAAGTAATATTCGGCATGCTAATTACATTGCCGGTTGCCAAATTGCATTATGTCTTATAGTTTCCGAGATATGGACTATCGATAATTTACACCTTAGGCTCTGCTTCTAACTTGGGCCCAAATTGTAAAATGGTCTTACCTATTGGCGATTTCGTTCCAATTCACATTCCAAGTAATATTCGGCATGCTAATTACATTGCCGGTTGCCAAATTGCATTATCTCTTATAGTTTCCGAGATATGGACTATCGATAATTTACACCTTAGGCTCTGCTTCTAACTTGGGCCCAAATTGTAAAATGGTCTTATCTATTGGCGATTTCGTTCCAATTCACATTCCAAGTAATATTCGGCATGCTAATTACATTGCCGGTTGCCAAATTGCATTATCTCTTATAGTTTCCGAGATATGGACTATCGATAATTTACACCTTAGGCTCTGCTTCTAACTTGGGCCCAAATTGTAAAATGGTCTTATCTATTGCCGATTTCGTTCCAATTCACATTCCAAGTAATATTCGGCATGCTAATTACATTGCCGGTTGCCAAATTGCATTATCTCTTATAGTTTCCGAGATATGGACTATCGATAATTTACACCTTAGGCTCTGCTTCTAACTTGGGCCCAAATTGTAAAATGGTCTTATCTATTGGCGATTTCGTTCCAATTCACATTCCAAGTAATATTCGGCATGCTAATTACATTGCCGGTTGCCAAATTGCATTATCTCTTATAGTTTCCGAGATATGGACTATCGATAATTTACACCTTAGTCTCTGCTTCTAACTTGGGCCCAAATTGTAAAATCGTCTTATCTATTGGCGATTTCGTTCCAAATCACATTCCAAGTAATATTCGGCATGCTAATTACATTGCCGGTTGCCAAATTGCATTATCTCTTATAGTTTCCGGGATATGGACTATCGGTAATTTACACTTTAGGCTCTGCTTCTAACTTGGGCCCAAATTGTAAAATGGTCTTATCTATTGGCGATTTCGTTCCAATTCACATTCCAAGTAATATTCGGCATGCTAATTACATTGCCGGTTGCCAAATTGCATTATCTCTTATAGTTTCCGAGATATGGACTATCGATAATTTACACCTTAGGCTCTGCTTCTAACTTGGGCCCAAATTGTAAAATGGTCTTATCTATTGCCGATTTCGTTCCAATTCACATTCCAAGTAATATTCGGCATGCTAATTACATTGCCGGTTGCCAAATTGCATTATCTCTTATAGTTTCCGAGATATGGACTATCGATAATTTACACCTTAGGCTCTGCTTCTAACTTGGGCCCAAATTGTAAAATGGTCTTATCTATTGGAGATTTCGTTCCAATTCACATTCCAAGTAATATTCGGCATGCTAATTACATTGCCGGTTGCCAAATTGCATTATCTCTTATAGTTTCCTAGATATGGACTATCGATAATTTACACCTTAGGCTCTGCTTCTAACTTGGGCCCAAATTGTAAAATGGTCTTATCTATTGGCGATTTCGTTCCAATTCACATTCCAAGTAATATTCGGCATGCTAATTACATTGCCGGTTGCCAAATTGCATTATCTCTTATAGTTTCCGAGATATGGACTATCGATAATTTACACCTTAGGCTCTGCTTCTAACTTGGGCCCAAATTGTAAAATGGTCTTATCTATTGGCGATTTCGTTCCAATTCACATTCCAAGTAATATTCGGCATGCTAATTACATTGCCGGTTGCCAAATTGCATTATCTCTTTTAGTTTCCGAGATATGGACTATCGATAATTTACACCTTAGGCTCTGCTTCTAACTTGGGCCCAAATTGTAAAATGGTCTTATCTATTGGCGATTTCGTTCCAATTCACATTCCAAGTAATATTCGGCATGCTAATTACATTGCCGGTTGCCAAATTGCATTATCTCTTATAGTTTCCGAGATATGGACTATCGATAATTTACACCTTAGGCTCTGCTTCTAACTTGGGCCCAAATTGTAAAATGGCCTTATCTATTGGCGATTTCGTTCCAATTCACATTCCAAGTAATATTCGGCATGCTAATTACATTGCCGGTTGCCAAATTGCATTATCTCTTATAGTTTCCGAGATATGGACTATCGATAATTTACACCTTAGGCTCTGCTTCTAACTTGGGCCCAAATTGTAAAATGGTCTTATCTATTGGCGATTTCGTTCCAATTCACATTCCAAGTAATATTCGGCATGCTAATTACATTGCCGGTGGCCAAATTGAATTATCTCTTATAGTTTCCGAGATATGGACTATCGACAATTTACACCTTAGGCTCTGCTTCTAACTTGGGCCCAAATTGTAAAATGGTCTTACCTATTGGCGATTTCGTTCCAATTCACATTCCATGTAATATTCGGCATGCTAATTACATTGCCGGTTGCCAAATTGCATTATCTCTTATAGTTTCCGAGATATGGACTATCGATAATTTACACCTTAGGCTCTGCTTCTAACTTGGGCCCAAATTGTAAAATGGTCTTATCTATTGGCGATTTCGTTCCAATTAACATTCCAAGTAATATTCGGCATGCTAATTACATTGCCGGTTGCCAAATTGCATTATCTCTTATAGTTTCCGAGATATGGACTATCGATAATTTACACCTTAGGCTCTGCTTCTAACTTGGGCCCAAATTGTAAAATGGTCTTATCTATTGGCGATTTCGTTCCAATTCACATTCCAAGTAATATTCGGCATGCTAATTACATTGCCGGTTGCCAAATTGCATTATCTCTTTTAGTTTCCGAGATATGGACTATCGATAATTTACACCTTAGGCTCTGCTTCTAACTTGGGCCCAAATTGTAAAATGGTCTTATCTATTGGCGATTTCGTTCCAATTCACATTCCAAGTAATATTCGGCATGCTAATTACATTGCCGGTTGCCAAATTGCATTATCTCTTATAGTTTCCGAGATATGGACTATCGATAATTTACACCTTAGGCTCTGCTTCTAACTTGGACCCAAACTGTAAAATGGTCTTATCTATTGGCGATTTCGTCCCAATTCACATTTCAAGTAATATTCGGCATGCTAATTACATTGCCGGTTGCGAAATTGCATTATCTCTTATAGTTTCCGAGATATGGACTATCGATAATTTACACCTTAGGCTCTGGTTCTAACTTGGGCCCAAATTGTAAAATGGTCTTATCTATTGGCGATTTCGTTCCAATTCACATTCCAAGTAATATTCGGCATGCTAATTACATTGCCGGTTGCCAAATTGCATTATCTCTTTTAGTTTCCGAGATATGGACTATCGATAATTTACACCTTAGGCTCTGCTTCTAACTTGGGCCCAAATTGTAAAATGGTCTTATCTATTGGCGATTTCGTTCCAATTCACATTCCAAGTAATATTCGGCATGCTAATTACATTGCCGGTTGCCAAATTGCATTATCTCTTATAGTTTCCGAGATATGGACTATCGATAATTTACACCTTAGGCTCTGCTTCTAACTTGGGCCCAAATTGTAAAATGGCCTTATCTATTGGCGATTTCGTTCCAATTCACATTCCAAGTAATATTCGGCATGCTAATTACATTGCCGGTTGCCAAATTGCATTATCTCTTATAGTTTCCGAGATATGGACTATCGATAATTTACACCTTAGGCTCTGCTTCTAACTTGGGCCCAAATTGTAAAATGGTCTTATCTATTGGCGATTTCGTTCCAATTCACATTCCAAGTAATATTCGGCATGCTAATTACATTGCCGGTGGCCAAATTGAATTATCTCTTATAGTTTCCGAGATATGGACTATCGATAATTTACACCTTAGGCTCAGCTTCTAACTTGGGCCCAAATTGTAAAATGGTCTTACCTATTGGCGATTTCGTTCCAATTCACATTCCATGTAATATTCGGCATGCTAATTACATTGCCGGTTGCCAAATTGCATTATCTCTTATAGTTTCCGAGATATGGACTATCGATAATTTACACCTTAGGCTCTGCTTCTAACTTGGGCCCAAATTGTAAAATGGTCTTATCTATTGGCGATTTCGTTCCAATTCACATTCCAAGTAATATTCGGCATGCTAATTACATTGCCGGTTGCCAAATTGCATTATCTTTTATAGTTTCCGAGATATGGACTATCGATAATTTACACCTTAGGCTCTGCTTCTAACTTGGGCCCAAATTGTAAAATGGTCTTATCTATTGCCGATTTCGTTCCAATTCACATTCCAAGTAATATTCGGCATGCTAATTACATTGCCGGTTGCCAAATTGCATTATCTCTTATAGTTTCCGAGATATGGACTATCGATAATTTACACCTTAGGCTCTGCTTCTAACTTGGGCCCAAATTGTAAAATGGTCTTATCTATTGGCGATTTCGTTCCAATTCACATTCCAAGTAATATTCGGCATGCTAATTACATTGCCGGTTGCCAAATTGCATTATCTCTTATAGTTTCCTAGATATGGACTATCGATAATTTACACCTTAGGCTCTGCTTCTAACTTGGGCCCAAATTGTAAAATGGTCTTATCTATTGGCGATTTCGTTCCAATTCACATTCCAAGTAATATTCGGCATGCTAATTACATTGCCGGTTGCCAAATTGCATTATCTCTTATAGTTTCCGAGATATGGACTATCGATAATTTACACCTTAGGCTCTGCTTCTAACTTGGGCCCAAATTGTAAAATCGTCTTATCTATTGGCGATTTCGTTCCAATTCACATTCCAAGTAATATTCGGCATGCTAATTACATTGCCGGTTGCCAAATTGCATTATCTCTTTTAGTTTCCGAGATATGGACTATCGATAATTTACACCTTAGGCTCTGCTTCTAACTTGGGCCCAAATTGTAAAATGGTCTTATCTATTGGCGATTTCGTTCCAATTCACATTCCAAGTAATATTCGGCATGCTAATTACATTGCCGGTTTCCAAATTGCATTATCTCTTATAGTTTCCGAGATATGGACTATCGATAATTTACACCTTAGGCTCTGCTTCTAACTTGGGCCCAAACTGTAAAATGGTCTTATCTATTGGCGATTTCGTCCCAATTCACATTTCAAGTAATATTCGGCATGCTAATTACATTGCCGGTTGTGAAATTGCATTATCTCTTATAGTTTCCGAGATATGGACTATCGATAATTTACACCTTAGGCTCTGGTTCTAACTGGGGCCCAAATTGTAAAATGGTCTTATCTATTGGCGATTTCGTTCCAATTCACATTCCAAGTAATATTCGGCATGCTAATTACATTGCCGGTTGCCAAATTGCATTATCTCTTTTAGTTTCCGAGATATGGACTATCGATAATTTACACCTTAGGCTCTGCTTCTAACTTGGGCCCAAATTGTAAAATGGTCTTATCTATTGGCGATTTCGTTCCAATTCACATTCCAAGTAATATTCGGCATGCTAATTACATTGCCGGTTGCCAAATTGCATTATCTCTTATAGTTTCCGAGATATGGACTATCGATAATTTACACCTTAGGCTCTGCTTCTAACTTGGGCCCAAATTGTAAAATGGCCTTATCTATTGGCGATTTCGTTCCAATTCACATTCCAAGTAATATTCGGCATGCTAATTACATTGCCGGTTGCCAAATTGCATTATCTCTTATAGTTTCCGAGATATGGACTATCGATAATTTACACCTTAGGCTCTGCTTCTAACTTGGGCTCAAATTGTAAAATGGTCTTATCTATTGGCGATTTCGTTCCAATTCACATTCCAAGTAATATTCGGCATGCTAATTACATTGCCGGTGGCCAAATTGAATTATCTCTTATAGTTTCCGAGATATGGACTATCGATAATTTACACCTTAGGCTCTGCTTCTAACTTGGGCCCAAATTGTAAAATGGTCTTATCTATTGCCGATTTCGTTCCAATTCACATTCCAAGTAATATTCGGCATGCTAATTACATTGCCGGTTGCCAAATTGCATTATCACTTATAGTTTCCGAGATATGGACTATCGATAATTTACACCTTAGGCTCTGCTTCTAACTTGGGCCCAAATTGTAAAATGGTCTTATCTATTGGCGATTTCGTTCCAATTCACAATCCAAGTAATATTCGTTATGCTAATTACATTGCCGGTTGCCAAATTGCATTATCTCTTATAGTTTCCTAGATATGGACTATCGATAATTTACACCTTAGGCTCTGCTTCTTACTTGGGCCCAAATTGTAAAATGGTCTTATCTATTGGCGATTTCGTTCCAATTCACATTCCAAGTAATATTCGGCATGCTAATTACATTGCCGGTTGCCAAATTGCATTATCTCTTATAGTTTCCGAGATATGGACTATCGATAATTTACACCTTAGGCTCTGCTTCTAACTTGGGCCCAAATTGTAAAATCGTCTTATCTATTGGCGATTTCGTTCCAATTCACATTCCAAGTAATATTCGGCATGCTAATTACATTGCCGGTTGCCAAATTGCATTATCTCTTATAGTTTCCGAGATATGGACTATCGATAATTTACACCTTAGGCTCTGCTTCTAACTTGGGCCCAAATTGTAAAATGGTCTTATCTATTGGCGATTTCGTTCCAATTCACATTCCAAGTAGTATTCGGCATGCTAATTACATTGCCGGTTGCCAAATTGCATTATCTCTTATAGTTTCCGAGATATGGACTATCGATAATTTACACCTTAGGCTCTGCTTCTAACTTGGGCCCAAATTGTAAAATGGTCTTATCTATTGGCGATTTCGTCCCAATTAACATTCCAAGTAATATTCGGCATGCTAATTACATTGCCGGTTGCGAAATTGCATTATCTCTTATAGTTTCCGAGATATGGACTATCGATAATTTACACCTTAGGCTCTGCTTCTAACTTGGGCCCAAATTGTAAAATGGTCTTATCTATTGGCGATTTCGTTCCAATTCACATTACAAGTAATATTCGGCATGCTAATTACATTGCCGGTTGCCAAATTGCATTATCTCTTTTAGTTTCCGAGATATGGACTATCGATAATTTACACCTTAGGCTCTGCTTCTAACTTGGGCCCAAATTGTAAAATGGTCTTATCTATTGGCGATTTCGTTCCAATTCACATTCCAAGTAATATTCGGCATGCTAATTACATTGCCGGTTGCCAAATTACATTATCTCTTATAGTTTCCGAGATATGGACTATCGATAATTTACACCTTAGACTCTGCTTCTAACTTGGGCCCAAATTGTAAAATGGCCTTATCTATCGGCGATTTCGTTCCAATTCACATTCCAAGTAATATTCGGCATGCTAATTACATTGCCGGTTGCCAAATTGCATTATCTCTTATAGTTTCCGAGATATGGACTATCGATAATTTACACCTTAGGCTCTGCTTCTAACTTGGGCCCAAATTGTAAAATGGTCTTATCTATTGGCGATTTCGTTCCAATTCACATTCCAAGTAATATTCGGCATGCTAATTACATTGCCGGTGGCCAAATTGAATTATCTCTTATAGTTTCCGAGATATGGACTCTCGATAATTTACACCTTAGGCTCTGCTTCTAACTTGGGCCCAAATTGTAAAATGGTCTTACCTATTGGCGATTTCGTTCCAATTCACATTCCATGTAATATTCGGCATGCTAATTACATTGCCGGTTGCCAAATTGCATTATCTCTTATAGTTTCCGAGATATGGACTATCGATAATTTACACCTTAGGCTCTGCTTCCAACTTGGGCCCAAATTGTAAAATGGTCTTATCTATTGGCGATTTCGTTAAAATTCACATTCCAAGTAATATTCGGCATGCTAATTACATTGCCGGTTGCCAAATTGCATTATCTCTTATAGTTTCCGAGATATGGACTATCGATAATTTACACCTTAGGCTCTGCTTCTAACTTGGGCCCAAATTGTAAAATGGTCTTATCTATTGGCGATTTCGTTCCAATTCACATTCCAAGTAATTTTCGGCATGCTAATTACATTGCCGGTTGCCAAATTGCATTATCTCTTATAGTTTCCGAGATATGGACTATCGATAATTTATACCTTAGGCTCTGCTTCTAACTTGGGCCCAAATTGTAAAATGGTCTTCTCTATTGGCGATTTCGTTCCAATTCACATTCCAAGTAATATTCGGCATGCTAATTACATTGCCGGTTGCCAAATTGCATTACCTCTTATAGTTTCCGAGATATGGACTATCGATAATTTACACCTTAGGCTCTGCTTCTAACTTGGGCCCAAATTGTAAAATCGTCTTATCTATTGGCGATTTCGTTCCAATTCACATTCCAAGTAATATCCGGCATGCTAATTACATTGCCGGTTGCCAAACTGAATTATCTCTTATAGTTTCCGAGATATGGACTATCGATAATTTACACCTTAGGCTCTGCTTCTAACTTGGGCCCAAATTGTAAAATGGTCTTACCTATTGGCGATTTCGTTCCAATTCACATTCCAAGTAATATTCGGCATGCTAATTACATTGCCGGTTGCCAAATTGCATTATCTCTTATAGTTTCCGAGATATGGACTATCGATAATTTACACCTTAGGCTCTGCTTCTAACTTGGGCCCAAATTGTAAAATGGTCTTATCTATTGGCGATTTCGTTCCAATTCACATTCCAAGTAATATTCAGCATGCTAATTACATTGCCGTTTGCCAAATTGCATTATCTCTTATAGTTTCCGCGATATGGACTATCGATAATTTACATCTTAGGCTCTGCTTCTAACTTGGGCCCAAATTGTAAAATGGTCTTATCTATTGGCGATTTCGTTCCAATTCACATTCCAAGTAATATTCGGCATGCTAATTACATTGCCGGTTGCCAAATTGCATTATCTCTTATAGTTTCCGAGATATGGACTATCGATAATTTACACCTTAGGCTCTGCTTCTAACTTGGGCCCAAATTGTAAAATGGTCTTATCTATTGCCGATTTGGTTCCAATTCACATTCCAAGTAATATTCGGCATGCTAATTACATTGCCGTTTGCCAAATTGCATTATCTCTTATAGTTTCCGAGATATGGACTATCGATAATTTACACCTTAGGCTCTGCTTCTAACTTGGGCTCAAATTGTAAAATGGTCTTATCTATTGGCGATTTCATTCCAATTCACATTCCAAGTAATATTCGGCATGCTAATTACATTGCCGGTTGCCAAATTGCATTATCTCTTATAGTTTCCGAGATATGGACTATCGATAATTTACACCTTAGGCTCTGCTTCTAACTTGGGCCCAAATTGTAAAATGGTCTTATCTATTGGCGATTTCGTTCCAATTCACATTCCAAGTAATATTCGGCATGCTAATTACATTGCCGGTTGCCAAATTACATTATCTCTTATAGTTTCCGAGATATGGACTATCGATAATTTACACCTTAGACTCTGCTTCTAACTTGGGCCCAAATTGTAAAATGGCCTTATCTATTGGCGATTTCGTTCCAATTCACATTCCAAGTAATATTCGGCATGCTAATTACATTGCCGGTTGCCAAATTGCATTATCTCTTATAGTTTCCGAGATATGGACTATCGATAATTTACACCTTAGGCTCTGCTTCTAACTTGGGCCCAAATTGTAAAATGGTCTTATCTATTGGCGATTTCGTTCCAATTCACATTCCAAGTAATATTCGGCATGCTAATTACATTGCCGGTGGCCAAATTGAATTATCTCTTATAGTTTCCGAGATATGGACTCTCGATAATTTACACCTTAGGCTCTGCTTCTAACTTGGGCCCAAATTGTAAAATGGTCTTACCTATTGGCGATTTCGTTCCAATTCACATTCCATGTAATATTCGGCATGCTAATTACATTGACGGTTGCCAAATTGCATTATCTCTTATAGTTTCCGAGATATGGACTATCGATAATTTGCACCTTAGGCTCTGCTTCCAACTTGGGCCCAAATTGTAAAATGGTCTTATCTATTGGCGATTTCGTTAAAATTCACATTCCAAGTAATATTCGGCATGCTAATTACATTGCCGGTTGCCAAATTGCATTATCTCTTATAGTTTCCGAGATATGGACTATCGATAATTTACACCTTAGGCTCTGCTTCTAACTTGGGCCCAAATTGTTAAATGGTCTTATCTATTGGCGATTTCGTTCCAATTCACATTCCAAGTAATATTCGGCATGCTAATTACATTGCCGGTTGCCAAATTGCATTACCTCTTATAGTTTCCGAGATATGGACTATCGATAATTTACACCTTAGGCTCTGCTTCTAACTTGGGCCCAAATTGTAAAATCATCTTATCTATTGGCGATTTCGTTCCAATTCACATTCCAAGTAATATCCGGCATGCTAATTACATTGCCGGTTGCCAAACTGAATTATCTCTTATAGTTTCCGAGATATGGTCTATCGATAATTTACACCTTAGGCTCTGCTTCTAACTTGGGCCCAAATTGTAAAATGGTCTTACCTATTGGCGATTTCGTTCCAATTCACATTCCAAGTAATATTCGGCATGCTAATTACATTGCCGTTTGCCAAATTGCATTATCTCTTATAGTTTCCGAGATATGGACTATCGATAATTTACACCTTAGGCTCTGCTTCTAACTTGGGCCCAAATTGTAAAATGGTCTTATCTATTGGCGATTTCGTTCCAATTCACATTCCAAGTAATATTCGGCATGCTAATTACATTGCCGTTTGCCAAATTGCATTATCTCTTATAGTTTCCGAGATATGGACTATCGATAATTTACATCTTAGGCTCTGCTTCTAACTTGGGCCCAAATTGTAAAATGGTCTTATCTATTGGCGATTTCGTTCCAATTCACATTCCAAGTAATATTCGGCATGCTAATTACATTGCCGGTTGCCAAATTGCATTATCTCTTATAGTTTCCGAGATATGGACTATCGATAATTTACACCTTAGGCTCTGCTTCTAACTTGGGCCCAAATTGTAAAATGGTCTTATCTATTGCCGATTTCGTTCCAATTCACATTCCAAGTAATATTCGGCATGCTAATTACATTGCCGGTTGCCAAATTGCATTATCTCTTATAGTTTCCGAGATATGGACTATCGATAATTTACACCTTAGGCTCTGCTTCTAACTTGGGCCCAAATTGTAAAATCGCCTTATCTATTGGCGATTTCGTTCCAATTCACATTCCAAGTAATATTCGGCATGCTAATTACATTGCCGGTTGCCAAATTGCATTATCCCTTATAGTTTCCGAGATATGGACTATCGATAATTTACACCTTAGGCTCTGCTTCTAACTTGGGCCCAAATTGTAAAATCGTCTTATCTATTGGCGATTTCGTTCCAATTAACATTCCAAGTAATATTCGGCATGCTAATTACATTGCCGGTTGCCAAATTGCATTATCTCTTATAGTTTCCGAAATATGGACTATCGATAATTTACACCTTAGGCTCTGCTTCTAACTTGGGCCCAAATTGTAAAATGGTCTTATCTATTGGCTATTTCGTTCCAATTCACATTCCAAGTAGTATTCGGCATGCTAATTACATTGCCGGTTGCCAAATTGCATTATCTCTTATAGTTTCCGAGATATGGACTATCGATAATTTACACCTTAGGCTCTGCTTCTAACTTGGGCCCAAATTGTAAAATGGTTTTATCTATTGGCGATTTCGTTCCAATTCACATTCCAAGTAATATTCGGCATGCTAATTACATTGCCAGTTGCCAAATTGCATTATCTCTTATAGTTTCCGAGATATGGACTATGGATAATTTACACCTTAGGCTCTGCTTCTAACTTGGGCCCAAATTGTAAAATGGTCTTATCTATTGGCGATTTCGTTCCAATTCACATTCCAAGTAATATTCGGCATGCTAATTACATTGCCGGTTGCCAAATTGCATTACCTCTTATAGTTTCCGAGATATGGACTATCGATAATTTACACCTTAGGCTCTGCTTCTAACTTGGGCCCAAATTGTAAAATGGTCTTATCTATTGGCGATTTCGTTCCAATTCACTTTCCAAGTAATATTCGGCATGCTAATTACATTGCCGGTTGCCAAATTTCATTATCTCTTATAGTTTCCGAGATATGGACTATCGATAATTTACACCTCAGGCTCTGCTTCTAACTTGGGCCCAAATTGTAAAATGGTCTTATCTTTTGGCGATTTCGTTCCAATTCACTCTCCAAGTAATATTCGGCATGCTAATTACATTGCCGGTTGCCAAATTGCATTATCTCTTATAGTTTCCGAGATATGGACTATGGATAATTTACACCTTAGGCTCTGCTTCTAACTTGGGCCCAAATTGTAAAATGGTCTTATCTATTGGCGATTTCGTTCCAATTCACATTCCAAGTAATATTCGGCATGTTAATTAAATTGCCGGTTGCCAAATTGCATTATCTCTTATAGTTTCCGAGATATGGACTATCGATAATTTACACCTTAGGCTCTGCTTCTAACTTGGGTCCAAATTGTAAAATCGTCTTATCTATTGGCGATTTCGTTCCAATTCACATTCCAAGTAATATTCGGCATTCTAATTACATTGCCGGTTGCCAAATTGCATTATCTCTTATAGTTTCCGAGATATGGACTATCGATAATTTACACCTTAGGCTCTGCTTCTAACTTGGGCCCAAATTGTAAAATGGTCTTATCTATTGGCGATTTCGTTCCAATTCACATTCCAAGTAATATTCGGCATGCTAATTACATTGCCGGTTGCCAAATTGAATTATCTCCTATAGTTTCCGAGATATGGACTATCGATAATTTACACCTTAGGCTCTGCTTCTAACTTGGGCCCAAATTGTAAAATGGTCTTACCTATTGGCGATTTCGTTCCAATTCACATTCCAAGTAGTATTCGGCATGCTAATTACATTGCCGGTTGCCAAATTGCATTATCTCTTATAGTTTCCGAGATATGGTCTATCGATAATTTACACCTTAGGCTCTGCTTCTAACTTGGGCCCAAATTGTAAAATGGTCTTATCTATTGGCGATTTCGTTCCAATTCACATTCCAAGTAATATTCGGCATGCTAATTACATTGCCGGTTCCCAAATTGCATTATCTCTTATAGTTTCCGAGATATGGACTATCGATTATTTTTAACCTTAGGCTATGCTTCTAACTTGGGCCCAAACTGTAAAATGGCCTTATCTATTGGCGGTTTCGTTCCAATTCACATTCCAAGTAGTATTCGGCATGCTAATTACATTGCCGGTTGCCAAATTGCATTATCTCTTATAGTTTCCGAGATATGGACTATCGATAATTTACACCTTAGGCTCTGCTTCTAACTTGGGCCCAAATTGTAAAATGGTCTTATCTATTGGCGATTTCGTTCCAATTCACATTCCAAGTAATATTCGGCATGCTAATTACATTGCCGGTTGCCAAATTGCATTATCTCTTATAGTTTCCGAGATATGGACTATCGATAATTTACACCTTAGGCTCTGCTTCTAACTTGGGCCCAAATTGTAAAATGGTCTTATCTATTGGCGATTTCGTTCCAATTCACATTCGAAGTAATATTCGGCATGCTAATTACATTGCCGGTTGCCAAATTGCATTATCTCTTATAGTTTCCGAGATATGGACTATCGATAATTTACACCTTAGGCTCTGCTTCTAACTTGGGCCCAAATTGTAAAATGGTCTTATCTATTGCCGATTTCGTTCCAATTCACATTCCAAGTAATATTCGGCATGCTAATTACATTGCCGGTTGCCAAATTGCATTATCTCTTATAGTTTCCGAGATATGGACCATCGATAATTTACACCTTAGGCTCTGCTTCTAACTTGGGCCCAAATTGTAAAATGGTCTTATCTATTGGCGATTTCATTCCAATTCACATTCCAAGTAATATTCGGCATGCTAATTACATTGCCGGTTGCCAAATTGCATTATCTCTTATAGTTTCCGAGATATGGACTATCGATAATTTACACCTTAGGCTCTGCTTCTAACTTGGGCCCAAATTGTAAAATGGTCTTATCTATTGGCGATTTCGTTCCAATTCACACTCCAAGTAATATTCGGCATGCTAATTACATTGCCGGTTGCCAAATTGCATTATCTCTTATAGTTTCCGAGATATGGACTATCGATAATTTACACCTTAGGCTCTGCTTCTAACTTGGCCCAAATTGTAAAATCGTCTTATCTATTGGCGATTTCGTTCCAATTCACATTCCAAGTAATATTCGGCATGCTAATTACATTGCCGGTTGCCAAATTGCATTATCTCTTATAGTTTCCGAGATATGGACTATCGATAATTTACACCTTAGGCTCTGCTTCTAACTTGGGCCCAAATTGTAAAATGGTCTTATCTATTGGCGATTTCGTTCCAATTCACATTCCAAGTAATATCCGGCATGCTAATTACATTGCCGGTTGCCAAATTGAATTATCTCTTATAGTTTCCGAGATATGGACTATCGATAATTTACACCTTAGGCTCTGCTTCTAACTTGGGCCCAAATTGTAAAATGGTCTTACCTATTGGCGATTTCGTTCCAATTCACATTCCAAGTAATATTCGGCATGCTAATTACATTGCCGGTTGCCAAATTGCATTATCTCTTATAGTTTCCGAGATATGGACTATCGATAATTTACACCTTAGGCTCTGCTTCTAACTTGGGCCCAAATTGTAAAATGGTCTTATCTATTGGCGATTTCGTTCCAATTCACATTCCAAGTAATATTCGGCATGCTAATTACATTGCCGGTTGCCAAATTGCATTATCTCTTATAGTTTCCGAGATATGGACCATCGATAATTTACACCTTAGGCTCTGCTTCTAACTTGGGCCTAAATTGTAAAATGGTCTTATCTATTGGCGATTTCGTTCCAATACACATTCCAAGTAATATTCGGCATGCTAATTACATTGCCGGTTGCCAAATTGCATTATCTCTTATAGTTTCCGAGATATGGACTATCGATAATTTACACCTTAGGCTCTGCTTCTAACTTGGGCCCAAATTGTAAAATGGTCTTATCTATTGCCGATTTCTTTCCAATTCACATTCCAAGTAATATTCGGCATGCTAATTACATTGCCGGTTACCAAATTGCATTATCTCTTATAGTTTCCGAGATATGGACTATCGATAATTTACACCTTAGGCTCTGCTTCTAACTTGGGCCCAAATTGTAAAATGGTCTTATCTATTGGCGATTTCATTCCAATTCACATTCCAAGTAATATTCGGCATGCTAATTATATTGCCGGTTGCCAAATTGCATTATCTCTTATAGTTTCCGAGATATGGACTATCGATAATTTACACCTTAGGCTCTGCTTCTAACTTGGGCCCAAATTGTAAAATGGTCTTATCTATTGGCGATTTCGTTCCAATTCACATTCCAAGTAATATTCGGCATGCTAATTACATTGCCGGTTGCCAAATTGCATTATCTCTTATAGTTTCCGAGATATGGACTATCGATAATTTACACCTTAGGCTCTGCTTCTAACTTGGGCCCAAATTGTAAAATCGTCTTATCTATTGGCGATTTCGTTCCAATTCACATTCCAAGTAATATTCGGCATGCTAATTACATTGCCGGTTGCCAAATTGCATTAACTCTTATAGTTTCCGAGATATGGACTATCGATAATTTACACCTTAGGCTCTGCTTCTAACTTGGGCCCAAATTGTAAAATGGTCTTATCTATTGGCGATTTCGTTCCAATTCACATTCCAAGTAATATCCGGCATGCTAATTACATTGCCGGTTGCCAAATTGAATTATCTCTTATAGTTTCCGAGATATGGACTATCGATAATTTACACCTTAGGCTCTGCTTCTAACTTGGGCCCAAATTGTAAAATGGTCTTACCTATTGGCGATTTCGTTCCAATTCACATTCCAAGTAATATTCGGCATGCTAATTACATTGCCGGTTGCCAAATTGCATTATCTCTTATAGTTTCCGAGATATGGACTATCGATAATTTACACCTTAGGCTCTGCTTCTAACTTGGGCCCAAATTGTAAAATGGTCTTATCTATTGGCGATTTCGTTCCAATTCACATTCCAAGTAATATTCGGCATGCTAATTACATTGCCGGTTGCCAAATTGAATTATCTCCTATAGTTTCCGAGATATGGACTATCGATAATTTACACCTTAGGCTCTGCTTCTAACTTGGGCCCAAATTGTAAAATGGTCTTATCTATTGGCGATTTCGTTCCAATTCACTTTCCAAGTAATATTCGGCATGCTAATTACATTGCCGGTTGCCAAATTTCATTATCTCTTATAGTTTCCGAGATATGGACTATCGATAATTTACACCTCAGGCTCTGCTTCTAACTTGGGCCCAAATTGTAAAATGGTCTTATCTTTTGGCGATTTCGTTCCAATTCACTCTCCAAGTAATATTCGGCATGCTAATTACATTGCCGGTTGCCAAATTGCATTATCTCTTATAGTTTCCGAGATATGGACTATGGATAATTTACACCTTAGGCTCTGCTTCTAACTTGGGCCCAAATTGTAAAATGGTCTTATCTATTGGCGATTTCGTTCCAATTCACATTCCAAGTAATATTCGGCATGTTAATTAAATTGCCGGTTGCTAAATTGCATTATCTCTTATAGTTTCCGAGATATGGACTATCGATAAATTACACCTTAGGCTCTGCTTCTAACTTGGGCCCAAATTGTAAAATCGTCTTATCTATTGGCGATTTCGTTCCAAATCACATTCCAAGTAATATTCGGCATGCTAATTACATTGCCGGTTGCCAAATTGCATTATCTCTTATAGTTTCCGAGATATGGACTATCGATAATTTACACCTTAGGCTCTGCTTCTAACTTGGGCCCAAATTGTAAAATGGTCTTATCTATTGGCGATTTCGTTCCAATTCACATTCCAGGTAATATTCGGCATGCTAATTACATTGCCGGTTGCCAAATTGAATTATCTCCTATAGTTTCCGAGATATGGACTATCGATAATTTACACCTTAGGCTCTGCTTCTAACTTGGGCCCAAATTGTAAAATGGTCTTACCTATTGGCGATTTCGTTCCAATTCACATTCCAAGTAGTATTCGGCATGCTAATTACATTGCCGGTTGCCAAATTGCATTATCTCTTATAGTTTCCGAGATATGGACTATCGATAATTTACACCTTAGGCTCTGCTTCTAACTTGGGCCCAAATTGTAAAATGGTCTTATCTATTGGCGATTTCGTTCCAATTCACATTCCAAGTAATATTCGGCATGCTAATTACATTGCCGGTTCCCAAATTGCATTATCTCTTATAGTTTCCGAGATATGGACTATCGATTATTTTTAACCTTAGGCTATGCTTCTAACTTGGGCCCAAACTGTAAAATGGCCTTATCTATTGGCGGTTTCGTTCCAATTCACATTCCAAGTAGTATTCGGCATGCTAATTACATTGCCGGTTGCCAAATTGCATTATCTCTTATAGTTTCCGAGATATGGACTATCGATAATTTACACCTTAGGCTCTGCTTCTAACTTGGGCCCAAATTGTAAAATGGTCTTATTTATTGGCGATTTCGTTCCAATTCACATTCCAAGTAATATTCGGCATGCTAATTACATTGCCGGTTGCCAAATTGCATTATCTCTTATAGTTTCCGAGATATGGACTATCGATAATTTACACCTTAGGCTCTGCTTCTAACTTGGGCCCAAATTGTAAAATGGTCTTATCTATTGGCGATTTCGTTCCAATTCACATTCGAAGTAATATTCGGCATGCTAATTACATTGCCGGTTGCCAAATTGCATTATCTCTTATAGTTTCCGAGATATGGACTATCGATAATTTACACCTTAGGCTCTGCTTCTAACTTGGGCCCAAATTGTAAAATGGTCTTATCTATTGCCGATTTCGTTCCAATTCACATTCCAAGTAATATTCGGCATGCTAATTACATTGCCGGTTGCCAAATTGCATTATCTCTTATAGTTTCCGAGATATGGACCATCGATAATTTACACCTTAGGCTCTGCTTCTAACTTGGGCCCAAATTGTAAAATGGTCTTATCTATTGGCGATTTCGTTCCAATACACATTCCAAGTAATATTCGGCATGCTAATTACATTGCCGGTTGCCAAATTGCATTATCTCTTATAGTTTCCGAGATATGGACTATCGATAATTTACATCTTAGGCTCTGCTTCTAACTTGGGCCCAAATTGTAAAATGGTCTTATCTATTGCCGATTTCTTTCCAATTCACATTCCAAGTAATATTCGGCATGCTAATTACATTGCCGGTTGCCAAATTGCATTATCTCTTATAGTTTCTGAGATATGGACTATCGATAATTTACACCTTAGGCTCTGCTTCTAACTTGGGCCCAAATTGTAAAATGGTCTTATCTATTGGCGATTTCATTCCAATTCACATTCCAAGTAATATTCGGCATGCTAATTACATTGCCGGTTGCCAAATTGCATTATCTCTTATAGTTTCCGAGATATGGACTATCGATAATTTACACCTTAGGCTCTGCTTCTAACTTGGGACCAAATTGTAAAATGGTCTTATCTATTGGCGATTTCGTTCCAATTCACATTCCAAGTAATATTCGGCATGCTAATTACATTGCCGGTTGCCAAATTGCATTATCTCTTATAGTTTCCGAGATATGGACTATCGATAATTTACACCTTAGGCTCTGCTTCTAACTTGGCCCAAATTGTAAAATCGTCTTATCTATTGGCGATTTCGTTCCAATTCACATTCCAAGTAATATTCGGCATGCTAATTACATTGCCGGTTGCCAAATTGCATTATCTCTTATAGTTTCCGAGATATGGACTATCGATAATTTACACCTTAGGCTCTGCTTCTAACTTGGGCCCAAATTGTAAAATGGTCTTATCTATTGGCGATTTCGTTCCAATTCACATTCCAAGTAATATCCGGCATGCTAATTACATTGCCGGTTGCCAAATTGAATTATCTCTTATAGTTTCCGAGATATGGACTATCGATAATTTACACCTTAGGCTCTGCTTCTAACTTGGGCCCAAATTGTAAAATGGTCTTACCTATTGGCGATTTCGTTCCAAATCACATTCCAAGTAGTATTCGGCATGCTAATTACATTGCCGGTTGCCAAATTGCATTATCTCTTATAGTTTCCGAGATATGGACTATCGATAATTTACACCTTAGGCTCTGCTTCTAACTTGGGCCCAAATTGTAAAATGGTCTTATCTATTGGCGATTTCGTTCCAATTCACATTCCAAGTAATATTCGGCATGCTAATTACATTGCCGGTTCCCAAATTGCATTATCTCTTATAGTTTCCGAGATATGGACTATCGATTATTTTTAACCTTAGGCTATGCTTCTAACTTGGGCCCAAACTGTAAAATGGCCTTATCTATTGGCGGTTTCGTTCCAATTCACATTCCAAGTAGTATTCGGCATGCTAATTACATTGCCGGTTGCCAAATTGCATTATCTCTTATAGTTTCCGAGATATGGACTATCGATAATTTACACCTTAGGCTCTGCTTCTAACTTGGGCCCAAATTGTAAAATGGTCTTATTTATTGGCGATTTCGTTCCAATTCACATTCCAAGTAATATTCGGCATGCTAATTACATTGCCGGTTGCCAAATTGCATTATCTCTTATAGTTTCCGAGATATGGACTATCGATAATTTACACCTTAGGCTCTGCTTCTAACTTGGGCCCAAATTGTAAAATGGTCTTATCTATTGGCGATTTCGTTCCAATTCACATTCGAAGTAATATTCGGCATGCTAATTACATTGCCGGTTGCCAAATTGCATTATCTCTTATAGTTTCCGAGATATGGACTATCGATAATTTACACCTTAGGCTCTGCTTCTAACTTGGGCCCAAATTGTAAAATGGTCTTATCTATTGCCGATTTCGTTCCAATTCACATTCCAAGTAATATTCGGCATGCTAATTACATTGCCGGTTGCCAAATTGCATTATCTCTTATAGTTTCCGAGATATGGACCATCGATAATTTACACCTTAGGCTCTGCTTCTAACTTGGGCCCAAATTGTAAAATGGTCTTATCTATTGGCGATTTCGTTCCAATACACATTCCAAGTAATATTCGGCATGCTAATTACATTGCCGGTTGCCAAATTGCATTATCTCTTATAGTTTCCGAGATATGGACTATCGATAATTTACATCTTAGGCTCTGCTTCTAACTTGGGCCCAAATTGTAAAATGGTCTTATCTATTGCCGATTTCTTTCCAATTCACATTCCAAGTAATATTCGGCATGCTAATTACATTGCCGGTTGCCAAATTGCATTATCTCTTATAGTTTCCGAGATATGGACTATCGATAATTTACACCTTAGGCTCTGCTTCTAACTTGGGCCCAAATTGTAAAATGGTCTTATCTATTGGCGATTTCATTCCAATTCACATTCCAAGTAATATTCGGCATGCTAATTACATTGCCGGTTGCCAAATTGCATTATCTCTTATAGTTTCCGAGATATGGACTATCGATAATTTACACCTTAGGCTCTGCTTCTAACTTGGGACCAAATTGTAAAATGGTCTTATCTATTGGCGATTTCGTTCCAATTCACATTCCAAGTAATATTCGGCATGCTAATTACATTGCCGGTTGCCAAATTGCATTATCTCTTATAGTTTCCGAGATATGGACTATCGATAATTTACACCTTAGGCTCTGCTTCTAACTTGGCCCAAATTGTAAAATCGTCTTATCTATTGGCGATTTCGTTCCAATTCACATTCCAAGTAATATTCGGCATGCTAATTACATTGCCGGTTGCCAAATTGCATTATCTCTTATAGTTTCCGAGATATGGACTATCGATAATTTACACCTTAGGCTCTGCTTCTAACTTGGGCCCAAATTGTAAAATGGTCTTATCTATTGGCGATTTCGTTCCAATTCACATTCCAAGTAATATCCGGCATGCTAATTACATTGCCGGTTGCCAAATTGAATTATCTCTTATAGTTTCCGAGATATGGACTATCGATAATTTACACCTTAGGCTCTGCTTCTAACTTGGGCCCAAATTGTAAAATGGTCTTACCTATTGGCGATTTCGTTCCAATTCACATTCCAAGTAATATTCGGCATGCTAATTACATTGCCGGTTGCCAAATTGCATTATCTCTTATAGTTTCCGAGATATGGACTATCGATAATTTACACCTTAGGCTCTGCTTCTAACTTGGGCCCAAATTGTAAAATGGTCTTATCTATTGGCGATTTCGTTCCAATTCACATTCCAAGTAATATTCGGCATGCTAATTACATTGCCGGTTGCCAAATTGAATTATCTCCTATAGTTTCCGAGATATGGACTATCGATAATTTACACCTTAGGCTCTGCTTCTAACTTGGGCCCAAATTGTAAAATGGTCTTACCTATTGGCGATTTCGTTCCAATTCACATTCCAAGTAATATTCGGCATGCTAATTACATTGCCGGTGGCCAAGTTGCATTATCTCTTATAGTTTCCGAGATATGGACTATCGATAATTTACACCTTAGGCTCTGCTTCTAACTTGGGCCCAAATTGTAAAATGGTCTTATCTATTGGCGATTTCGTTCCAATTCACATTCCAAGTAATATTCGGCATGCTAATTACATTGCCGGTTCCCAAATTGCATTATCTCTTATAGTTTCCGAGATATGGACTATCGATTATTTTTAACCTTAGGCTATGCTTCTAACTTGGGCCCAAACTGTAAAATGGTCTTATCTATTGGCGATTTCGTTCCAATTCACATTCCAAGTAGTATTCGGCATGCTAATTACATTGCCGGTTGCCAAATTGCATTATCTCTTATAGTTTCCGAGATATGGACTATCGATAATTTACACCTTAGGCTCTGCTTCTAACTTGGGCCCAAATTGTAAAATGGTCTTATCTATTGGCGATTTCGTTCCAATTCACATTCCAAGTAATATTCGGCATGCTAATTACATTGCCGGTTGCCAAATTGCATTATCTCTTATAGTTTCCGAGATATGGACTATCGATAATTTACACCTTAGGCTCTGCTTCTAACTTGGGCCCAAATTGTAAAATGGTCTTATCTATTGGCGATTTCGTCCCAATTCACATTCCAAGTAATATTCGGCATGCTAATTACATTGCCGGTTGCGAAATTGCATTATCTCTTATAGTTTCCGAGATATGGACTATCGATAATTTACACCTTAGGCTCTGCTTCTAACTTGGGCCCAAATTGTAAAATGGTCTTATCTATTGGCGATTTCGTTCCAATTCACATTCCAAGTAATATCCGGCATGCAAATTACATTGCCGGTTGCCAAATTGAATTATCTCTTATAGTTTCCGAGATATGGACTATCGATAATTTACACCTTAGGCTCTGCTTCTAACTTGGGCCCAAATTGTAAAATGGTCTTATCTATTGGCGATTTCGTTCCAATTCACATTCCAAGTAATATCCGGCATGCTAATTACATTGCGGGTTGCCAAATTGAATTATCTCTTATAGTTTCCGAGATATGGACTATCGATAACTTACACCTTAGGCTCTGCTTCTAACTTGGGCCCAAATTGTAAAATGGTCTTACCTATTGGCGATTTCGTTCCAATTCACATTCCAAGTAATATTCGGCATGCTAATTACATTGCCGGTTGCCAAATTGCATTATCTCTTATAGTTTCCGAGATATGGACTATCGATAATTTACACCTTAGGCTCTGCTTCTAACTTGGGCCCAAATTGTAAAATGGTCTTATCTATTGGCGATTTCGTTCCAATTCACATTCCAAGTAATATTCGGCATGCTAATTACATTGCCGGTTGCCAAATTGCATTATCTCTTATAGTTTCAGAGATATGGACTATCGATTATTTACATCTTAGGCTCTGCTTCTAACTTGGGCCCAAATTGTAAAATGATCTTATCTATTGGCGATTTCGTTGCAATTCACATTCCAAGTAATATTCGGCATGCTAATTACATTGCCGGTTGCCAAATTGCATTATCTCTTATAGTTTCCGAGATATGGACTATCGATAATTTACACCTTAGTCTCTGCTTCTAACTTGGGCCCAAATTGTAAAATGGTCTTATCTGTTGGCGATTTCGTTCCAATTCACATTCCAAGTAATATTCGGCATGCTAATTACATTGCCGGTTGCCAAATTGCATTATCTCTTATAGTTTCCGAGATATGGACTATCGATAATTTACACCTTAGGCTCTGCTTCTAACTTGGGCCCAAATTGTAAAATCGTCTTATCTATTGGCGATTTCGTTCCAATTCACATTCCAAGTAATATTCGGCATGCTAATTACATTGCCGGTTGCCAAATTGCATTATCTCTTATAGTTTCCGAGATATGGACTATCGATAATTTACACCTTAGGCTCTGCTTCTAACTTGGGCCCAAATTGTAAAATGGTCTTATCTATTGGCGATATCGTTCCAATTCACATTCCAAGTAATATTCGGCATGCTAATTACATTGCCAGTTGCCAAATTGCATTATCTCTTATAGTTTCCGAGATATGGACTATGGATAATTTACACCTTAGGCTCTGCTTCTAACTTGGGCCCAGATTGTAAAATGGTCTTATCTATTGGCGATTTCGTTCCAATTCACATTCCAAGTAATATTCGGCATGCTAATTACATTGCCGGTTGCCAAATTGCATTACCTCTTATAGTTTCCGAGATATGGACTATCGATAATTTACACCTTAGGCTCTGCTTCTAACTTGGGGCCAAATTGTAAAATGGTCTTATCTATTGGCGATTTCGTTCCAATTCACTTTCCAAGTAATATTCAGCATGCTAATTACATTGCCGGTTGCCAAATTTCATTATCTCTTATAGTTTCCGAGATATGGACTATCGATAATTTACACCTCAGGCTCTGCTTCTAACTTGGGCCCAAATTGTAAAATGGTCTTATCTTTTGGCGATTTCGTTCCAATTCACTCTCCAAGTAATATTCGGCATGCTAATTACATTGCCGGTTGCCAAATTGCATTATCTCTTATAGTTTCCGAGATATGGACTATCGATAATTTACACCTTAGGCTCTGCTTCTAACTTGGGCCCAAATTGTAAAATGGTCTTATCTATTGGCGATTTCGTCCCAATTCACATTCCAAGTAATATTCGGCATGCTAATTACATTGCCGGTTGCGAAATTGCATTATCTCTTATAGTTTCCGAGATATGGACTATCGATAATTTACACCTTAGGCTCTGCTTCTAACTTGGGCCCAAATTGTAAAATGGTCTTATCTGTTGGCGATTTCGTTCCAATTCACATTCCAAGTAATATTCGGCATGCTAATTACATTGCCGGTTGCCAAATTGCATTATCTCTTATAGTTTCCGAGATATGGACTATCGATAATTTACACCTTAGGCTCTGCTTCTAACTTGGGCCCAAATTGTAAAATCGTCTTATCTATTGGCGATTTCGTTCCAATTCACATTCCAAGTAATATTCGGCATGCTAATTACATTGCCGGTTGCCAAATTGCATTATCTCTTATAGTTTCCGAGATATGGACTATCGATAATTTACACCTTAGGCTCTGCTTCTAACTTGGGCCCAAATTGTAAAATGGTCTTATCTGTTGGCGATTTCGTTCCAATTCACATTCCAAGTAATATTCGGCATGCTAATTACATTGCCGGTTGCCAAATTGCATTATCTC
The DNA here is from genome assembly GCF_030347505.1 of Rhynchophorus ferrugineus. Lineage (NCBI taxonomy): Eukaryota > Metazoa > Arthropoda > Insecta > Coleoptera > Curculionidae > Rhynchophorus > Rhynchophorus ferrugineus. Next base: position 118,621 of record NW_027472710.1, on the reverse strand, counting down.
TTATAGTTTCCGAGATATGGACTATCGATAATTTACACCTTAGGCTCTGCTTCTAACTTGGGCACAAATTGTAAAATGGTCTTATCTATTGGCGATATCGTTCCAATTCACATTCCAAGTAATATTCGGCATGCTAATTACATTGCCAGTTGCCAAATTGCATTATCTCTTATAGTTTCCGAGATATGGACTATGGATAATTTACACCTTAGGATCTGCTTCTAACTTGGGCCCAAATTGTAAAATGGTCTTATCTATTGGCGATTTCGTTCCAATTCACATTCCAAGTAATATTCGGCATGCTAATTACATTGCCGGTTGCCAAATTGCATTACCTCTTATAGTTTCCGAGATATGGACTATCGATAATTTACACCTTAGGCTCTGCTTCTAACTTGGGGCCAAATTGTAAAATGGTCTTATCTATTGGCGATTTCGTTCCAATTCACTTTCCAAGTAATATTCGGCATGCTAATTACATTGCCGGTTGCCAAATTTCATTATCTCTTATAGTTTCCGAGATATGGACTATCGATAATTTACACCTCAGGCTCTGCTTCTAACTTGGGCCCAAATTGTAAAATGGTCTTATCTTTTGGCGATTTCGTTCCAATTCACTCTCCAAGTAATATTCGGCATGCTAATTACATTGCCGGTTGCCAAATTGCATTATCTCTTATAGTTTCCGAGATATGGACTATGGATAATTTACACCTTAGGCTCTGCTTCTAACTTGGGCCCAAATTGTAAAATGGTCTTATCTTTTGGCGATTTCGTTCCAATTCACTCTCCAAGTAATATTCGTCATGCTAATTACATTGCCGGTTGCCAAATTGCATTATCTCTTATAGTTTCCGAGATATGGACTATGGATAATTTACACCTTAGGCTCTGCTTCTAACTTGGGCCCAAATTGTAAAATGGTCTTATCTTTTGGCGATTTCGTTCCAATTCACTCTCCAAGTAATATTCGGCATGCTAATTACATTGCCGGTTGCCAAATTGCATTATCTCTTATAGTTTCCGAGATATGGACTATCGATAATTTACACCTTAGGCTCTGCTTCTAACTTGGGCCCAAATTGTAAAATCGTCTTATCTATTGGCGATTTCGTTCCAATTCACATTCCAAGTAATATTCGGCATGCTAATTACATTGCCGGTTGCCAAATTGCATTATCTCTTATAGTTTCCGAGATATGGACTATCGATAATTTACACCTTAGGCTCTGCTTCTAACTTGGGCCCAAATTGTAAAATGGTCTTATCTATTGGCGATTTCGTTCCAATTCACATTCCAAGTAATATTCGGCATGCTAATTACATTGCCGGTTGCCAAATTGAATTATCTCCTATAGTTTCCGAGATATGGACTATCGATAATTTACACCTTAGGCTCTGCTTCTAACTTGGGCCCAAATTGTAAAATGGTCTTACCTATTGGCGATTTCGTTCCAATTCACATTCCAAGTAATATTCGGCATGCTAATTACATTGCCGGTGGCCAAGTTGCATTATCTCTTATAGTTTCCGAGATATGGACTATCGATAATTTACACTTTAGGCTCTGCTTCTAACTTGGGCCCAAATTGTAAAATGGTCTTATCTATTGGCGATTTCGTTCCAATTCACATTCCAAGTAATATTCGGCATGCTAATTACATTGCCGGTTCCCAAATTGTATTATCTCTTATAGTTTCCGAGATATGGACTATCGATTATTTTTAACCTTAGGCTCTGCTTCTAACTTGGGCCCAAATTGTAAAATGGTCTTATCTATTGGCGATTTCGTTCCAATTATCTCTTATAGTTTCCGAGATATGGACTATCGATAATTTACACCTTAGGCTCTGCTTCTAACTTGGGCCCAAATTGTAAAATGGTCTTATCTATTGGCGATTTCGTTCCAATTCACATTCCAAGTAATATCCGGCATGCTAATTACATTGCCGGTTGCCAAACTGAATTATCTCTTATAGTTTCCGAGATATGGACTATCGATAATTTACACCTTAGGCTCTGCTTCTAACTTGGGCCCAAATTGTAAAATGGTCTTACCTATTGGCGATTTCGTTCCAATTCACATTCCAAGTAATATTCGGCATGCTAATTACATTGCCGGTTGCCAAATTGCATTATCTCTTATAGTTTCCGAGATATGGACTATCGATAATTTACATCTTAGGCTCTGCTTCTAACTTGGGCCCAAATTGTAAAATGGTCTTATCTATTGGCGATTTCGTTCCAATTCACATTCCAAGTAATATTCGGCATGCTAATTACATTGCCGGTTGCCAAATTGCATTATCTCTTATAGTTTCCGAGATATGGACTATCGATAATTTACACCTTAGGCTCTGCTTCTAACTTGGGCCCAAATTGTAAAATGGTCTTATCTATTGCCGATTTCGTTCCAATTCACATTCCAAGTAATATTCGGCATGCTAATTACATTGCCGGTTGCCAAATTGCATTATCTCTTATAGTTTCCGAGATATGGACTATCGATAATTTACACCTTAGGCTCTGCTTCTAACTTGGGCCCAAATTGTAAAATGGTCTTATCTATTGGCGATTTCATTCCAATTCACATTCCAAGTAATATTCTTCATGCTAATTACATTGCCGGTTGCCAAATTGCATTATCTCTTATAGTTTCCGAGATATGGACTATCGATAATTTACACCTTAGGCTCTGCTTCTAACTTGGGCCCAAATTGTAAAATGGTCTTATCTATTGGCGATTTCGTTCCAATTCACATTCCAAGTAATATTCGGCATGCTAATTACATTGCCGGTTGCCAAATTGCATTATCTCTTGTAGTTTCCGAGATATGGACTATCGATAATTTACACCTTAGGCTCTGCTTCTAACTTGGGCCCAAATTGTAAAATCGCCTTATCTATTGGCGATTTCGTTCCAATTCACATTCCAAGTAATATTCGGCATGCTAATTACATTGCCGGTTGCCAAATTGCATTATCTCTTATAGTTTCCGAGATATGGACTATCGATAATTTACACCTTAGGCTCTGCTTCTAACTTGGGCCCAAATTGTAAAATGGTCTTATCTATTGGCGATTTCGTTCCAATTCACATTCCAAGTAATATCCGGCATGCTAATTACATTGCCGGTTGCCAAATTGAATTATCTCTTATAGTTTCCGAGATATTGACTATCGATAATTTACACCTTAGGCTCTGCTTCTAACTTGGGCCCAAATTGTAAAATGGTCTTACCTATTGGCGATTTCGTTCCAATTCACATTCCAAGTAATATTCGGCATGCTAATTACATTGCCGGTTGCCAAATTGCATTATCTCTTATAGTTTCCGAGATATGGACTATCGATAATTTACACCTTAGGCTCTGCTTCTAACTTGGGCCCAAATTGTAAAATGGTCTTATCTATTGGCGATTTCGTTCCAATTCACATTCCAAGTAATATTCGGCATGCTAATTACATTGCCGGTTGCCAAATTGCATTATCTCTTATAGTTTCAGAGATATGGACTATCGATTATTTACATCTTAGGCTCTGCTTCTAACTTGGGCCCAAATTGTAAAATGGTCTTATCTATTGGCGATTTCGTTGCAATTCACATTCCAAGTAATATTCGGCATGCTAATTACATTGCCGGTTGCCAAATTGCATTATCTCTTATAGTTTCCGAGATATGGACTATCGATAATTTACACCTTAGTCTCTGCTTCTAACTTGGGCCCAAATTGTAAAATGGTCTTATCTGTTGGCGATTTCGTTCCAATTCACATTCCAAGTAATATTCGGCATGCTAATTACATTGCCGGTTGCCAAATTGCATTATCTCTTATAGTTTCCGAGATATGGACTATCGATAATTTACACCTTAGGCTCTGCTTCTAACTTGGGCCCAAATTGTAAAATCGTCTTATCTATTGGCGATTTCGTTCCAATTCACATTCCAAGTAATATTCGGCATGCTAATTACATTGCCGGTTGCCAAATTGCATTATCTCTTATAGTTTCCGAGATATGGACTATCGATAATTTACACCTTAGGCTCTGCTTCTAACTTGGGCCCAAATTGTAAAATGGTCTTATCTATTGGCGATTTCGTTCCAATTTACATTCCAAGTAGTATTCGGCATGCTAATTACATTGCCGGTTGCCAAATTGCATTATCTCTTATAGTTTCCGAGATATGGACTATCGATAATTTACACCTTAGGCTCTGCTTCTAACTTGGGCCCAAATTGTAAAATGGTCTTATCTATTGGCGATTTCGTTCCAATTCACATTCCAAGTAATATTCGGCATGCTAATTACATTGCCAGTTGCCAAATTGCATTATCTCTTATAGTTTCCGAGATATGGACTATGGATAATTTACACCTTAGGCTCTGCTTCTAACTTGGGCCCAAATTGTAAAATGGTCTTATCTATTGGCGATTACGTTCCAATTCACATTCCAAGTAATATTCGGCATGCTAATTACATTGCCGGTTGCCAAATTGCATTACCTCTTATAGTTTCCGGGATATGGACTATCGATAATTTACACCTTAGGCTCTGCTTCTAACTTGGGCCCAAATTGTAAAATGGTCTTATCTATTGGCGATTTCGTTCCAATTCACATTCCAAGTAGTATTCGGCATGCTAATTACATTGCCGGTTGCCAAATTGCATTATCTCTTATAGTTTCCGAGATATGGACTATCGATAATTTACACCTCAGGCTCTGCTTCTAACTTGGGCCCAAATTGTAAAATGGTCTTATCTTTTGGCGATTTCGTTCCAATTCACTCTCCAAGTAATATTCGGCATGCTAATTACATTGCCGGTTGCCAAATTGCATTATCTCTTATAGTTTCCGAGATATGGACTATGGATAATTTACACCTTAGGCTCTGCTTCTAACTTGGGCCCAAATTGTAAAATGGTCTTATCTATTGGCGATTTCGTTCCAATTCACATTCCAAGTAATATTCGGCATGTTAATTAAATTGCCGGTTGCCAAATTGCATTATCTCTTATAGTTTCCGAGATATGGACTATCGATAATTTACACCTTAGGCTCTGCTTCTAACTTGGGCCCAAATTGTAAAATCGTCTTATCTATTGGCGATTTCATTCCAATTCACATTCCAAGTAATATTCGGCATGCTAATTACATTGCCGGTTGCCAAATTGCATTATCTCTTATAGTTTCCGAGATATGGACTATCGATAATTTACACCTTAGGCTCTGCTTCTAACTTGGGCCCAAATTGTAAAATGGTCTTATCTATTGGCGATTTCGTTCCAATTCACATTCCAAGTAGTATTCGGCATGCTAATTACATTGCCGGTTGCCAAATTGCATTATCTCTTATAGTTTCCGAGATATGGACTATCGATAATTTACACCTTAGGCTCTGCTTCTAACTTGGGCCCAAATTGTAAAATGGTCTTATCTATTGGCGATTTCGTTCCAATTCACATTCCAAGTAATATTCGGCATGCTAATTACATTGCCAGTTGCCAAATTGCATTATCTCTTATAGTTTCCGAGATATGGACTATGGTTAATTTACACCTTAGGCTCTGCTTCTAACTTGGGCCCAAATTGTAAAATGGTCTTATCTATTGGCGATTTCGTTCCAATTCACATTCCAATAATATTCGGCATGTTAATTAAATTGCCGGTTGCCAAATTGCATTATCTCTTATAGTTTCCGAGATATGGACTATCGATAATTTACACCTTAGGCTCTGCTTCTAACTTGGGCCCAAATTGTAAAATCGTCTTATCTATTGGCGATTTCGTTACAATTCACATTCCAAGTAATATTCGGCATGCTAATTACATTGTCGGTTGCCAAATTGCATTATCTCTTATAGTTTCCGAGATATGGACTATCGATAATTTACACCTTAGGCTCTGCTTCTAACTTGGGCCCAAATTGTAAAATGGTCTTATCTATTGGCGATTTCGTTCCAATTCACATTCCAAGTAATATTCGGCATGCTAATTACATTGCCGGTTGCCAAATTGAATTATCTCCTATAGTTTCCGAGATATGGACTATCGATAATTTACACCTTAGGCTCTGCTTCTAACTTGGGCCCAAATTGTAAAATGGTCTTACCTATTGGCGATTTCGTTCCAATTCACATTCCAAGTAATATTCGGCATGCTAATTACATTGCCGGTGGCCAAGTTGCATTATCTCTTATAGTTTCCGAGATATGGACTATCGATAATTTACACCTTAGGCTCTGCTTCTAACTTGGGCCCAAATTGTAAAATGGTCTTATCTATTGGCGATTTCGTTCCAATTCACATTCCAAGTAATATTCGGCATGCTAATTACATTGCCGGTTCCCAAATTGCATTATCTCTTATAGTTTCCGAGATATGGACTATCGATTATTTTTAACCTTAGGCTATGCTTCTAACTTGGGCCCAAACTGTAAAATGGTCTTATCTATTGGCGATTTCGTTCCAATTCACATTCCAAGTAGTATTCGGCATGCTAATTACATTGCCGGTTGCCAAATTGCATTATCCCTTATAGTTTCCGAGATATGGACTATCGATAATTTACACCTTAGGCTCTGCTTCTAACTTGGGCCCAAATTGTAAAATGGTCTTATTTATTGGCGATTTCGTCCCAATTCACATTCCAAGTAATATTCGGCATGCTAATTATATTGCCGGTTGCGAAATTGCATTATCTCTTATAGTTTCCGAGATATGGACTATCGATTATTTACACCTTAGGCTCTGCTTCTAACTTGGGCCCAAATTGTAAAATGGTCTTACCTATTGGCGATTTCGTTCCAATTCACATTCCAAGTAATATTCGGCATGCTAATTACATTGCCGGTTGCCAAATTGCATTATCTCTTATAGTTTCCGAGATATGGACTATCGATAATTTACACCTTAGGCTCTGCTTCTAACTTGGGCCCAAATTGTAAAATGGTCTTATCTATTGGCGATTTCGTTGCAATTCACATTCCAAGTAATATTCGTCATGCTAATTACATTGCCGGTTGCCAAATTGCATTATCTCTTATAGTTTCCGAGATATGGACTATCGATAATTTACACCTTAGGCTCTGCTTCTAACTTGGGCCCAAATTGTAAAATGGTCTTATCTATTGGCGATTTCGTTCCAATTCACATTCCAAGTAATATTCGGCATGCTAATTACATTGCCGGTTGCCAAATTGCATTATCTCTTATAGTTTCCGAGATATGGACTATCGATAATTTACACCTTAGGCTCTGCTTCTAACTTGGGCCCAAATTGTAAAATCGTCTTATCTATTGGCGATTTCGTTCCAATTCACATTCCAAGTAATATTCGGCATGCTAATTACATTGCCGGTTGCCAAATTGCATTATCTCTTATAGTTTCCGAGATATGGACTATCGATAATTTACACCTTAGGTTCTGCTTCTAACTTGGGCCCAAATTGTAAAATGGTCTTATCTATTGGCGATTTCGTTCCAATTCACATTCCAAGTAATATTCGGCATGCTAATTACATTGCCGTTTGCCAAATTGAATTATCTCTTATAGTTTTCGAGATATGGACTATCGATAATTTACACCTTAGGCTCTGCTTCTAACTTGGGCCCAAATTGTAAAATGGTCTTATCTATTGGCGATTTTGTTCCAATTCACATTCCAAGTAATATTCGGCATGCTAATTACATTGCCGGTTGCCAAATTGCATTATCTCTTATAGTTTCCGAGATATGGACTATCGATAATTTACACCTTAAGCTCTGCTTCTAACTTGGGCCCAAATTGTAAAATGATCTTATCTATTGGCGATTTCATTCCAATTCACATTCCAAGTAATATTCGGCATGCTAATTACATTGCCGGTTGCCAAATTGCATTATCTCTTATAGTTTCCGAGATATGGACTATCGATAATTTACACCTTAGGCTCTGCTTCTAACTTGGGCCCAAATTGTAAAATGGTCTTATCTATTGCCGATTTCGTTCCAATTCACATTCCAAGTAATATTCGGCATGCTAATTACATTGCCGGTTGCCAAATTGCATTATCTCTTATAGTTTCCGAGATATGGACTATCGATAAATTACACCTTAGGCTCTGCTTCTAACTTGGGCCCAAATTGTAAAATGGTCTTATCTATTGGCGATTTCGTTCCAATTCACATTCCAAGTAGTATTCGGCATGCTAATTACATTGCCGGTTGCCAAATTGCATTATCTCTTATAGTTTCCGAGATATGGACTATCGATAATTTACACCTTAGGCTCTACTTCTAACTTGGGCCCAAATTGTAAAATGGTCTTATCTATTGGCGATTTCGTTCCAATTCACATTCCAAGTAATATTCGGCATGCTAATTGCATTGCCGGTTGCCAAATTGCATTATCTCTTATAGTATCCGAGATATGGACTATCGATAATTTACACCTTAGGCTCTGCTTCTAACTTGGGCCCAAATTGTAAAATGGTCTTATCTATTGGCGATTTCGTTCCAATTCACATTCCAAGTAATATTCGGCATGCTAATTACATTGCCGGTTGCCAAATTGCATTATCTCTTTTAGTTTCCGAGATATGGACTATCGATAATTTACACCTTAGGCTCTGCTTCTAACTTGGACCCAAATTGTAAAATGGTCTTATCTATTGGCGATTTCGTTCCAATTCACATTCCAAGTAATATTCGGCATGCTAATTACATTGCCGGTTGCCAAATTGCATTATCTCTTATAGTTTCCGAGATATGGACTATGGATAATTTACACCTTAGGCTCTGCTTCTAACCTGGGCCCAAATTGTAAAATGGTCTTACCTATTGCCGATTTCGTTCCAATTCACATTCCAAGTAATATTCGGCATGCTAATTACATTGCCGGTTGCCAAATTGCATTATCTCTTATAGTTTCCGAGATATGGACTATCGATAATTTACACCTTAGGCTCTGCTTCTAACTTGGGCCCAAATTGTAAAATGGTCTTACCTATTGCCGATTTCGTTCCAATTCACATTCCAAGTAATATTCGGCATGCTAATTACATTGCCGGTGGCCAAATTGAATTATCTCTTATAGTTTCCGAGATATGGACTATCGATAATTTACACCTTAGGCTCTGCTTCTAACTTGGGCCCAAATTGTAAAATGGTCTTATCTATTGGCGATTTCGTTCCAATTCACATTCCAAGTAATATTCGGCATGCTAATTACATTGCCGGTTGCCAAATTGCATTATCTCTTTTAGTTTCCGAGATATGGACTATCGATAATTTACACCTTAGGCTCTGCTTCTAACTTGGACCCAAATTGTAAAATGGTCTTACCTATTGGCGATTTCGTTCCAATTCACATTCCAAGTAATATTCGGCATGCTAATTACATTGCCGGTTGCCAAATTGCATTATCTCTTATAGTTTCCGAGATATGGACTATCGATAATTTACACCTTAGGCTCTGCTTCTAACTTGGGCCCAAATTGTAAAATGGCCTTATCTATTGGCGATTTCGTTCCAATTCGCATTCCAAGTAATATTCGGCATGCTAATTACATTGCCGGTTGCCAAATTGCATTATCTCTTATAGTTTCCGAGATATGGACTATCGATAATTTACACCTTAGGCCCTGCTTCTAACTTGGGCCCAAATTGTAAAATGGTCTTATCTATTGGCGATTTCGTTCCAATTCACATTCCAAGTAATATTCGGCATGCTAATTACATTGCCGGTGGCCAAATTGAATTATCTCTTATAGTTTCCGAGATATGGACTATCGATAATTTACACCTTAGGCTCTGCTTCTAACTTGGGCCCATATTGTAAAATGGTCTTACCTATTGGCGATTTCGTTCCAATTCACATTCCAAGTAATATTCGGCATGCTAATTACATTGCCGGTTGCCAAATTGCATTATCTCTTATAGTTTCCGAGATATGGACTATCGATAATTTACACCTAAGGCTCTGCTTCTAACTTGGGCCCAAATTGTAAAATGGTCTTATCTATTGGCGATTTCGTTCCAATTCACATTCCAAGTAATATCCGGCATGCTAATTACATTGCCGGTGGCCAAGTTGCATTATCTCTTATAGTTTCCGAGATATGGACTATCGATAATTTACACCTTAGGCTCTGCTTCTAACTTGGGCCCAAATTGTAAAATGGTCTTATCTATTGGCGATTTCGTTCCAATTCACATTCCAAGTAATATTCGGCATGCTAATTACATTGCCGGTTCCCAAATTGCATTATCTCTTATAGTTTCCGAGATATGGACTATCGATTATTTTTAACCTTAGGCTCTGCTTCTAACTTGGGCCCAAACTGTAAAATGGTCTTATCTATTGGCAATTTCGTTCCAATTCACATTCCAAGTAATATTCGGCATGCTAATTACATTTCCGGTTGCCAAATTGCATTATCTCTTATAGTTTCCGAGATATGGACTATCGATAATTTACACCTTAGGCTCTGCTTCTAACTTGGGCCCAAATTGTAAAATGGTCTTATCTATTGGCGATTTCGTTCCAATTCACATTCCAAGTAGTATTCGGCATGCTAATTACATTGCCGGTTGCCAAATTGCATTATCTCTTATAGTTTCCGAGATATGGACTATCGATAATTTACACCTTAGGCTCTGCTTCTAACTTGGGCCCAAATTGTAAAATGGTCTTATCTATTGGCGATTTCGTTCCAATTCACATTCCAAGTAGTATTCGGCATGCTAATTACATTGCCGGTTGCCAAATTGCATTATCTCTTATAGTTTCCGAGATATGGACTATCGATAATTTACACCTTAGGCTCTGCTTCTAACTTGGGCCCAAATTGTAAAATGGTCTTATCTATTGGCGATTTCGTTCCAATTCACATTCCAAGTAATATTCGGCATGCTAATTACATTGCCGGTTGCCAAATTGCATTATATCTTATAGTTTCCGATATATGGACTATCGATAATTTACACCTTAGGCTCTGCTTCTAACTTGGGCCCAAATTGTAAAATGGTCTTATCTATTGGCGATTTCGTTCCAATTCACATTCCAAGTAATATTCGGCATGCTAATTACATTGCCGGTTGCCAAATTGCATTATCTCTTTTAGCTTCCGAGATATGGACTATCGATAATTTACACCTTAGGCTCTGCTTCTAACTTGGGCCCAAATTGTAAAATGGTCTTATCTATTGGCGATTTCGTTCCAATTCACATTCCAAGTAATATTCGGCATGCTAATTACATTGCCGGTTGCCAAATTGCATTATCTCTTATAGTTTCCGAGATATGGACTATCGATAATTTACACCTTAGGCTCTGCTTCTAACTTGGGCCCAAATTGTATAATGGCCTTATCTATTGGCGATTTCGTTCCAATTCACATTCCAAGTAATATTCGGCATGCTAATTACATTGCCGGTTGCCAAATTGCATTATCTCTTATAGTTTCCGAGATATGGACTATCGATAATTTACACCTTAGGCCCTGCTTCTAACTTGGGCCCAAATTGTAAAATGGTCTTATCTATTGGCGATTTCGTTCCAATTCACATTCCAAGTAATATTCGGCATGCTAATTACATTGCCGGTGGCCAAATTGAATTATCTCTTATAGTTTCCGAGATATGGACTATCGATAATTTACACCTTAGGCTCTGCTTCTAACTTGGGCCCAAATTGTAAAATGGTCTTACCTATTGGCGATTTCGTTCCAATTCACATTCCAAGTAATATTCGGCATGCTAATTACATTGCCGGTTGCCAAATTGCATTATCTCTTATAGTTTCCGAGATATGGACTATCGATAATTTACACCTTAGGCTCTGCTTCTAACTTGGGCCCAAATTGTAAAATGGTCTTATCTATTGGCGATTTCGTTCCAATTCACATTCCAAGTAATATTCGGCATGCTAATTACATTGCCGGTGGCCAAGTTGCATTATCTCTTATAGTTTCCGAGATATGGACTATCGATAATTTACACCTTAGGCTCTGCTTCTAACTTGGGCCCAAATTGTAAAATGGTCTTATCTATTGGCGATTTCGTTCCAATTCACATTCCAAGTAATATTCGGCATGCTAATTACATTGCCGGTTGCCAAATTGCATTATCTCTTATAGTCTCAGAGATATGGACTATCGATTATTTACATCTTAGGCTCTGCTTCTAACTTGGGCCCAAATTGTAAAATGGTCTTATCTATTGGCGATTTCGTTGCAATTCACATTCCAAGTAATATTCGGCATGCTAATTACATTGCCGGTTGCCAAATTGCATTATCTCTTATAGTCTCCGAGATATGGACTATCGATAATTTACACCTTAGGCTCTGCTTCTAACTTGGGCCCAAATTGTAAAATCGTCTTATCTATTGGCGATTTCGTTCCAATTCACATTCCAAGTAATATTCGGCATGCTAATTACATTGCCGGTTGCCAAATTGCATTATCTCTTATAGTTTCCGAGATATGGACTATCGATAATTTACACCTTAGGCTCTGCTTCTAACTTGGGCCCAAATTGTAAAATGGTCTTATCTATTGGCGATTTCGTTGCAATTCACATTCCAAGTAATATTCGGCATGCTAATTACATTGCCGGTTGCCAAATTGCATTATCTCTTATAGTTTCCGAGATATGGACTATCGATAATTTACACCTTAGGCCCTGCTTCTAACTTGGGCCCAAATTGTAAAATGGTCTTATCTATTGGCGATTTCGTTCCAATTCACATTCCAAGTAATATTCGGCATGCTAATTACATTGCCGGTGGCCAAATTGAATTATCTCTTATAGTTTCCGAGATATGGACTATCGATAATTTACACCTTAGGCTCTGCTTCTAACTTGGGCCCAAATTGTAAAATGGTCTTATCTATTGGCGATTTCGTTCCAATTCACATTCCAAGTAGTATTCGGCATGCTAATTACATTGCCGGTTGCCAAATTGCATTATCTCTTATAGTTTCCGAGATATGGACTATCGATAATTTACACCTTAGGCTCTACTTCTAACTTGGGCCCAAATTGTAAAATGGTCTTATCTATTGGCGATTTCGTTCCAATTCACATTCCAAGTAATATTCGGCATGCTAATTGCATTGCCGGTTGCCAAATTGCATTATCTCTTATAGTTTCCGAGATATGGACTATCGATAATTTACACCTTAGGCTCTGCTTCTAACTTGGGCCCAAATTGTAAAATGGTCTTATCTATTGGCGATTTCGTTCCAATTCACATTCCAAGTAATATTCGGCATGCTAATTACATTGCCGGTTGCCAAATTGCATTATCTCTTTTAGTTTCCGAGATATGGACTATCGATAATTTACACCTTAGGCTCTGCTTCTAACTTGGACCCAAATTGTAAAATGGTCTTATCTATTGGCGATTTCGTTCCAATTCACATTCCAAGTAATATTCGGCATGCTAATTACATTGCCGGTTGCCAAATTGCATTATCTCTTATAGTTTCCGAGATATGGACTATGGATAATTTACACCTTAGGCTCTGCTTCTAACCTGGGCCCAAATTGTAAAATGGTCTTACCTATTGCCGATTTCGTTCCAATTCACATTCCAAGTAATATTCGGCATGCTAATTACATTGCCGGTTGCCAAATTGCATTATCTCTTATAGTTTCCGAGATATGGACTATCGATAATTTACACCTTAGGCTCTGCTTCTAACTTGGGCCCAAATTGTAAAATGGTCTTACCTATTGCCGATTTCGTTCCAATTCACATTCCAAGTAATATTCGGCATGCTAATTACATTGCCGGTGGCCAAATTGAATTATCTCTTATAGTTTCCGAGATATGGACTATCGATAATTTACACCTTAGGCTCTGCTTCTAACTTGGGCCCAAATTGTAAAATGGTCTTATCTATTGGCGATTTCGTTCCAATTCACATTCCAAGTAATATTCGGCATGCTAATTACATTGCCGGTTGCCAAATTGCATTATCTCTTTTAGTTTCCGAGATATGGACTATCGATAATTTACACCTTAGGCTCTGCTTCTAACTTGGACCCAAATTGTAAAATGGTCTTACCTATTGGCGATTTCGTTCCAATTCACATTCCAAGTAATATTCGGCATGCTAATTACATTGCCGGTTGCCAAATTGCATTATCTCTTATAGTTTCCGAGATATGGACTATCGATAATTTACACCTTAGGCTCTGCTTCTAACTTGGGCCCAAATTGTAAAATGGCCTTATCTATTGGCGATTTCGTTCCAATTCGCATTCCAAGTAATATTCGGCATGCTAATTACATTGCCGGTTGCCAAATTGCATTATCTCTTATAGTTTCCGAGATATGGACTATCGATAATTTACACCTTAGGCCCTGCTTCTAACTTGGGCCCAAATTGTAAAATGGTCTTATCTATTGGCGATTTCGTTCCAATTCACATTCCAAGTAATATTCGGCATGCTAATTACATTGCCGGTGGCCAAATTGAATTATCTCTTATAGTTTCCGAGATATGGACTATCGATAATTTACACCTTAGGCTCTGCTTCTAACTTGGGCCCATATTGTAAAATGGTCTTACCTATTGGCGATTTCGTTCCAATTCACATTCCAAGTAATATTCGGCATGCTAATTACATTGCCGGTTGCCAAATTGCATTATCTCTTATAGTTTCCGAGATATGGACTATCGATAATTTACACCTAAGGCTCTGCTTCTAACTTGGGCCCAAATTGTAAAATGGTCTTATCTATTGGCGATTTCGTTCCAATTCACATTCCAAGTAATATCCGGCATGCTAATTACATTGCCGGTGGCCAAGTTGCATTATCTCTTATAGTTTCCGAGATATGGACTATCGATAATTTACACCTTAGGCTCTGCTTCTAACTTGGGCCCAAATTGTAAAATGGTCTTATCTATTGGCGATTTCGTTCCAATTCACATTCCAAGTAATATTCGGCATGCTAATTACATTGCCGGTTCCCAAATTGCATTATCTCTTATAGTTTCCGAGATATGGACTATCGATTAATTTTAACCTTAGGCTCTGCTTCTAACTTGGGCCCAAACTGTAAAATGGTCTTATCTATTGGCAATTTCGTTCCAATTCACATTCCAAGTAATATTCGGCATGCTAATTACATTTCCGGTTGCCAAATTGCATTATCTCTTATAGTTTCCGAGATATGGACTATCGATAATTTACACCTTAGGCTCTGCTTCTAACTTGGGCCCAAATTGTAAAATGGTCTTATCTATTGGCGATTTCGTTCCAATTCACATTCCAAGTAGTATTCGGCATGCTAATTACATTGCCGGTTGCCAAATTGCATTATCTCTTATAGTTTCCGAGATATGGACTATCGATAATTTACACCTTAGGCTCTGCTTCTAACTTGGGCCCAAATTGTAAAATGGTCTTATCTATTGGCGATTTCGTTCCAATTCACATTCCAAGTAGTATTCGGCATGCTAATTACATTGCCGGTTGCCAAATTGCATTATCTCTTATAGTTTCCGAGATATGGACTATCGATAATTTACACCTTAGGCTCTGCTTCTAACTTGGGCCCAAATTGTAAAATGGTCTTATCTATTGGCGATTTCGTTCCAATTCACATTCCAAGTAATATTTGGCATGCTAATTACATTGCCGGTTGCCAAATTGCATTATATCTTATAGTTTCCGATATATGGACTATCGATAATTTACACCTTAGGCTCTGCTTCTAACTTGGGCCCAAATTGTAAAATGGTCTTATCTATTGGCGATTTCGTTCCAATTCACATTCCAAGTAATATTCGGCATGCTAATTACATTGCCGGTTGCCAAATTGCATTATCTCTTTTAGCTTCCGAGATATGGACTATCGATAATTTACACCTTAGGCTCTGCTTCTAACTTGGGCCCAAATTGTAAAATGGTCTTATCTATTGGCGATTTCGTTCCAATTCACATTCCAAGTAATATTCGGCATGCTAATTACATTGCCGGTTGCCAAATTGCATTATCTCTTATAGTTTCCGAGATATGGACTATCGATAATTTACACCTTAGGCTCTGCTTCTAACTTGGGCCCAAATTGTATAATGGCCTTATCTATTGGCGATTTCGTTCCAATTCACATTCCAAGTAATATTCGGCATGCTAATTACATTGCCGGTTGCCAAATTGCATTATCTCTTATAGTTTCCGAGATATGGACTATCGATAATTTACACCTTAGGCCCTGCTTCTAACTTGGGCCCAAATTGTAAAATGGTCTTATCTATTGGCGATTTCGTTCCAATTCACATTCCAAGTAATATTCGGCATGCTAATTACATTGCCGGTGGCCAAATTGAATTATCTCTTATAGTTTCCGAGATATGGACTATCGATAATTTACACCTTAGGCTCTGCTTCTAACTTGGGCCCAAATTGTAAAATGGTCTTACCTATTGGCGATTTCGTTCCAATTCACATTCCAAGTAATATTCGGCATGCTAATTACATTGCCGGTTGCCAAATTGCATTATCTCTTATAGTTTCCGAGATATGGACTATCGATAATTTACACCTTAGGCTCTGCTTCTAACTTGGGCCCAAATTGTAAAATGGTCTTATCTATTGGCGATTTCGTTCCAATTCACATTCCAAGTAATATTCGGCATGCTAATTACATTGCCGGTGGCCAAGTTGCATTATCTCTTATAGTTTCCGAGATATGGACTATCGATAATTTACACCTTAGGCTCTGCTTCTAACTTGGGCCCAAATTGTAAAATGGTCTTATCTATTGGCGATTTCGTTCCAATTCACATTCCAAGTAATATTCGGCATGCTAATTACATTGCCGGTTGCCAAATTGCATTATCTCTTATAGTCTCAGAGATATGGACTATCGATTATTTACATCTTAGGCTCTGCTTCTAACTTGGGCCCAAATTGTAAAATGGTCTTATCTATTGGCGATTTCGTTGCAATTCACATTCCAAGTAATATTCGGCATGCTAATTACATTGCCGGTTGCCAAATTGCATTATCTCTTATAGTCTCCGAGATATGGACTATCGATAATTTACACCTTAGGCTCTGCTTCTAACTTGGGCCCAAATTGTAAAATCGTCTTATCTATTGGCGATTTCGTTCCAATTCACATTCCAAGTAATATTCGGCATGCTAATTACATTGCCGGTTGCCAAATTGCATTATCTCTTATAGTTTCCGAGATATGGACTATCGATAATTTACACCTTAGGCTCTGCTTCTAACTTGGGCCCAAATTGTAAAATGGTCTTATCTATTGGCGATTTCGTTGCAATTCACATTCCAAGTAATATTCGGCATGCTAATTACATTGCCGGTTGCCAAATTGCATTATCTCTTATAGTTTCCGAGATATGGACTATCGATAATTTACACCTTAGGCCCTGCTTCTAACTTGGGCCCAAATTGTAAAATGGTCTTATCTATTGGCGATTTCGTTCCAATTCACATTCCAAGTAATATTCGGCATGCTAATTACATTGCCGGTGGCCAAATTGAATTATCTCTTATAGTTTCCGAGATATGGACTATCGATAATTTACACCTTAGGCTCTGCTTCTAACTTGGGCCCAAATTGTAAAATGGTCTTACCTATTGGCGATTTCGTTCCAATTCACATTCCAAGTAATATTCGGCATGCTAATTACATTGCCGGTTGCCAAATTGCATTATCTCTTATAGTTTCCGAGATATGGACTATCGATAATTTACACCTTAGGCTCTGCTTCTAACTTGGGCCCAAATTGTAAAATGGTCTTATCTATTGGCGATTTCGTTCCAATTCACATTCCAAGTAATATTCGGCATGCTAATTACATTGCCGGTGGCCAAGTTGCATTATCTCTTATAGTTTCCGAGATATGGACTATCGATAATTTACACCTTAGGCTCTGCTTCTAACTTGGGCCCAAATTGTAAAATGGTCTTATCTATTGGCGATTTCGTTCCAATTCACATTCCAAGTAATATTCGGCATGCTAATTACATTGCCGGTTGCCAAATTGCATTATATCTTATAGTTTCCGATATATGGACTATCGATAATTTACACCTTAGGCTCTGCTTCTAACTTGGGCCCAAATTGTAAAATGGTCTTATCTATTGGCGATTTCGTTCCAATTCACATTCCAAGTAATATTCGGCATGCTAATTACATTGCCGGTTGCCAAATTGCATTATCTCTTTTAGCTTCCGAGATATGGACTATCGATAATTTACACCTTAGGCTCTGCTTCTAACTTGGGCCCAAATTGTAAAATGGTCTTATCTATTGGCGATTTCGTTCCAATTCACATTCCAAGTAATATTCGGCATGCTAATTACATTGCCGGTTGCCAAATTGCATTATCTCTTATAGTTTCCGAGATATGGACTATCGATAATTTACACCTTAGGCTCTGCTTCTAACTTGGGCCCAAATTGTATAATGGCCTTATCTATTGGCGATTTCGTTCCAATTCACATTCCAAGTAATATTCGGCATGCTAATTACATTGCCGGTTGCCAAATTGCATTATCTCTTATAGTTTCCGAGATATGGACTATCGATAATTTACACCTTAGGCCCTGCTTCTAACTTGGGCCCAAATTGTAAAATGGTCTTATCTATTGGCGATTTCGTTCCAATTCACATTCCAAGTAATATTCGGCATGCTAATTACATTGCCGGTGGCCAAATTGAATTATCTCTTATAGTTTCCGAGATATGGACTATCGATAATTTACACCTTAGGCTCTGCTTCTAACTTGGGCCCAAATTGTAAAATGGTCTTACCTATTGGCGATTTCGTTCCAATTCACATTCCAAGTAATATTCGGCATGCTAATTACATTGCCGGTTGCCAAATTGCATTATCTCTTATAGTTTCCGAGATATGGACTATCGATAATTTACACCTTAGGCTCTGCTTCTAACTTGGGCCCAAATTGTAAAATGGTCTTATCTATTGGCGATTTCGTTCCAATTCACATTCCAAGTAATATTCGGCATGCTAATTACATTGCCGGTGGCCAAGTTGCATTATCTCTTATAGTTTCCGAGATATGGACTATCGATAATTTACACCTTAGGCTCTGCTTCTAACTTGGGCCCAAATTGTAAAATGGTCTTATCTATTGGCGATTTCGTTCCAATTCACATTCCAAGTAATATTCGGCATGCTAATTACATTGCCGGTTGCCAAATTGCATTATCTCTTATAGTCTCAGAGATATGGACTATCGATTATTTACATCTTAGGCTCTGCTTCTAACTTGGGCCCAAATTGTAAAATGGTCTTATCTATTGGCGATTTCGTTGCAATTCACATTCCAAGTAATATTCGGCATGCTAATTACATTGCCGGTTGCCAAATTGCATTATATCTTATAGTCTCCGAGATATGGACTATCGATAATTTACACCTTAGGCTCTGCTTCTAACTTGGGCCCAAATTGTAAAATCGTCTTATCTATTGGCGATTTCGTTCCAATTCACATTCCAAGTAATATTCGGCATGCTAATTACATTGCCGGTTGCCAAATTGCATTATCTCTTATAGTTTCCGAGATATGGACTATCGATAATTTACACCTTAGGCTCTGCTTCTAACTTGGGCCCAAATTGTAAAATGGTCTTATCTATTGGCGATTTCGTTCCAATTCACATTCCAAGTAGTATTCGGCATGCTAATTACATTGCCGGTTGCCAAATTGCATTATCTCTTATAGTTTCCGAGATATGGACTATCGATAATTTACACCTTAGGCTCTGCTTCTAACTTGGGCCCAAATTGTAAAATGGTCTTATCTATTGGCGATTTCGTTCCAATTCACATTCCAAGTAATATTCGGCATGCTAATTACATTGCCAGTTGCCAAATTGCATTATCTCTTATAGTTTCCGAGGTATGGACTATGGATAATTTACACCTTAGGCTCTGCTTCTAACTTGGGCCCAAATTGTAAAATGGTCTTATCTATTGGCGATTTCGTTCCAATTCACATTCCAAGTAATATTCGGCATGCTAATTACATTGCCGGTTGCCAAATTGCATTACCTCTTATAGTTTCCGAGATATGGACTATCGATAATTTACACCTTAGGCTCTGCTTCTAACTTGGGCCCAAATTGTAAAATGGTCTTATCTATTGGCGATTTCGTTCCAATTCACTTTCCAAGTAATATTCGGCATGCTAATTACATTGCCGGTTGCCAAATTTCATTATCTCTTATAGTCTCCGAGATATGGACTATCGATAATTTACACCTTAGGCTCTGCTTCTAACTTGGGCCCAAATTGTAAAATCGTCTTATCTATTGGCGATTTCGTTCCAATTCACATTCCAAGTAATATTCGGCATGCTAATTACATTGCCGGTTGCCAAATTGCATTATCTCTTATAGTTTCCGAGATACGGACTATGGATAATTTACACCTTAGGCTCTGCTTCTAACTTGGGCCCAAATTGTAAAATGGTCTTATCTATTGGCGATTTCGTTCCAATTCACATTCCAAGTAATATTCGGCATGTTAATTAAATTGCCGGTTGCCAAATTGCATTATCTCTTATAGTTTCCGAGATATGGACTATCGATAATTTACACCTTAGGCTCTGCTTTTAACTTGGGCCCAAATTGTAAAATGGTCTTATCTATTGGCGATTTCGTTCCAATTCACATTCCAAGTAATATTCGGCATGCTAATTACATTGCCAGTTGCCAAATTGCATTATCTCTTATAGTTTCCGAGGTATGGACTATGGATAATTTACACCTTAGGCTCTGCTTCTAACTTGGGCCCAAATTGTAAAATGGTCTTATCTATTGGCGATTTCGTTCCAATTCACATTCCAAGTAATATTCGGCATGCTAATTACATTGCCGGTTGCCAAATTGCATTATCTCTTATAGTTTCCGAGATATGGACTATCGATAATTTACACCTTAGGCTCTGCTTCTAACTTGGGCCCAAATTGTAAAATGGTCTTATCTATTGGCGATTTCGTTCCAATTCACTTTCCAAGTAATATTCGGCATGGTTCGTCCATCGATAATTTACACCTTAGGCTCTGCTTCTAACTTGGGCCCAAATTGTAAAATCGTCTAATCTATTGGCGATTTCGTTCCAATTCACATTCCAAGTAATATTCGGCATGCTAATTACATTGCCGGTTGCCAAATTGCATTATCTCTTATAGTTTCCGAGATATGGACTATCGATAATTTACACCTTAGGCTCTGCTTCTAACTTGGGCCCAAATTGTAAAATGGTCTTATCTATTGGCGATTTCGTTCCAATTCACATTCCAAGTAATATTCGGCATGCTAATTACATTGCCGGTTGCCAAATTGAATTATCTCCTATAGTTTCCGAGATATGGACTATCGATAATTTACACCTTACGCTCTGCTTCTAACTTGGGCCCAAATTGTAAAATGGTCTTACCTATTGGCGATTTCGTTCCAATTCACATTCCAAGTAATATTCGGCATGCTAATTACATTGCCGGTGGCCAAGTTGCATTATCTCTTATAGTTTCCGAGATATGGACTATCGATAATTTACACTTTAGGCTCTGCTTCTAACTTGGGCCCAAATTGTAAAATGGTCTGATCTATTGGCGATTTCGTTCCAATTCACATTCCAAGTAATATTCGGCATGCTAATTACATTGCCGGTTCCCAAATTGCATTATCTCTTATAGTTTCCGAGATATGGACTATCGATTATTTTTAACCTTAGGCTATGCTTCTAACTTGGGCCCAAACTGTAAAATGGTCTTATCTATTGGCGATTTCGTTCCAATTCACATTCCAAGTAGTATTCGGCATGCTAATTACATTGCCGGTTGCCAAATTGCATTATCTCTTATAGTTTCCGAGATATGGACTATCGATAATTTACACCTTAGGCTCTGCTTCTAACTTGGGCCCAAATTGTAAAATGGTCTTATCTATTGGCGATTTCGTTCCAATTCACATTCCAAGTAATATTCGGCATGCTAATTACATTGCCGATTGCCAAATTGCATTATCTCTTATAGTTTCCGAGATATGGACTATCGATAATTTACACCTTAGGCTCTGCTTCTAACTTGGGCCCAAATTGTAAAATGGTCTTATCTATTGGCGATTTCGTCCCAATTCACATTCCAAGTAATATTCGGCATGCTAATTACATTGCCGGTTGCGAAATTGCATTATCTCTTATAGTTTCCGAGATATGGACTATCGATAATTTACACCTTAGGCTCTGCTTCTAACTTGGGCCCAAATTGTAAAATGGTCTTATCTATTGGCGATTTCGTTCCAATTCACATTCCAAGTAATATCCGGCATGCTAATTACATTGCCGGTTGCCAAATTGAATTATCTCTTATAGTTTCCGAGATATGGACTATCGATAATTTACACCTTAGGCTCTACTTCTAACTTGGGCCCAAATTGTAAAATGGTCTTATCTATTGGCGATTTCGTTCCAATTCACATTCCAAGTAATATCCGGCATGCTAATTACATTGCCGGTTGCCAAATTGAATTATCTCTTATAGTTTCCGAGATATGGACTATCGATAATTTACACCTTCGGCTCTGCTTCTAACTTGGGCCCAAATTGTAAAATGGTCTTACCTATTGGCGATTTCGTTCCAATTCACATTCCAAGTAATATTCGGCATGCTAATTACATTGCCGGTTGCCAAATTGCATTATCTCTTATAGTTTCCGAGATATGGACTATCGATAATTTACACCTTAGGCTCTGCTTCTAACTTGGGCCCAAATTGTAAAATGGTCTTATCTATTGGCGATTTCGTTCCAATTCACATTCCAAGTAATATTCGGCATGCTAATTACATTGCCGGTTGCCAAATTGCATTATCTCTTATAGTTTCCGAGATATGGACTATCGATAATTTACACCTTAGTCTCTGCTTCTAACTTGGGCCCAAATTGTAAAATGGTCTTATCTGTTGGCGATTTCGTTCCAATTCACATTCCAAGTAATATTCGGCATGCTAATTACATTGCCGGTTGCCAAATTGCATTATCTCTTATAGTTTCCGAGATATGGACTATCGATAATTTACACCTTAGGCTCTGCTTCTAACTTGGGCCCAAATTGTAAAATCGTCTTATCTATTGGCGATTTCGTTCCAATTCACATTCCAAGTAATATTCGGCATGCTAATTATATTGCCGGTTGCCAAATTGCATTATCTCTTATAGTTTCCGAGATATGGACTATCGATAATTTACACCTTAGGCTCTGCTTCTAACTTGGGCCCAAATTGTAAAATGGTCTTATCTATTGGCGATTTCGTTCCAATTCACATTCCAAGTAGTATTCGGCATGCTAATTACATTGCCGGTTGCCAAATTGCATTATCTCTTATAGTTTCCGAGATATGGACTATCGATAATTTACACCTTAGGCTCTGCTTCTAACTTGGGCCCAAATTGTAAAATGGTCTTATCTATTGGCGATTTCGTTCCAATTCACATTCCAAGTAATATTCGGCATGCTAATTACATTGCCAGTTGCCAAATTGCATTATCTCTTATAGTTTCCGAGATATGGACTATGGATAATTTACACCTTAGGCTCTGCTTCTAACTTGGGCCCAAATTGTAAAATGGTCTTATCTATTGGCGATTTCGTTCCAATTCACATTCCAAGTAATATTCGGCATGCTAATTACATTGCCGGTTGCCAAATTGCATTACCTCTTATAGTTTCCGAGATATGGACTATCGATAATTTACACCTTAGGCTCTGCTTCTAACTTGGGCCCAAATTGTAAAATGGTCTTATCTATTGGCGATTTCGTTCCAATTCACATTCCAAGTAATATTCGGCATGCTAATTACATTGCCGGTTGCCAAATTGCATTATCTCTTATAGTTTCCGAGATATGGACTATCGATAATTTACACCTTAGGCTCTGCTTCTAACTTGGGCCCAAATTGTAAAATGGTCTTATCTATTGGCGATTTCGTTCCAATTCACATTCCAAGTAATATTCGGCATGCTAATTACATTGCCGGTGGCCAAGTTGCATTATCTCTTATAGTTTCCGAGATATGGACTATCGATAATTTACACCTTAGGCTCTGCTTCTAACTTGGGCCCAAATTGTAAAATGGTCTTATCTATTGGCGATTTCGTTCCAATTCACATTCCAAGTAATATTCGGCATGCTAATTACATTGCCGGTTGCCAAATTGCATTATCTCTTATAGTCTCAGAGATATGGACTATCGATTATTTACATCTTAGGCTCTGCTTCTAACTTGGGCCCAAATTGTAAAATGGTCTTATCTATTGGCGATTTCGTTGCAATTCACATTCCAAGTAATATTCGGCATGCTAATTACATTGCCGGTTGCCAAATTGCATTATCTCTTATAGTCTCCGAGATATGGACTATCGATAATTTACACCTTAGGCTCTGCTTCTAACTTGGGCCCAAATTGTAAAATCGTCTTATCTATTGGCGATTTCGTTCCAATTCACATTCCAAGTAATATTCGGCATGCTAATTACATTGCCGGTTGCCAAATTGCATTATCTCTTATAGTTTCCGAGATATGGACTATCGATAATTTACACCTTAGGCTCTGCTTCTAACTTGGGCCCAAATTGTAAAATGGTCTTATCTATTGGCGATTTCGTTGCAATTCACATTCCAAGTAATATTCGGCATGCTAATTACATTGCCGGTTGCCAAATTGCATTATCTCTTATAGTTTCCGAGATATGGACTATCGATAATTTACACCTTAGGCCCTGCTTCTAACTTGGGCCCAAATTGTAAAATGGTCTTATCTATTGGCGATTTCGTTCCAATTCACATTCCAAGTAATATTCGGCATGCTAATTACATTGCCGGTGGCCAAATTGAATTATCTCTTATAGTTTCCGAGATATGGACTATCGATAATTTACACCTTAGGCTCTGCTTCTAACTTGGGCCCAAATTGTAAAATGGTCTTACCTATTGGCGATTTCGTTCCAATTCACATTCCAAGTAATATTCGGCATGCTAATTACATTGCCGGTTGCCAAATTGCATTATCTCTTATAGTTTCCGAGATATGGACTATCGATAATTTACACCTTAGGCTCTGCTTCTAACTTGGGCCCAAATTGTAAAATGGTCTTATCTATTGGCGATTTCGTTCCAATTCACATTCCAAGTAATATTCGGCATGCTAATTACATTGCCGGTGGCCAAGTTGCATTATCTCTTATAGTTTCCGAGATATGGACTATCGATAATTTACACCTTAGGCTCTGCTTCTAACTTGGGCCCAAATTGTAAAATGGTCTTATCTATTGGCGATTTCGTTCCAATTCACATTCCAAGTAATATTCGGCATGCTAATTACATTGCCGGTTGCCAAATTGCATTATATCTTATAGTTTCCGATATATGGACTATCGATAATTTACACCTTAGGCTCTGCTTCTAACTTGGGCCCAAATTGTAAAATGGTCTTATCTATTGGCGATTTCGTTCCAATTCACATTCCAAGTAATATTCGGCATGCTAATTACATTGCCGGTTGCCAAATTGCATTATCTCTTTTAGCTTCCGAGATATGGACTATCGATAATTTACACCTTAGGCTCTGCTTCTAACTTGGGCCCAAATTGTAAAATGGTCTTATCTATTGGCGATTTCGTTCCAATTCACATTCCAAGTAATATTCGGCATGCTAATTACATTGCCGGTTGCCAAATTGCATTATCTCTTATAGTTTCCGAGATATGGACTATCGATAATTTACACCTTAGGCTCTGCTTCTAACTTGGGCCCAAATTGTATAATGGCCTTATCTATTGGCGATTTCGTTCCAATTCACATTCCAAGTAATATTCGGCATGCTAATTACATTGCCGGTTGCCAAATTGCATTATCTCTTATAGTTTCCGAGATATGGACTATCGATAATTTACACCTTAGGCCCTGCTTCTAACTTGGGCCCAAATTGTAAAATGGTCTTATCTATTGGCGATTTCGTTCCAATTCACATTCCAAGTAATATTCGGCATGCTAATTACATTGCCGGTGGCCAAATTGAATTATCTCTTATAGTTTCCGAGATATGGACTATCGATAATTTACACCTTAGGCTCTGCTTCTAACTTGGGCCCAAATTGTAAAATGGTCTTACCTATTGGCGATTTCGTTCCAATTCACATTCCAAGTAATATTCGGCATGCTAATTACATTGCCGGTTGCCAAATTGCATTATCTCTTATAGTTTCCGAGATATGGACTATCGATAATTTACACCTTAGGCTCTGCTTCTAACTTGGGCCCAAATTGTAAAATGGTCTTATCTATTGGCGATTTCGTTCCAATTCACATTCCAAGTAATATTCGGCATGCTAATTACATTGCCGGTGGCCAAGTTGCATTATCTCTTATAGTTTCCGAGATATGGACTATCGATAATTTACACCTTAGGCTCTGCTTCTAACTTGGGCCCAAATTGTAAAATGGTCTTATCTATTGGCGATTTCGTTCCAATTCACATTCCAAGTAATATTCGGCATGCTAATTACATTGCCGGTTGCCAAATTGCATTATCTCTTATAGTCTCAGAGATATGGACTATCGATTATTTACATCTTAGGCTCTGCTTCTAACTTGGGCCCAAATTGTAAAATGGTCTTATCTATTGGCGATTTCGTTGCAATTCACATTCCAAGTAATATTCGGCATGCTAATTACATTGCCGGTTGCCAAATTGCATTATCTCTTATAGTCTCCGAGATATGGACTATCGATAATTTACACCTTAGGCTCTGCTTCTAACTTGGGCCCAAATTGTAAAATCGTCTTATCTATTGGCGATTTCGTTCCAATTCACATTCCAAGTAATATTCGGCATGCTAATTACATTGCCGGTTGCCAAATTGCATTATCTCTTATAGTTTCCGAGATATGGACTATCGATAATTTACACCTTAGGCTCTGCTTCTAACTTGGGCCCAAATTGTAAAATGGTCTTATCTATTGGCGATTTCGTTCCAATTCACATTCCAAGTAGTATTCGGCATGCTAATTACATTGCCGGTTGCCAAATTGCATTATCTCTTATAGTTTCCGAGATATGGACTATCGATAATTTACACCTTAGGCTCTGCTTCTAACTTGGGCCCAAATTGTAAAATGGTCTTATCTATTGGCGATTTCGTTCCAATTCACATTCCAAGTAATATTCGGCATGCTAATTACATTGCCAGTTGCCAAATTGCATTATCTCTTATAGTTTCCGAGGTATGGACTATGGATAATTTACACCTTAGGCTCTGCTTCTAACTTGGGCCCAAATTGTAAAATGGTCTTATCTATTGGCGATTTCGTTCCAATTCACATTCCAAGTAATATTCGGCATGCTAATTACATTGCCGGTTGCCAAATTGCATTACCTCTTATAGTTTCCGAGATATGGACTATCGATAATTTACACCTTAGGCTCTGCTTCTAACTTGGGCCCAAATTGTAAAATGGTCTTATCTATTGGCGATTTCGTTCCAATTCACTTTCCAAGTAATATTCGGCATGCTAATTACATTGCCGGTTGCCAAATTTCATTATCTCTTATAGTCTCCGAGATATGGACTATCGATAATTTACACCTTAGGCTCTGCTTCTAACTTGGGCCCAAATTGTAAAATCGTCTTATCTATTGGCGATTTCGTTCCAATTCACATTCCAAGTAATATTCGGCATGCTAATTACATTGCCGGTTGCCAAATTGCATTATCTCTTATAGTTTCCGAGATACGGACTATGGATAATTTACACCTTAGGCTCTGCTTCTAACTTGGGCCCAAATTGTAAAATGGTCTTATCTATTGGCGATTTCGTTCCAATTCACATTCCAAGTAATATTCGGCATGTTAATTAAATTGCCGGTTGCCAAATTGCATTATCTCTTATAGTTTCCGAGATATGGACTATCGATAATTTACACCTTAGGCTCTGCTTTTAACTTGGGCCCAAATTGTAAAATGGTCTTATCTATTGGCGATTTCGTTCCAATTCACATTCCAAGTAATATTCGGCATGCTAATTACATTGCCAGTTGCCAAATTGCATTATCTCTTATAGTTTCCGAGGTATGGACTATGGATAATTTACACCTTAGGCTCTGCTTCTAACTTGGGCCCAAATTGTAAAATGGTCTTATCTATTGGCGATTTCGTTCCAATTCACATTCCAAGTAATATTCGGCATGCTAATTACATTGCCGGTTGCCAAATTGCATTATCTCTTATAGTTTCCGAGATATGGACTATCGATAATTTACACCTTAGGCTCTGCTTCTAACTTGGGCCCAAATTGTAAAATGGTCTTATCTATTGGCGATTTCGTTCCAATTCACATTCCAAGTAATATTCGGCATGCTATGACTATCGATAATTTACACCTTAGGCTCTGCTTCTAACTTGGGCCCAAATTGTAAAATCGTCTAATCTATTGGCGATTTCGTTCCAATTCACATTCCAAGTAATATTCGGCATGCTAATTACATTGCCGGTTGCCAAATTGCATTATCTCTTATAGTTTCCGAGATATGGACTATCGATAATTTACACCTTAGGCTCTGCTTCTAACTTGGGCCCAAATTGTAAAATGGTCTTATCTATTGGCGATTTCGTTCCAATTCACATTCCAAGTAATATTCGGCATGCTAATTACATTGCCGGTTGCCAAATTGAATTATCTCCTATAGTTTCCGAGATATGGACTATCGATAATTTACACCTTACGCTCTGCTTCTAACTTGGGCCCAAATTGTAAAATGGTCTTACCTATTGGCGATTTCGTTCCAATTCACATTCCAAGTAATATTCGGCATGCTAATTACATTGCCGGTGGCCAAGTTGCATTATCTCTTATAGTTTCCGAGATATGGACTATCGATAATTTACACTTTAGGCTCTGCTTCTAACTTGGGCCCAAATTGTAAAATGGTCTGATCTATTGGCGATTTCGTTCCAATTCACATTCCAAGTAATATTCGGCATGCTAATTACATTGCCGGTTCCCAAATTGCATTATCTCTTATAGTTTCCGAGATATGGACTATCGATTATTTTTAACCTTAGGCTATGCTTCTAACTTGGGCCCAAACTGTAAAATGGTCTTATCTATTGGCGATTTCGTTCCAATTCACATTCCAAGTAGTATTCGGCATGCTAATTACATTGCCGGTTGCCAAATTGCATTATCTCTTATAGTTTCCGAGATATGGACTATCGATAATTTACACCTTAGGCTCTGCTTCTAACTTGGGCCCAAATTGTAAAATGGTCTTATCTATTGGCGATTTCGTTCCAATTCACATTCCAAGTAATATTCGGCATGCTAATTACATTGCCGATTGCCAAATTGCATTATCTCTTATAGTTTCCGAGATATGGACTATCGATAATTTACACCTTAGGCTCTGCTTCTAACTTGGGCCCAAATTGTAAAATGGTCTTATCTATTGGCGATTTCGTCCCAATTCACATTCCAAGTAATATTCGGCATGCTAATTACATTGCCGGTTGCGAAATTGCATTATCTCTTATAGTTTCCGAGATATGGACTATCGATAATTTACACCTTAGGCTCTGCTTCTAACTTGGGCCCAAATTGTAAAATGGTCTTATCTATTGGCGATTTCGTTCCAATTCACATTCCAAGTAATATCCGGCATGCTAATTACATTGCCGGTTGCCAAATTGAATTATCTCTTATAGTTTCCGAGATATGGACTATCGATAATTTACACCTTAGGCTCTACTTCTAACTTGGGCCCAAATTGTAAAATGGTCTTATCTATTGGCGATTTCGTTCCAATTCACATTCCAAGTAATATCCGGCATGCTAATTTCATTGCCGGTTGCCAAATTGAATTATCTCTTATAGTTTCCGAGATATGGACTATCGATAATTTACACCTTCGGCTCTGCTTCTAACTTGGGCCCAAATTGTAAAATGGTCTTACCTATTGGCGATTTCGTTCCAATTCACATTCCAAGTAATATTCGGCATGCTAATTACATTGCCGGTTGCCAAATTGCATTATCTCTTATAGTTTCCGAGATATGGACTATCGATAATTTACACCTTAGGCTCTGCTTCTAACTTGGGCCCAAATTGTAAAATGGTCTTATCTATTGGCGATTTCGTTCCAATTCACATTCCAAGTAATATTCGGCATGCTAATTACATTGCCGGTTGCCAAATTGCATTATCTCTTATAGTTTCCGAGATATGGACTATCGATAATTTACACCTTAGTCTCTGCTTCTAACTTGGGCCCAAATTGTAAAATGGTCTTATCTGTTGGCGATTTCGTTCCAATTCACATTCCAAGTAATATTCGGCATGCTAATTACATTGCCGGTTGCCAAATTGCATTATCTCTTATAGTTTCCGAGATATGGACTATCGATAATTTACACCTTAGGCTCTGCTTCTAACTTGGGCCCAAATTGTAAAATCGTCTTATCTATTGGCGATTTCGTTCCAATTCACATTCCAAGTAATATTCGGCATGCTAATTATATTGCCGGTTGCCAAATTGCATTATCTCTTATAGTTTCCGAGATATGGACTATCGATAATTTACACCTTAGGCTCTGCTTCTAACTTGGGCCCAAATTGTAAAATGGTCTTATCTATTGGCGATTTCGTTCCAATTCACATTCCAAGTAGTATTCGGCATGCTAATTACATTGCCGGTTGCCAAATTGCATTATCTCTTATAGTTTCCGAGATATGGACTATCGATAATTTACACCTTAGGCTCTGCTTCTAACTTGGGCCCAAATTGTAAAATGGTCTTATCTATTGGCGATTTCGTTCCAATTCACATTCCAAGTAATATTCGGCATGCTAATTACATTGCCAGTTGCCAAATTGCATTATCTCTTATAGTTTCCGAGATATGGACTATGGATAATTTACACCTTAGGCTCTGCTTCTAACTTGGGCCCAAATTGTAAAATGGTCTTATCTATTGGCGATTTCGTTCCAATTCACATTCCAAGTAATATTCGGCATGCTAATTACATTGCCGGTTGCCAAATTGCATTACCTCTTATAGTTTCCGAGATATGGACTATCGATAATTTACACCTTAGGCTCTGCTTCTAACTTGGGCCCAAATTGTAAAATGGTCTTATCTATTGGCGATTTCGTTCCAATTCACATTCCAAGTAATATTCGGCATGCTAATTACATTGCCGATTGCCAAATTGCATTATCTCTTATAGTTTCCGAGATATGGACTATCGATAATTTACACCTTAGGCTCTGCTTCTAACTTGGGCCCAAATTGTAAAATGGTCTTATCTATTGGCGATTTCGTCCCAATTCACATTCCAAGTAATATTCGGCATGCTAATTACATTGCCGGTTGCGAAATTGCATTATCTCTTATAGTTTCCGAGATATGGACTATCGATAATTTACACCTTAGGCTCTGCTTCTAACTTGGGCCCAAATTGTAAAATGGTCTTATCTATTGGCGATTTCGTTCCAATTCACATTCCAAGTAATATCCGGCATGCTAATTACATTGCCGGTTGCCAAATTGAATTATCTCTTATAGTTTCCGAGATATGGACTATCGATAATTTACACCTTAGGCTCTACTTCTAACTTGGGCCCAAATTGTAAAATGGTCTTATCTATTGGCGATTTCGTTCCAATTCACATTCCAAGTAATATCCGGCATGCTAATTACATTGCCGGTTGCCAAATTGAATTATCTCTTATAGTTTCCGAGATATGGACTATCGATAATTTACACCTTCGGCTCTGCTTCTAACTTGGGCCCAAATTGTAAAATGGTCTTACCTATTGGCGATTTCGTTCCAATTCACATTCCAAGTAATATTCGGCATGCTAATTACATTGCCGGTTGCCAAATTGCATTATCTCTTATAGTTTCCGAGATATGGACTATCGATAATTTACACCTTAGGCTCTGCTTCTAACTTGGGCCCAAATTGTAAAATGGTCTTATCTATTGGCGATTTCGTTCCAATTCACATTCCAAGTAATATTCGGCATGCTAATTACATTGCCGGTTGCCAAATTGCATTATCTCTTATAGTTTCCGAGATATGGACTATCGATAATTTACACCTTAGTCTCTGCTTCTAACTTGGGTCCAAATTGTAAAATGGTCTTATCTGTTGGCGATTTCGTTCCAATTCACATTCCAAGTAATATTCGGCATGCTAATTACATTGCCGGTTGCCAAATTGCATTATCTCTTATAGTTTCCGAGATATGGACTATCGATAATTTACACCTTAGGCTCTGCTTCTAACTTGGGCCCAAATTGTAAAATCGTCTTATCTATTGGCGATTTCGTTCCAATTCACATTCCAAGTAATATTCGGCATGCTAATTACATTGCTGGTTGCCAAATTGCATTATCTCTTATAGTTTCCGAGATATGGACTATCGATAATTTACACCTTAGGCTCTGCTTCTAACTTGGGCCCAAATTGTAAAATGGTCTTATCTATTGGCGATTTCGTTCCAATTCACTCTCCAAGTAATATTCGGCATGCTAATTACATTGCCAGTTGCCAAATTGCATTATCTCTTATAGTTTCCGAGATATGGACTATGGATAATTTACACCTTAGGCTCTGCTTCTAACTTGGGCCCAAATTGTAAAATGGTCTTATCTATTGGCGATTTCGTTCCAATTCACATTCCAAGTAATATTCGGCATGCTAATTACATTGCCGGTTGCCAAATTGCATTACCTCTTATAGTTTCCGAGATATGGACTATCGATAATTTACACCTCAGGCTCTGCTTCTAACTTGGGCCCAAATTGTAAAATGGTCTTATCTTTTGGCGATTTCGTTCCAATTCACTCTCCAAGTAATATTCGGCATGCTAATTACATTGCCGGTTGCCAAATTGCATTATCTCTTATAGTTTCCGAGATATGGACTATGGATAATTTACACCTTAGGCTCTGCTTCTAACTTGGGCCCAAATTGTAAAATGGTCTTATCTATTGGCGATTTCGTTCCAATTCACATTCCAAGTAATATTCGGCATGTTAATTAAATTGCCGGTTGCCAAATTGCATTATCTCTTATAGTTTCCGAGATATGGACTATCGATAATTTACACCTTAGGCTCCGCTTCTAACTTGGGCCCAAATTGTAAAATCGTCTTATCTATTGGCGATTTCGTTCCAATTCACATTCCAAGTAATATTCGGCATGCTAATTACATTGCCGGTTGCCAAATTGCATTATCTCTTATAGTTTCCGAGATATGGACTATCGATAATTTACACCTTAGGCTCTGCTTCTAACTTGGGCCCAAATTGTAAAATGGTCTTATCTATTGGCGATTTCGTTCCAATTCACATTCCAAGTAATATTCGGCATGCTAATTACATTGCCGGTTGCCAAATTGAATTATCTCTTATAGTTTCCGAGATATGGACTATCGATAATTTACACCTTAGGCTCTGCTTCTAACTTGGGCCCAAATTGTAAAATGGTCTTATCTATTGGCGATTTCGTTCCAATTCACATTCCAAGTAATATTCGGCATGCTAATTACATTGCCGGTTCCCAAATTGCATTATCTCTTATAGTTTCCGAGATATGGACTATCGATTATTTTTAACCTTAGGCTATGCTTCTAACTTGGGCCCAAACTGTAAAATGGTCTTATCTATTGGCGATTTCGTTCCAATTCACATTCCAAGTAGTATTCGGCATGCTAATTTCATTGCCGGTTGCCAAATTGCATTATCTCTTATAGTTTCCGAGATATGGACTATCGATAATTTACACCTTAGGCTCTGCTTCTAACTTGGGCCCAAATTGTAAAATGGTCTTATCTATTGGCGATTTCGTTCCAATTCACATTCCAAGTAATATTCGGCATGCTAATTACATTGCCGGTTGCCAAATTGCATTATCTCTTATAGTTTCCGAGATATGGACTATCGATAATTTACACCTTAGGCTCTGCTTCTAACTTGGGCCCAAATTGTAAAATGGTCTTATCTATTGGCGATTTCGTTCCAATTCACATTCCAAGTAATATCCGGCATGCTAATTACATTGCCGGTTGCCAAATTGAATTATCTCTTATAGTTTCCGAGATATGGACTATCGATAATTTACACCTTAGGCTCTGCTTCTAACTTGGGCCCAAATTGTAAAATGGTCTTACCTATTGGCGATTTCATTCCAATTCACATTCCAAGTAATATTCGGCATGCTAATTACATTGCCGGTTGCCAAATTGCATTATCTCTTATAGTTTCCGAGATATGGACTATCGATAATTTACACCTTAGGCTCTGCTTCTAACTTGGGCCCAAATTGTAAAATGGTCTTATCTATTGGCGATTTCGTTCCAATTCACATTCCAAGTAATATTCGGCATGCTAATTACATTGCCGGTTGCCAAATTGCATTATCTCTTATAGTTTCAGAGATATGGACTATCGATTATTTACACCTTAGGCTCTGCTTCTAACTTGGGCCCAAATTGTAAAATGGTCTTATCTATTGGCGATATCGTTCCAATTCACATTCCAAGTAATATTCGGCATGCTAATTACATTGCCGGTTGCCAAATTGCATTATCTCTTATAGTTTCCGAGATATGGACTATGGATAATTTACACCTTAGGCTCTGCTTCTAACTTGGGCCCAAATTGTAAAATGGTCTTATCTATTGGCGATTTCGTTCCAATTCACATTCCAAGTAATATTCGGCATGTTAATTAAATTGCCGGTTGCCAAATTGCATTATCTCTTATAGTTTCCGAGATATGGACTATCGATAATTTACACCTTAGGCTCCGCTTCTAACTTGGGCCCAAATTGTAAAATCGTCTTATCTATTGGCGATTTCGTTCCAATTCACATTCCAAGTAATATTCGGCATGCTAATTACATTGCCGGTTGCCAAATTGCATTATCTCTTATAGTTTCCGAGATATGGACTATCGATAATTTACACCTTAGGCTCTGCTTCTAACTTGGGCCCAAATTGTAAAATGGTCTTATCTATTGGCGATTTCGTTCCAATTCACATTCCAAGTAATATTCGGCATGCTAATTACATTGCCGGTTGCCAAATTGAATTATCTCTTATAGTTTCCGAGATATGGACTATCGATAATTTACACCTTAGGCTCTGCTTCTAACTTGGGCCCAAATTGTAAAATGGTCTTATCTATTGGCGATTTCGTTCCAATTCACATTCCAAGTAATATTCGGCATGCTAATTACATTGCCGGTTCCCAAATTGCATTATCTCTTATAGTTTCCGAGATATGGACTATCGATTATTTTTAACCTTAGGCTATGCTTCTAACTTGGGCCCAAACTGTAAAATGGCCTTATCTATTGGCGATTTCGTTCCAATTCACATTGCAAGTAGTATTCGGCATGCTAATTTCATTGCCGGTTGCCAAATTGCATTATCTCTTATAGTTTCCGAGATATGGACTATCGATAATTTACACCTTAGGCTCTGCTTCTAACTTGGGCCCAAATTGTAAAATGGTCTTATCTATTGGCGATTTCGTTCCAATTCACATTCCAAGTAATATTCGGCATGCTAATTACATTGCCGGTTGCCAAATTGCATTATCTCTTATAGTTTCCGAGATATGGACTATCGATAATTTACACCTTAGGCTCTGCTTCTAACTTGGGCCCAAATTGTAAAATGGTCTTATCTATTGGCGATTTCGTTCCAATTCACATTCCAAGTAATATCCGGCATGCTAATTACATTGCCGGTTGCCAAATTGAATTATCTCTTATAGTTTCCGAGATATGGACTATCGATAATTTACACCTTAGGCTCTGCTTCTAACTTGGGCCCAAATTGTAAAATGGTCTTACCTATTGGCGATTTCATTCCAATTCACATTCCAAGTAATATTCGGCATGCTAATTACATTGCCGGTTGCCAAATTGCATTATCTCTTATAGTTTCCGTGATATGGACTATCGATAATTTACACCTTAGGCTCTGCTTCTAACTTGGGCCCAAATTGTAAAATGGTCTTATCTATTGGCGATTTCGTTCCAATTCACATTCCAAGTAATATTCGGCATGCTAATTACATTGCCGGTTGCCAAATTGCATTATCTCTTATAGTTTCAGAGATATGGACTATCGATTATTTACACCTTAGGCTCTGCTTCTAACTTGGGCCCAAATTGTAAAATGGTCTTATCTATTGGCGATATCGTTCCAATTCACATTCCAAGTAATATTCGGCATGCTAATTACATTGCCAGTTGCCAAATTGCATTATCTCTTATAGTTTCCGAGATATGGACTATGGATAATTTACACCTTAGGCTCTGCTTCTAACTTGGGCCCAAATTGTAAAATGGTCTTATCTATTGGCGATTTCGTTCCAATTCACATTCCAAGTAATATTCGGCATGCTAATTACATTGCCGGTTGCCAAATTGCATTACCTCTTATAGTTTCCGAGATATGGACTATCGATAATTTACACCTTAGGCTCTGCTTCTAACTTGGGCCCAAATTGTAAAATGGTCTTATCTATTGGCGATTTCGTTCCAATTCACTTTCCAAGTAATATTCGGCATGTTAATTAAATTGCCGGTTGCCAAATTGCATTATCTCTTATAGTTTCCGAGATATGGACTATCGATAATTTACACCTTAGGCTCTGCTTCTAACTGGGGCCCAAATTGTAAAATCGTCTTATCTATTGGCGATTTCGTTCCAATTCACATTCCAAGTAATATTCGGCATGCTAATTACATTGCCGGTTGCCAAATTGAATTATCTCCTATAGTTGCCGAGATATGGACTATCGATAATTTACACCTTAGGCTCTGCTTCTAACTTGGGCCCAAATTGTAAAATGGTCTTACCTATTGGCGATTTCGTTCCAATTCACATTCCAAGTAATATTCGGCATGCTAATTACATTGCCGGTGGCCAAGTTGCATTATCTCTTATAGTTTCCGAGATATGGACTATCGATAATTTACACCTTAGGCTCTGCTTCTAACTTGGGCCCAAATTGTAAAATGGTCTTATCTATAGGCGATTTCGTTCCAATTCACTTTCCAAGTAATATTCGGCATGTTAATTAAATTGCCGGTTGCCAAATTGCATTATCTCTTATAGTTTCCGAGATATGGACTATCGATAATTTACACCTTAGGCTCTGCTTCTAACTTGGGCCCAAATTGTAAAATCGTCTTATCTATTGGCGATTTCGTCCCAATTCACATTCCAAGTAATATTCGGCATGCTAATTACATTGCCGGTTGCGAAATTGCATTATCTCTTATAGTTTCCGAGATATGGACTATCGATAATTTACACCTTAGGCTCTGCTTCTAACTTGGGCCCAAATTGTAAAATGGTCTTATCTATTGGCGATTTCGTTCCAATTCACATTCCAAGTAATATCCGGCATGCTAATTACATTGCCGGTTGCCAAATTGAATTATCTCTTATAGTTTCCGAGATATGGACTATCGATAATTTACACCTTAGGCTCTGCTTCTAACTTGGGCCCAAATTGTAAAATGGTCTTATCTATTGGCGATTTCGTTCCAATTCACATTCCAAATAATATCCGGCATGCTAATTACATTGCCGGTTGCCAAATTGAATTATCTCTTATAGTTTCCGAGATATGGACTATCGATAGTTTACACCTTAGGCTCTGCTTCTAACTTGGGCCCAAATTGTAAAATGGTCTTACCTATTGGCGATTTCGTTCCAATTCACATTCCAAGTAATATTCGGCATGCTAATTACATTGCCGGTTGCCAAATTGCATTATCTCTTATAGTTTCCGAGATATGGACTATCGATAATTTACACCTTAGGCTCTGCTTCTAACTTGGGCCCAAATTGTAAAATGGTCTTATCTATTGGCGATTTCGTTCCAATTCACATTCCAAGTAATATTCGGTATGCTAATTACATTGCCGGTTGCCAAATTGCATTATCTCTTATAGTTTCCGAGATATGGACTATCGATAATTTACACCTTAGTCTCTGCTTCTAACTTGGGCCCAAATTGTAAAATGGTCTTATCTGTTGGCGATTTCGTTCCAATTCACATTCCAAGTAATATTCGGCATGCTAATTACATTGCCGGTTGCCAAATTGCATTATCTCTTATAGTTTCCGAGATATGGACTATCGATAATTTACACCTTAGGCTCTGCTTCTAACTTGGGCCCAAATTGTAAAATCGTCTTATCTATTGGCGATTTCGTTCCAATTCACATTCCAAGTAATATTCGGCATGCTAATTACATTGCCGGTTGCCAAATTGCATTATCTCTTATAGTTTCCGAGATATGGACTATCGATAATTTACACCTTAGGCTCTGCTTCTAACTTGGGCCCAAATTGTAAAATGGTCTTATCTATTGGCGATTTCGTTCCAATTCACATTCCAAGTAGTATTCGGCATGCTAATTACATTGCCGGTTGCCAAATTGCATTATCTCTTATAGTTTCCGAGATATGGACTATCAATAATTTACACCTTAGGCTCTGCTTCTAACTTGGGCCCAAATTGTAAAATGGTCTTATCTATTGGCGATTTCATTCCAATTCACATTCCAAGTAATATTCGGCATGCTAATTACATTGCCAGTTGCCAAATTGCATTATCTCTTATAGTTTCCGAGATATGGACTATGGATAATTTACACTTTAGGCTCTGCTTCTAACTTGGGCCCAAATTGTAAAATGGTCTTATCTATTGGCGATTTCGTTCCAATTCACATTCCAAGTAATATTTGGCATGCTAATTACATTGCCGGTTG
Source organism: Rhynchophorus ferrugineus (assembly GCF_030347505.1). NCBI lineage: Eukaryota > Metazoa > Arthropoda > Insecta > Coleoptera > Curculionidae > Rhynchophorus > Rhynchophorus ferrugineus. Next base: position 79,750 of record NW_027472710.1, on the reverse strand, counting down.
CCAAATTTCATTATCTCTTATAGTTTCCGAGATATGGACTATCGATAATTTACACCTCAGGCTCTGCTTCTAACTTGGGCCCAAATTGTAAAATGGTCTTATCTTTTGGCGATTTCGTTCCAATTCACTTTCCAAGTAATATTCGGCATGCTAATTACATTGCCGGTTGCCAAATTTCATTATCTCTTATAGTTTCCGAGATATGGACTATCGATAATTTACACCTCAGGCTCTGCTTCTAACTTGGGCCCAAATTGTAAAATGGTCTTATCTTTTGGCGATTTCGTTCCAATTCACTCTCCAAGTAATATTCGGCATGCTAATTACATTGCCGGTTGCCAAATTGCATTATCTCTTATAGTTTCCGAGATATGGACTATGGATAATTTACACCTTAGGCTCTGCTTCTAACTTGGGCCCAAATTGTAAAATGGTCTTATCTATTGGCGATTTCGTTCCAATTCACATTCCAAGTAATATTCGACATGTTAATTAAATTGCCGGTTGCCAAATTGCATTATCTCTTATAGTTTCCGAGATATGGACTATCGATAATTTACACCTTAGGCTCCGCTTCTAACTTGGGCCCAAATTGTAAAATCGTCTTATCTATTGGCGATTTCGTTCCAATTCACATTCCAAGTAATATTCGGCATGCTAATTACATTGCCGGTTGCCAAATTGCATTATCTCTTATAGTTTCCGAGATATGGACTATCGATAATTTACACCTTAGGCTCTGCTTCTAACTTGGGCCCAAATTGTAAAATGGTCTTATCTATTGGCGATTTCGTTCCAATTCACATTCCAAGTAATATTCGGCATGCTAATTACATTGCCGGTTGCCAAATTGAATTATCTCCTATAGTTTCCGAGATATGGACTATCGATAATTTACACCTTAGGCTCTGCTTCTAACTTGGGCCCAAATTGTAAAATGGTCTTATCTATTGGCGATTTCGTTCCAATTCACATTCCAAGTAATATTCGGCATGCTAATTACATTGCCGGTTGCCAAATTGCATTATCTCTTATAGTTTCAGAGATATGGACTATCGATTATTTACACCTTAGGCTCTGCTTCTAACTTGGGCCCAAATTGTAAAATGGTCTTATCTATTGGCGATATCGTTCCAATTCACATTCCAAGTAATATTCGGCATGCTAATTACATTGCCAGTTGCCAAATTGCATTATCTCTTATAGTTTCCGAGATATGGACTATGGATAATTTACACCTTAGGCTCTGCTTCTAACTTGGGCCCAAATTGTAAAATGGTCTTATCTATTGGCGATTTCGTTCCAATTCACATTCCAAGTAATATTCGGCATGCTAATTACATTGCCGGTTGCCAAATTGCATTACCTCTTATAGTTTCCGAGATATGGACTATCGATAATTTACACCTTAGGCTCTGCTTCTAACTTGGGCCCAAATTGTAAAATGGTCTTATCTATTGGCGATTTCGTTCCAATTCACTTTCCAAGTAATATTCGGCATGTTAATTAAATTGCCGGTTGCCAAATTGCATTATCTCTTATAGTTTCCGAGATATGGACTATCGATAATTTACACCTTAGGCTCTGCTTCTAACTTGGGCCCAAATTGTAAAATCGTCTTATCTATTGGCGATTTCGTTCCAATTCACATTCCAAGTAATATTCGGCATGCTAATTACATTGCCGGTTGCCAAATTGAATTATCTCCTATAGTTGCCGAGATATGGACTATCGATAATTTACACCTTAGGCTCTGCTTCTAACTTGGGCCCAAATTGTAAAATGGTCTTACCTATTGGCGATTTCGTTCCAATTCACATTCCAAGTAATATTCGGCATGCTAATTACATTGCCGGGGGCCAAGTTGCATTATCTCTTATAGTTTCCGAGATATGGACTATCGATAATTTACACCTTAGGCTCTGCTTCTAACTTGGGCCCAAATTGTAAAATGGTCTTATCTATTGGCGATTTCGTTCCAATTCACTTTCCAAGTAATATTCGGCATGTTAATTAAATTGCCGGTTGCCAAATTGCATTATCTCTTATAGTTTCCGAGATATGGACTATCGATAATTTACACCTTAGGCTCTGCTTCTAACTTGGGCCCAAATTGTAAAATCGTCTTATCTATTGGCGATTTCGTCCCAATTCACATTCCAAGTAATATTCGGCATGCTAATTACATTGCCGGTTGCGAAATTGCATTATCTCTTATAGTTTCCGAGATATGGACTATCGATAATTTACACCTTAGGCTCTGCTTCTAACTTGGGCCCAAATTGTAAAATGGTCTTATCTATTGGCGATTTCGTTCCAATTCACATTCCAAGTAATATCCGGCATGCTAATTACATTGCCGGTTGCCAAATTGAATTATCTCTTATAGTTTCCGAGATATGGACTATCGATAATTTACACCTTAGGCTCTGCTTCTAACTTGGGCCCAAATTGAAAAATGGTCTTATCTATTGGCGATTTCGTTCCAATTCACATTCCAAATAATATCCGGCATGCTAATTACATTGCCGGTTGCCAAATTGAATTATCTCTTATAGTTTCCGAGATATGGACTATCGATAATTTACACCTTAGGCTCTGCTTCTAACTTGGGCCCAAATTGTAAAATGGTCTTACCTATTGGCGATTTCGTTCCAATTCACATTCCAAGTAATATTCGGCATGCTAATTACATTGCCGGTTGCCAAATTGCATTATCTCTTATAGTTTCCGAGATATGGACTATCGATTATTTACACCTTAGGCTCTGCTTCTAACTTGGGCCCAAATTGTAAAATGGTCTTATCTATTGGCGATTTCGTTCCAATTCACATTCCAAGTAATATTCGGTATGCTAATTACATTGCCGGTTGCCAAATTGCATTATCTCTTATAGTTTCCGAGATATGGACTATCGATAATTTACACCTTAGTCTCTGCTTCTAACTTGGGCCCAAATTGTAAAATGGTCTTATCTGTTGGCGATTTCGTTCCAATTCACATTCCAAGTAATATTCGGCATGCTAATTACATTGCCGGTTGCCAAATTGCATTATCTCTTATAGTTTCCGAGATATGGACTATCGATAATTTACACCTTAGGCTCTGCTTCTAACTTGGGCCCAAATTGTAAAATCGTCTTATCTATTGGCGATTTCGTTCCAATTCACATTCCAAGTAATATTCGGCATGCTAATTACATTGCCGGTTGCCAAATTGCATTATCTCTTATAGTTTCCGAGATATGGACTATCGATAATTTACACCTTAGGCTCTGCTTCTAACTTGGGCCCAAATTGTAAAATGGTCTTATCTATTGGCGATTTCGTTCCAATTCACATTCCAAGTAGTATTCGGCATGCTAATTACATTGCCGGTTGCCAAATTGCATTATCTCTTATAGTTTCCGAGATATGGACTATCGATAATTTACACCTTAGGCTCTGCTTCTAACTTGGGCCCAAATTGTAAAATGGTCTTATCTATTGGCGATTTCGTTCCAATTCACATTCCAAGTAATATTCGGCATGCTAATTACATTGCCAGTTGCCAAATTGCATTATCTCTTATAGTTTCCGAGATATGGACTATGGATAATTTACACCTTAGGCTCTGCTTCTAACTTGGGCCCAAATTGTAAAATGGTCTTATCTATTGGCGATTTCGTTCCAATTCACATTCCAAGTAATATTTGGCATGCTAATTACATTGCCGGTTGCCAAATTGCATTACCTCTTATAGTTTCCGAGATATGGACTATCGATAATTTACACCTTAGGCTCTGCTTCTAACTTGGGCCCAAATTGTAAAATGGTCTTATCTATTGGCGATTTCGTTCCAATTCACTTTCCAAGTAATATTCGGCATGCTAATTACATTGCCGGTTGCCAAATTTCATTATCTCTTATAGTTTCCGAGATATGGACTATCGATAATTTACACCTCAGGCTCTGCTTCTAACTTGGGCCCAAATTGTAAAATGGTCTTATCTTTTGGCGATTTCGTTCCAATTCACTCTCCTAGTAATATTCGGCATGCTAATTACATTGCCGGTTGCCAAATTGCATTATCTCTTATAGTTTCCGAGATATGGACTATGGATAATTTACACCTTAGGCTCTGCTTCTAACTTGGGCCCAAATTGTAAAATGGTCTTATCTATTGGCGATTTCGTTCCAAATCACATTCCAAGTAATATTCGACATGTTAATTAAATTGCCGGTTGCCAAATTGCATTATCTCTTATAGTTTCCGAGATATGGACTATCGATAATTTACACCTTAGGCTCCGCTTCTAACTTGGGCCCAAATTGTAAAATCGTCTTATCTATTGGCGATTTCGTTCCAATTCACATTCCAAGTAATATTCGGCATGCTAATTACATTGCCGGTTGCCAAATTGCATTATCTCTTATAGTTTCCGAGATATGGACTATCGATAATTTACACCTTAGGCTCTGCTTCTAACTTGGGCCCAAATTGTAAAATGGTCTTATCTATTGGCGATTTCGTTCCAATTCACATTCCAAGTAATATTCGGCATGCTAATTACATTGCCGGTTGCCAAATTGAATTATCTCCTATAGTTTCCGAGATATGGACTATCGATAATTTACACCTTAGGCTCTGCTTCTAACTTGGGCCCAAATTGTAAAATGGTCTTACCTATTGGCGATTTCGTTCCAATTCACATTCCAAGTAATATTCGGCATGCTAATTACATTGCCGGTGGCCAAGTTGCAATATCTCTTATAGTTTCCGAGATATGGACTATCGATAATTTACACCTTAGGCTCTGCTTCTAACTTGGGCCCAAATTGTAAAATGGTCTTATCTATTGGCGATTTCGTTCCAATTCACATTCCAAGTAATATTCGGCATGCTAATTACATTGCCGGTTCCCAAATTGCATTATCTCTTATAGTTTCCGAGATATGGACTATCGATTATTTTTAACCTTAGGCTATGCTTCTAACTTGGGCCCAAACTGTAAAATGGTCTTATCTATTGGCGATTTCGTTCCAATTCACATTCCAAGTAGTATTCGGCATGCTAATTACATTGCCGGTTGCCAAATTGCATTATCTCTTATAGTTTCCGAGATATGGACTATCGATAATTTACACCTTAGGCTCTGCTTCTAACTTGGGCCCAAATTGTAAAATGGTCTTATCTATTGGCCATTTCGTTCCAATTCACATTCCAAGTAATATTCGGCATGCTAATTACATTGCCGGTTGCCAAATTGCATTATCTCTTATAGTTTCCGAGATATGGACTATCGATAATTTACACCTTAGGCTCTGCTTCTAACTTGGGCCCAAATTGTAAAATGGTCTTATCTATTGGCGATTTCGTTCCAATTCACATTCCAAGTAATATCCGGCATGCTAATTACATTGCCGGTTGCCAAATTGAATTATCTCTTATAGTTTCCGAGATATGGACTATCGATAATTTACACCTTAGGCTCTGCTTCTAACTTGGGCCCAAATTGTAAAATGGTCTTACCTATTGGCGATTTCATTCCAATTCACATTCCAAGTAATATTCGGCATGCTAATTACATTGCCGGTTGCCAAATTGCATTATCTCTTATAGTTTCCGAGATATGGACTATCGATAATTTACACCTTAGGCTCTGCTTCTAACTTGGGCCCAAATTGTAAAATGGTCTTATCTATTGGCGATTTCGTTCCAATTCACATTCCAAGTAATATTCGGCATGCTAATTACATTGCCGGTTGCCAAATTGCATTATCTCTTATAGTTTCAGAGATATGGACTATCGATTATTTACATATTAGGCTCTGCTTCTAACTTGGGCCCAAATTGTAAAATGGTCTTATCTATTGGCGATTTCGTTGCAATTCACATTCCAAGTAATATTCGGCATGCTAATTACATTGCCGGTTGCCAAATTGCATTATCTCTTATAGTTTCCGAGATATGGACTATCGATAATTTACACCTTAGGCTCTGCTTCTAACTTGGGCCCAAATTGTAAAATGGTCTTATCTATTGGCGATTTCGTTCCAATTCACATTCCAAGTAATATTCGGCATGCTAATTACATTGCCGGTTGCCAAATTGCATTATCTCTTATAGTTTCCGAGATATGGACTATCGATAATTTACACCTTAGGCTCTGCTTTTAACTTGGGCCCAAATTGTAAAATCGTCTTATCTATTGGCGATTTCGTTCCAATTCACATTCCAAGTAATATTCGGCATGCTAATTACATTGCCGGTTGCCAAATTGCATTATCTCTTATAGTTTCCGAGATATGGACTATCGATAATTTACACCTTAGGCTCTGCTTCTAACTTGGGCCCAAATTGTAAAATGGTCTTATCTATTGGCGATTTCGTTCCAATTCACATTCCAAGTAATATTCGGCATGCTAATTACATTGCCGGTTGCCAAATTGCATTATCTCTTATAGTTTCCGAGATATGGACTATCGATTATTTTTAACCTTAGGCTATGCTTCTAACTTGGGCCCAAACTGTAAAATGGTCTTATCTATTGGCGATTTCGTTCCAATTCACATTCCAAGTAGTATTCGGCATGCTAATTACATTGCCGGTTGCCAAATTGCATTATCTCTTATAGTTTCCGAGATATGGACTATCGATAATTTACACCTTAGGCTCTGCTTCTAACTTGGGCCCAAATTGTAAAATGGTCTTATCTATTGGCGATTTCGTTCCAATTCACTTTCCAAGTAATATTCGGCATGTTAATTAAATTGCCGGTTGCCAAATTGCATTATCTCTTATAGTTTCCGAGATATGGACTATCGATAATTTACACCTTAGGCTCTGCTTCTAACTTGGGCCCAAATTGTAAAATTGTCTTATCTATTGGCGATTTCGTCCCAATTCACATTCCAAGTAATATTCGGCATGCTAATTACATTGCCGGTTGCGAAATTGCATTAACTCTTATAGTTTCCGAGATATGGACTATCGATAATTTACACCTTAGGCTCTGCTTCTAACTTGGGCCCAAATTGTAAAATGGTCTTATCTATTGGCGATTTCGTTCCAATTCACATTCCAAGTAATATCCGGCATGCTAATTACATTGCCGGTTGCCAAATTGAATTATCTCTTATAGTTTCCGAGATATGGACTATCGATAATTTACACCTTAGGCTCTGCTTCTAACTTGGGCCCAAATTGTAAAATGGTCTTATCTATTGGCGATTTCGTTCCAATTCACATTCCAAATAATATCCGGCATGCTAATTACATTGCCGGTTGCCAAATTGAATTATCTCTTATAGTTTCCGAGATATGGACTATCGATAATTTACACCTTAGGCTCTGCTTCTAACTTGGGCCCAAATTGTAAAATGGTCTTACCTATTGGCGATTTCGTTCCAATTCACATTCCAAGTAATATTCGGCATGCTAATTACATTGCCGGTTGCCAAATTGCATTATCTCTTATAGTTTCCGAGATATGGACTATCGATAATTTACTCCTTAGGCTCTGCTTCTAACTTGGGCCCAAATTGTAAAATGGTCTTATCTATTGGCGATTTCGTTCCAATTCACATTCCAAGTAATATTCGGTATGCTAATTACATTGCCGGTTGCCAAATTGCATTATCTCTTATAGTTTCCGAGATATGGACTATCGATAATTTACACCTTAGTCTCTGCTTCTAACTTGGGCCCAAATTGTAAAATGGTCTTATCTGTTGGCGATTTCGTTCCAATTCACATTCCAAGTAATATTCGGCATGCTAATTACATTGCCGGTTGCCAAAATGGCATTATCTCTTATAGTTTCCGAGATATGGACTATCGATAATTTACACCTTAGGCTCTGCTTCTAACTTGGGCCCAAATTGTAAAATCGTCTTATCTATTGGCGATTTCGTTCCAATTCACATTCCAAGTAATATTCGGCATGCTAATTACATTGCCGGTTGCCAAATTGCATTATCTCTTATAGTTTCCGAGATATGGACTATCGATAATTTACACCTTAGGCTCTGCTTCTAACTTGGGCCCAAATTGTAAAATGGTCTTATCTATTGGCGATTTCGTTCCAATTCACATTCCAAGTAGTATTCGGCATGCTAATTACATTGCCGGTTGCCAAATTGCATTATCTCTTATAGTTTCCGAGATATGGACTATCGATAATTTACACCTTAGGCTCTGCTTCTAACTTGGGCCCAAATTGTAAAATGGTCTTATCTATTGGCGATTTCGTTCCAATTCACATTCCAAGTAATATTCGGCATGCTAATTACATTGCCAGTTGCCAAATTGCATTATCTCTTATAGTTTCCGAGATATGGACTATGGATAATTTACACCTTAGGCTCTGCTTCTAACTTGGGCCCAAATTGTAAAATGGTCTTATCTATTGGCGATTTCGTTCCAATTCACATTCCAAGTAATATTTGGCATGCTAATTATATTGCCGGTTGCCAAATTGCATTACCTCTTATAGTTTCCGAGATATGGACTATCGATAATTTACACCTTAGGCTCTGCTTCTAACTTGGGCCCAAATTGTAAAATGGTCTTATCTATTGGCGATTTCGTTCCAATTCACTTTCCAAGTAATATTCGGCATGCTAATTACATTGCCGGTTGCCAAATTTCATTATCTCTTATAGTTTCCGAGATATGGACTATCGATAATTTACACCTCAGGCTCTGCTTCTAACTTGGGCCCAAATTGTAAAATGGTCTTATCTTTTGGCGATTTCGTTCCAATTCACTCTCCAAGTAATATTCGGCATGCTAATTACATTGCCGGTTGCCAAATTGCATTATCTCTTATAGTTTCCGAGATATGGACTATGGATAATTTACACCTTAGGCTCTGCTTCTAACTTGGGCCCAAATTGTAAAATGGTCTTATCTATTGGCGATTTCGTTCCAATTCACATTCCAAGTAATATTCGACATGTTAATTAAATTGCCGGTTGCCAAATTGCATTATCTCTTATAGTTTCCGAGATATGGACTATCGATAATTTACACCTTAGGCTCCGCTTCTAACTTGGGCCCAAATTGTAAAATCGTCTTATCTATTGGCGATTTCGTTCCAATTCACATTCCAAGTAATATTCGGCATGCTAATTACATTGCCGGTTGCCAAATTGAATTATCTCCTATAGTTTCCGAGATATGGACTATCGATAATTTACACCTTAGGCTCTGCTTCTAACTTGGGCCCAAATTGTAAAATGGTCTTACCTATTGGCGATTTCGTTCCAATTCACATTCCAAGTAATATTCGGCATGCTAATTACATTGCCGGTGGCCAAGTTGCAATATCTCTTATAGTTTCCGAGATATGGACTATCGATAATTTACACCTTAGGCTCTGCTTCTAACTTGGGCCCAAATTGTAAAATGGTCTTATCTATTGGCGATTTCGTTCCAATTCACATTCCAAGTAATATTCGGCATGCTAATTACATTGCCGGTTCCCAAATTGCATTATCTCTTATAGTTTCCGAGATATGGACTATCGATTATTTTTAACCTTAGGCTATGCTTCTAACTTGGGCCCAAACTGTAAAATGGTCTTATCTATTGGCGATTTCGTTCCAATTCACATTCCAAGTAGTATTCGGCATGCTAATTACATTGCCGGTTGCCAAATTGCATTATCTCTTATAGTTTCCGAGATATGGACTATCGATAATTTACACCTTAGGCTCTGCTTCTAACTTGGGCCCAAATTGTAAAATGGTCTTATCTATTGGCCATTTCGTTCCAATTCACATTCCAAGTAATATTCGGCATGCTAATTACATTGCCGGTTGCCAAATTGCATTATCTCTTATAGTTTCCGAGATATGGACTATCGATAATTTACACCTTAGGCTCTGCTTCTAACTTGGGCCCAAATTGTAAAATGGTCTTATCTATTGGCGATTTCGTTCCAATTCACATTCCAAGTAATATCCGGCATGCTAATTACATTGCCGGTTGCCAAATTGAATTATCTCTTATAGTTTCCGAGATATGGACTATCGATAATTTACACCTTAGGCTCTGCTTCTAACTTGGGCCCAAATTGTAAAATGGTCTTACCTATTGGCGATTTCATTCCAATTCACATTCCAAGTAATATTCGGCATGCTAATTACATTGCCGGTTGCCAAATTGCATTATCTCTTATAGTTTCCGAGATATGGACTATCGATAATTTACACCTTAGGCTCTGCTTCTAACTTGGGCCCAAATTGTAAAATGGTCTTATCTATTGGCGATTTCGTTCCAATTCACATTCCAAGTAATATTCGGCATGCTAATTACATTGCCGGTTGCCAAATTGCATTATCTCTTATAGTTTCAGAGATATGGACTATCGATTATTTACATATTAGGCTCTGCTTCTAACTTGGGCCCAAATTGTAAAATGGTCTTATCTATTGGCGATTTCGTTGCAATTCACATTCCAAGTAATATTCGGCATGCTAATTACATTGCCGGTTGCCAAATTGCATTATCTCTTATAGTTTCCGAGATATGGACTATCGATAATTTACACCTTAGGCTCTGCTTCTAACTTGGGCCCAAATTGTAAAATGGTCTTATCTATTGGCGATTTCGTTCCAATTCACATTCCAAGTAATATTCGGCATGCTAATTACATTGCCGGTTGCCAAATTGCATTATCTCTTATAGTTTCCGAGATATGGACTATCGATAATTTACACCTTAGGCTCTGCTTTTAACTTGGGCCCAAATTGTAAAATCGTCTTATCTATTGGCGATTTCGTTCCAATTCACATTCCAAGTAATATTCGGCATGCTAATTACATTGCCGGTTGCCAAATTGCATTATCTCTTATAGTTTCCGAGATATGGACTATCGATAATTTACACCTTAGGCTCTGCTTCTAACTTGGGCCCAAATTGTAAAATGGTCTTATCTATTGGCGATTTCGTTCCAATTCACATTCCAAGTAATATTCGGCATGCTAATTACATTGCCGGTTGCCAAATTGCATTATCTCTTATAGTTTCCGAGATATGGACTATCGATTATTTTTAACCTTAGGCTATGCTTCTAACTTGGGCCCAAACTGTAAAATGGTCTTATCTATTGGCGATTTCGTTCCAATTCACATTCCAAGTAGTATTCGGCATGCTAATTACATTGCCGGTTGCCAAATTGCATTATCTCTTATAGTTTCCGAGATATGGACTATCGATAATTTACACCTTAGGCTCTGCTTCTAACTTGGGCCCAAATTGTAAAATGGTCTTATCTATTGGCCATTTCGTTCCAATTCACATTCCAAGTAATATTCGGCATGCTAATTACATTGCCGGTTGCCAAATTGCATTATCTCTTATAGTTTCCGAGATATGGACTATCGATAATTTACACCTTAGGCTCTGCTTCTAACTTGGGCCCAAATTGTAAAATGGTCTTATCTATTGGCGATTTCGTTCCAATTCACATTCCAAGTAATATCCGGCATGCTAATTACATTGCCGGTTGCCAAATTGAATTATCTCTTATAGTTTCCGAGATATGGACTATCGATAATTTACACCTTAGGCTCTGCTTCTAACTTGGGCCCAAATTGTAAAATGGTCTTACCTATTGGCGATTTCATTCCAATTCACATTCCAAGTAATATTCGGCATGCTAATTACATTGCCGGTTGCCAAATTGCATTATCTCTTATAGTTTCCGAGATATGGACTATCGATAATTTACACCTTAGGCTCTGCTTCTAACTTGGGCCCAAATTGTAAAATGGTCTTATCTATTGGCGATTTCGTTCCAATTCACATTCCAAGTAATATTCGGCATGCTAATTACATTGCCGGTTGCCAAATTGCATTATCTCTTATAGTTTCCGAGATATGGACTATCGATAATTTACACCTTAGGCTCTGCTTTTAACTTGGGCCCAAATTGTAAAATCGTCTTATCTATTGGCGATTTCGTTCCAATTCACATTCCAAGTAATATTCGGCATGCTAATTACATTGCCGGTTGCCAAATTGCATTATCTCTTATAGTTTCCGAGATATGGACTATCGATAATTTACACCTTAGGCTCTGCTTCTAACTTGGGCCCAAATTGTAAAATGGTCTTATCTATTGGCGATTTCGTTCCAATTCACATTCCAAGTAATATTCGGCATGCTAATTACATTGCCGGTTGCCAAATTGCATTATCTCTTATAGTTTCCGAGATATGGACTATCGATAATTTACACCTTAGGCTCTGCTTCTAACTTGGGCCCAAATTGTAAAATGGTCTTATCTATTGCCGATTTCGTTCCAATTCACATTCCAAGTAATATTCGGCATGCTAATTACATTGCCGGTTGCCAAATTGCATTATCTCTTTTAGTTTCCGAGATATGGACTACCGATAATTTACACCTTAGGCTCTGCTTCTAACTTGGGCCCAAATTGTAAAATGGTCTTATCTATTGGCGATTTCGTTCCAATTCACATTCCAAATAATATCCGGCATGCTAATTACATTGCCGGTTGCCAAATTGAATTATCTCTTATAGTTTCCGAGATATGGACTATCGATAATTTACACCTTAGGCTCTGCTTCTAACTTGGGCCCAAATTGTAAAATGGTCTTATCTATTGGCGATTTCGTTCCAATTCACATTCCAAATAATATCCGGCATGCTAATTACATTGCCGGTTGCCAAATTGAATTATCTCTTATAGTTTCCGAGATATGGACTATCGATAATTTACACCTTAGGCTCTGCTTCTAACTTGGGCCCAAATTGTAAAATGGTCTTACCTATTGGCGATTTCGTTCCAATTCACATTCCAAGTAATATTCGGCATGCTAATTACATTGCCGGTTGCCAAATTGCATTATCTCTTATAGTTTCCGAGATATGGACTATCGATAATTTACTCCTTAGGCTCTGCTTCTAACTTGGGCCCAAATTGTAAAATGGTCTTATCTATTGGCGATTTCGTTCCAATTCACATTCCAAGTAATATTCGGTATGCTAATTACATTGCCGGTTGCCAAATTGCATTATCTCTTATAGTTTCCGAGATATGGACTATCGATAATTTACACCTTAGTCTCTGCTTCTAACTTGGGCCCAAATTGTAAAATGGTCTTATCTGTTGGCGATTTCGTTCCAATTCACATTCCAAGTAATATTCGGCATGCTAATTACATTGCCGGTTGCCAAAATGGCATTATCTCTTATAGTTTCCGAGATATGGACTATCGATAATTTACACCTTAGGCTCTGCTTCTAACTTGGGCCCAAATTGTAAAATCGTCTTATCTATTGGCGATTTCGTTCCAATTCACATTCCAAGTAATATTCGGCATGCTAATTACATTGCCGGTTGCCAAATTGCATTATCTCTTATAGTTTCCGAGATATGGACTATCGATAATTTACACCTTAGGCTCTGCTTCTAACTTGGGCCCAAATTGTAAAATGGTCTTATCTATTGGCGATTTCGTTCCTATTCACATTCCAAGTAGTATTCGGCATGCTAATTACATTGCCGGTTGCCAAATTGCATTATCTCTTATAGTTTCCGAGATATGGACTATCGATAATTTACACCTTAGGCTCTGCTTCTAACTTGGGCCCAAATTGTAAAATGGTCTTATCTATTGGCGATTTCGTTCCAATTCACATTCCAAGTAATATTCGGCATGCTAATTACATTGCCAGTTGCCAAATTGCATTATCTCTTATAGTTTCCGAGATATGGACTATGGATAATTTACACCTTAGGCTCTGCTTCTAACTTGGGCCCAAATTGTAAAATGGTCTTATCTATTGGCGATTTCGTTCCAATTCACATTCCAAGTAATATTTGGCATGCTAATTACATTGCCGGTTGCCAAATTGCATTACCTCTTATAGTTTCCGAGATATGGACTCTCGATAATTTACACCTTAGGCTCTGCTTCTAACTTGGGCCCAAATTGTAAAATGGTCTTATCTATTGGCGATTTCGTTCCAATTCACTTTCCAAGTAATATTCGGCATGCTAATTACATTGCCGGTTGCCAAATTTCATTATCTCTTATAGTTTCCGAGATATGGACTATCGATAATTTACACCTCAGGCTCTGCTTCTAACTTGGGCCCAAATTGTAAAATGGTCTTATCTTTTGGCGATTTCGTTCCAATTCACTCTCCAAGTAATATTCGGCATGCTAATTACATTGCCGGTTGCCAAATTGCATTATCTCTTATAGTTTCCGAGATATGGACTATGGATAATTTACACCTTAGGCTCTGCTTCTAACTTGGGCCCAAATTGTAAAATGGTCTTATCTATTGGCGATTTCGTTCCAATTCACATTCCAAGTAATATTCGACATGTTAATTAAATTGCCGGTTGCCAAATTGCATTATCTCTTATAGTTTCCGAGATATGGACTATCGATAATTTACACCTTAGGCTCCGCTTCTAACTTGGGCCCAAATTGTAAAATCGTCTTATCTATTGGCGATTTCGTTCCAATTCACATTCCAAGTAATATTCGGCATGCTAATTACATTGCCGGTTGCCAAATTGCATTAGCTCTTATAGTTTCCGAGATATGGACTATCGATAATTTACACCTTAGGCTCTGCTTCTAACTTGGGCCCAAATTGTAAAATGGTCTTATCTATTGGCGATTTCGTTCCAATTCACATTCCAAGTAATATTCGGCATGCTAATTACATTGCCGGTTGCCAAATTGAATTATCTCCTATAGTTTCCGAGATATGGACTATCGATAATTTACACCTTAGGCTCTGCTTCTAACTTGGGCCCAAATTGTAAAATGGTCTTACCTATTGGCGATTTCGTTCCAATTCACATTCCAAGTAATATTCGGCATGCTAATTACATTGCCGGTGGCCAAGTTGCAATATCTCTTATAGTTTCCGAGATATGGACTATCGATAATTTACACCTTAGGCTCTGCTTCTAACTTGGGCCCAAATTGTAAAATGGTCTTATCTATTGGCGATTTCGTTCCAATTCACATTCCAAGTAATATTCGGCATGCTAATTACATTGCCGGTTCCCAAATTGCATTATCTCTTATAGTTTCCGAGATATGGACTATCGATTATTTTTAACCTTAGGCTATGCTTCTAACTTGGGCCCAAACTGTAAAATGGTCTTATCTATTGGCGATTTCGTTCCAATTCACATTCCAAGTAGTATTCGGCATGCTAATTACATTGCCGGTTGCCAAATTGCATTATCTCTTATAGTTTCCGAGATATGGACTATCGATAATTTACACCTTAGGCTCTGCTTCTAACTTGGGCCCAAATTGTAAAATGGTCTTATCTATTGGCCATTTCGTTCCAATTCACATTCCAAGTAATATTCGGCATGCTAATTACATTGCCGGTTGCCAAATTGCATTATCTCTTATAGTTTCCGAGATATGGACTATCGATAATTTACACCTTAGGCTCTGCTTCTAACTTGGGCCAAAATTGTAAAATGGTCTTATCTATTGGCGATTTCGTTCCAATTCACATTCCAAGTAATATCCGGCATGCTAATTACATTGCCGGTTGCCAAATTGAATTATCTCTTATAGTTTCCGAGATATGGACTATCGATAATTTACACCTTAGGCTCTGCTTCTAACTTGGGCCCAAATTGTAAAATGGTCTTACCTATTGGCGATTTCATTCCAATTCACATTCCAAGTAATATTCGGCATGCTAATTACATTGCCGGTTGCCAAATTGCATTATCTCTTATAGTTTCCGAGATATGGACTATCGATAATTTACACCTTAGGCTCTGCTTCTAACTTGGGCCCAAATTGTAATATGGTCTTATCTATTGGCGATTTCGTTCCAATTCACATTCCAAGTAATATTCGGCATGCTAATTACATTGCCGGTTGCCAAATTGCATTATCTCTTATAGTTTCAGAGATATGGACTATCGATTATTTACATATTAGGCTCTGCTTCTAACTTGGGCCCAAATTGTAAAATGGTCTTATCTATTGGCGATTTCGTTGCAATTCACATTCCAAGTAATATTCGGCATGCTAATTACATTGCCGGTTGCCAAATTGCATTATCTCTTATAGTTTCCGAGATATGGACTATCGATAATTTACACCTTAGGCTCTGCTTCTAACTTGGGCCCAAATTGTAAAATGGTCTTATCTATTGGCGATTTCGTTCCAATTCACATTCCAAGTAATATTCGGCATGCTAATTACATTGCCGGTTGCCAAATTGCATTATCTCTTATAGTTTCCGAGATATGGACTATCGATAATTTACACCTTAGGCTCTGCTTTTAACTTGGGCCCAAATTGTAAAATCGTCTTATCTATTGGCGATTTCGTTCCAATTCACATTCCAAGTAATATTCGGCATGCTAATTACATTGCCGGTTGCCAAATTGCATTATCTCTTATAGTTTCCGAGATATGGACTATCGATAATTTACACCTTAGGCTCTGCTTCTAACTTGGGCCCAAATTGTAAAATGGTCTTATCTATTGGCGATTTCGTTCCAATTCACATTCCAAGTAATATTCGGCATGCTAATTACATTGCCGGTTGCCAAATTGCATTATCTCTTATAGTTTCCGAGATATGGACTATCGATTATTTTTAACCTTAGGCTATGCTTCTAACTTGGGCCCAAACTGTAAAATGGTCTTATCTATTGGCGATTTCGTTCCAATTCACATTCCAAGTAGTATTCGGCATGCTAATTACATTGCCGGTTGCCAAATTGCATTATCTCTTATAGTTTCCGAGATATGGACTATCGATAATTTACACCTTAGGCTCTGCTTCTAACTTGGGCCCAAATTGTAAAATGGTCTTATCTATTGGCGATTTCGTTCCAATTCACATTCCAAGTAATATCCGGCATGCTAATTACATTGCCGGTTGCCAAATTGAATTATCTCTTATAGTTTCCGAGATATGGACTATCGATAATTTACACCTTAGGCTCTGCTTCTAACTTGGGCCCAAATTGTAAAATGGCCTTACCTATTGGCGATTTCATTCCAATTCACATTCCAAGTAATATTCGGCATGCTAATTACATTGCCGGTTGCCAAATTGCATTATCTCTTATAGTTTCCGAGATATGGACTATCGATAATTTACACCTTAGGCTCTGCTTCTAACTTGGGCCCAAATTGTAAAATGGTCTTATCTATTGGCGATTTCGTTCCAATTCACATTCCAAGTAATATTCGGCATGCTAATTACATTGCCGGTTGCCATATTGCATTATCTCTTATAGTTTCCGAGATATGGACTATCGATAATTTACACCTTAGGCTCTGCTTTTAACTTGGGCCCAAATTGTAAAATCGTCTTATCTATTGGCGATTTCGTTCCAATTCACATTCCAAGTAATATTCGGCATGCTAATTACATTGCCGGTTGCCAAATTGCATTATCTCTTATAGTTTCCGAGATATGGACTATCGATAATTTACACCTTAGGCTCTGCTTCTAACTTGGGCCCAAATTGTAAAATGGTCTTATCTATTGGCGATTTCGTTCCAATTCACATTCCAAGTAATATTCGGCATGCTAATTACATTGCCGGTTGCCAAATTGCATTATCTCTTATAGTTTCCGAGATATGGACTATCGATAATTTACACCTTAGGCTCTGCTTCTAACTTGGGCCCAAATTGTAAAATGGTCTTATCTATTGCCGATTTCGTTCCAATTCACATTCCAAGTAATATTCGGCATGCTAATTACATTGCCGGTTGCCAAATTGCATTATCTCTTTTAGTTTCCGAGATATGGACTACCGATAATTTACACCTTAGGCTCTGCTTCTAACTTGGGCCCAAATTGTAAAATGGTCTTATCTATTGGCGATTTCGTTCCAATTCACATTCCAAGTAATATTCGGCATGCTAATTACATTGCCGGTTGCCAAATTGCATTATCTCTTTTAGTTTCCGAGATATGGACTATCGATAATTTACACCTTAGGCTCTGCTTCTAACTTGGGCCCAAATTGTAAAATGGTCTTATCTATTGGCGATTTCGTTCCAATTCACATTCCAAGTAATATTCGGCATGCTAATTACATTGCCGGTTGCCAAATTGCATTATCTCTTATAGTTTCCGAGATATGGACTATGGATAATTTACACCTTAGGCTCTGCTTCTAACCTGGGCCCAAATTGTAAAATGGTCTTACCTATTGCCGATTTCGTTCCAATTCACATTCCAAGTAATATTCGGCATGCTAATTACATTGCCGGTTGCCAAATTGCATTATCTCTTATAGTCTCCGAGATATGGACTATCGATAATTTACACCTTAGGCTCTGCTTCTAACTTGGGCCCAAATTGTAAAATGGTCTTACCTATTGCCGATTTCGTTCCAATTCACATTCCAAGTAATATTCGGCATGCTAATTACATTGCCGGTTGCCAAATTGCATTATCTCTTATAGTTTCCGAGATATGGACTATCGATAATTTACACCTTAGGCTCTGCTTCTTACTTGGGCCCAAATTGTAAAATGGCCTTATCTATTGGCGATTTCGTTCCAACTCACATTCCAAGTAATATTCGGCATGCTAATTACATTGCCGGTTGCCAAATTGCATTATCTCTTATAGTTTCCGAGATATGGACTATCGATAATTTACACCTTAGGCCCTGCTTCTAACTTGGGCCCAAATTGTAAAATGGTCTTATCTATTGGCGATTTCGTTCCAATTCACATTCCAAGTAATATTCGGCATGCTAATTACATTGCCGGTGGCCATATTGAATTATCTCTTATAGTTTCCGAGATATGGACTATCGATAATTTACACCTTAGGCTCTGCTTCTAACTTGGGCCCAAATTGTAAAATGGTCTTACCTATTGGCGATTTCGTTCCAATTCACATTCCAAGTAATATTCGGCATGCTAATTACATTGCCGGTTGCCAAATTGCATTATCTCTTATAGTTTCCGAGATATGGACTATCGATAATTTACACCTTAGGCTCTTCTTCTAACTTGGGCCCAAATTGTAAAATGGTCTTATCTATTGGCGATTTCGTTCCAATTCACATTCCAAGTAGTATTCGGCATGCTAATTACATTGCCGGTTGCCAAATTGCATTATCTCTTATAGTTTCCGAGATATGGACTATCGATAATTTACACCTTAGGCTCTGCTTCTAACTTGGGCCCAAATTGTAAAATGGTCTTATCTATTGGCGATTTCGTTCCAATTCACATTCCAAGTAGTATTCGGCATGCTAGTTACATTGCCGGTTGCCAAATTGCATTATCTCTTATAGTTTCCGAGATATGGACTATCGATAATTTACACCTTAGGCTCTGCTTCTAACTTGGGCCCAAATTGTAAAATGGTCTTATCTATTGGCGATTTCGCTCCAATTCACATTCCAAGTAATATTCGGCATGCTAATTACATTGCCGGTTGCCAAATTGCATTATATCTTATAGTTTCCGAGATATGGACTATCGATAATTTACACCTTAGGCTCTGCTTCTAACTTGGGCCCAAATTGTAAAATGGTCTTATCTATTGGCGATTTCGTTCCAATTCACATTCCAAGTAATATTCGGCATGCTAATTACATTGCCGGTTGCCAAATTGCATTATCTCTTTTAGTTTCCGAGGTATGGACTATCGATAATTTACACCTTAGGCTCTGCTTCTAACTTGGGCCCAAATTGTAAAATGGTCTTATCTATTGGCGATTTCGTTCCAATTCACATTCCAAGTAATATTCGGCATGCTAATTACGTTGCCGGTTGCCAAATTGCATTATCTCTTATAGTTTCCGAGATATGGACTATCGATAATTTACACCTTAGGCTCTGCTTCTAACTTGGGCCCAAATTGTAAAATGGCCTTATCTATTGGCGATTTCGTTCCAATTCACATTCCAAGTAATATTCGGCATGCTAATTACATTGCCGGTTGCCAAATTGCATTATCTCTTATAGTTTCCGAGATATGGACTATCGATAATTTACACCTTAGGCCCTGCTTCTAACTTGGGCCCAAATTGTAAAATGGTCTTATCTATTAGCGATTTCGTTCCAATTCACATTCCAAGTAATATTCGGCATGCTAATTACTTTGCCGGTTGCCAAATTGCATTATCTCTTATAGTTTCCGAGATATGGACTATCGATAATTTGCACCTTAGGCTCTGCTTCTAACTTGGGCCCAAATTGTAAAATGGCCTTCTCTATTGGCGATTTCGTTCCAATTCACATTCCAAGTAATATTCGGCATGCTAATTACATTGCCGGTGGCCAAGTTGCATTATCTCTTATAGTTTCCGAGATATGGACTATCGATAATTTACACCTTAGGCTCTGCTTCTAACTTGGGCCCAAATTGTAAAACGGTCTTATCTATTGGCGATTTCGTTCCAATTCACATTCCAAGTAATATTCGGCATGCTAATTACATTGCCGGTGGCCCAGTTGCATTATCTCTTATAGTTTCCGAGATATGGACTATCGATAATTTACACCTTAGGCTCTGCTTCTAACTTGGGCCCAAATTGTAAAATGGTCTTATCTATTGGCGATTTCGTTCCAATTCACATTCCAAGTAATATTCGGCATGCTAATTACATTGCCGGTTCCCAAATTGCATTATCTCTTATAGTTTCCGAGATATGGACTATCGATTATTTTTAACCTTAGGATCTGCTTCTAACTTGGGCCCAAACTGTAAAATGGTCTTATCTATTGGCAATTTCGTTCCAATTCACATTCCAAGTAGTATTCGGCATGCTAATTACATTGTCGGTTGCCAAATTGCATTATCTCTTATAGTTTCCGAGATATGGTCTATCGATAATTTACACCTTAGGCTCTGCTTCTAACTTGGGCCCAAATTGTAAAATGGTCTTATCTATTGGCGATTTCGTTCCAATTCACATTCCAAGTAATATTCGGCATGCTAATTACATTGCCAGTTGCCAAATTGCATTATCTCTTATAGTTTCCGAGATATGGACTATGGATAATTTACACCTTAGGCTCTGCTTCTAACTTGGGCCCAAATTGTAAAATGGTCTTACCTATTGCCGATTTCGTTCCAATTCACATTCCAAGTAATATTCGGCATGCTAATTACATTGCCGGTTGCCAAATTGCATTATCTCTTATAGTTTCCGAGATATGGACTATCGATAATTTACACCTTAGGCTCTGCTTCTAACTTGGGCCCAAATTGTAAAATGGCCTTATCTATTGGCGATTTCGTTCCAATTCACATTCCAAGTAATATTCGGCATGCTAATTACATTGCCAGTTGCCAAATTGCATTATCTCTTATAGTTTCCGAGATATGGACTATGGATAATTTACACCTTAGGCTCTGCTTCTAACTTGGGCCCAAATTGTAAAATGGTCTTATCTATTGGCGATTTCGTTCCAATTCACATTCCAAGTAGTATTCGGCATGCTAATTACATTGCCGTTTGCCAAATTGCATTATCTCTTATAGTTTCCGAGATATGGACTATCGATAATTTACACCTTAGGCTCTGCTTCTAACTTGGGCCCAAATTGTAAAATGGTCTTATCTATTGGCGATTTCGTTCCAATTCACATTCCAAGTAATATTCGGCATGCTAATTACATTGCCAGTTGCCAAATTGCATTATCTCTTATAGTTTTCGAGATATGGACTATGGATAATTTACACCTTAGGCTCTGCTTCTAACTTGTGCCCAAATTGTAAAATGGTCTTATCTATTGGCGATTTCGTTCCAATTCACATTCCAAGTAATATTCGGCATGCTAATTACATTTCCGGTTGCCAAATTGCATTATCTCTTATAGTTTCCGAGATATGGACTATCGATAATTTACACCTTAGGCTCTGCTTCTAACTTGGGCCCAAATTGTAAAATGGTCTTATCTATTGGCGATTTCGTTCCAATTCACATTCCAAGTAATATTCGGCATGCTAATTACATTGCCGGTGGCCAAGTTGCATTATCTCTTATAGTTTCCGAGATATGGACTATCGATAATTTACACCTTAGGCTCTGCTTCTAACTTGGGCCCAAATTGTAAAATGGTCTTATCTATTGGCGATTTCGTTCCAATTCACATTCCAAGTAATATTCGGCATGCTAATTACATTGCCGGTTCCCAAATTGCATTATCTCTTATAGTTTCCGAGATATGGACTATCGATTATTTTTAACCTTAGGCTCTGCTTCTAACTTGGGCCCAAACTGTAAAATGGTCTTATCTATTGGCAATTTCGTTCCAATTCACATTCCAAGTAGTATTCGGCATGCTAATTACATTGTCGGTTGCCAAATTGCATTATCTCTTATAGTTTCCGAGATATGGTCTATCGATAATTTACACCTTAGGCTCTGCTTCTAACTTGGGCCCAAATTGTAAAATGGTCTTATCTATTGGCGATTTCGTTCCAATTCACATTCCAAGTAATATTCGGCATGCTAATTACATTGCCAGTTGCCAAATTGCATTATCTCTTATAGTTTCCGAGATATGGACTATGGATAATTTACACCTTAGGCTCTGCTTCTAACTTGGGCCCAAATTGTAAAATGGTCTTACCTATTGCCGATTTCGTTCCAATTCACATTCCAAGTAATATTCGGCATGCTAATTACATTGCCGGTTGCCAAATTGCATTATCTCTTATAGTTTCCGAGATATGGACTATCGATAATTTACACCTTAGGCTCTGCTTCTAACTTGGGCCCAAATTGTAAAATGGCCTTATCTATTGGCGATTTCGTTCCAATTCACATTCCAAGTAATATTCGGCATGTTAATTAAATTGCCGGTTGCCAAATTGCATTATCTCTTATAGTTTCCGAGATATGGACTATCGATAATTTACACCTTGGGCTCTGCTTCTAACTTGGGCCCAAATTGTAAAATCGTCTTATCTATTGGCGATTTCGTTCCAATTCACATTCCAAGTAATATTCGGCATGCTAATTACATTGCCGGTTGCCAAATTGCATTATCTCTTATAGTTTCCGAGATATGGACTATCGATAATTTACACCTTAGGCTCTGCTTCTAACTTGGGCCCAAATTGTAAAATGGTCTTATCTATTGGCGATTTCGTTCCAATTCACATTCCAAGTAATATTCGGCATGCTAATTACATTGCCGGTTGCCAAATTGAATTATCTCTTATAGTTTCCGAGATATGGACTATCGATAATTTACACCTTAGGCTCTGCTTCTAACTTGGGCCCAAATTGTAAAATGGTCTTACCTATTGGCGATTTCGTTCCAATTCACATTCCAAGTAATATTCGGCATGCTAATTACATTGCCGGTGGCCAAGTTGCATTATCTCTTATACTTTCCAAGATATGGACTATCGATAATTTACACCTTAGGCTCTGCTTCTAACTTGGGCCCAAATTGTAAAATGGTCTTATCTATTGGCGATTTCGTTCCAATTCACATTCCAAGTAATATTCGGCATGCTTATTACATTGCCGGTACCCAAATTGCATTATCTCTTATAGTTTCCGAGATATGGACTATCGATTATTTTTAACCTTCGGCTCTGCTTCTAACTTGGGCCCAAACTGTAAAATGGTCTTATCTATTGGCGATTTCGTTCCAATTCACATTCCAAGTAGTATTCGGCATGCTAATTACATTGCCGGTTGCCAAATTGCATTATCTCTTATAGTTTCCGAGATATGGACTATCGATAATTTACACCTTAGGCTCTGCTTCTAACTTGGGCCCAAATTGTAAAATGGTCTTATCTATTGCCGATTTCGTTCCAATTCACATTCCAAGTAATATTCGGCATGCTAATTACATTGCCGGTTGCCAAATTGCATTATCTCTTATAGTTTCGGAGATATGGACTATCGATAATTTACACCTTAGGCTCTGCTTCTAACTTGGGCCCAAATTGTAAAATGGTCTTATCTATTGGCGATTTCATTCCAATTCACATTCCAAGTAATATTCGGCATGCTAATTACATTGCCGGTTGCCAAATTGCATTATCTCTTATAGTTTCCGAGATATGGACTATCGATAATTTACACCTTAGGCTCTGCTTCTAACTTGGGCCCAAATTGTAAAATGGTCTTATCTATTGGCGATTTCGTTCCAATTCACATTCCAAGTAATATTCGGCATGCTAATTACATTGCCGGTTGCCAAATTGCATTATCTCTTATAGTTTCCGAGATATGGCCTATCGATAATTTACACCTTAGGCTCTGCTTCTAACTTGGGCCCAAATTGTAAAATGGTCTTATCTATTGGCGATTTCGTTCCAATTCACATTCCAAGTAATATTCGGCATGCTAATTACATTGCCGGTTGCCAAATTGCATTATCTCTTATAGTTTCCGAGATATGGACTATCGATAATTTACACCTTAATCTCTGCTTCTAACTTGGGCCCAAATTGTAAAATCGTCTTATCTATTGGCGATTTCGTTCCAATTCACATTCCAAGTAATATTCGGCATGCTAATTACATTGCCGGTTGCCAAATTGCATTATCTCTTATAGTTTCCGAGATATGGACTATCGATAATTTACACCTTAGGCTCTGCTTCTAACTTGGGCCCAAATTGTAAAATGGTCTTATCTATTGGCGATTTCGTTCCAATTCACATTCCAAGTAATATTCGGCATGCTAATTACATTGCCGGTTGCCAAATTGAATTATCTCTTATAGTTTCCGAGATATGGACTATCGATAATTTACACCTTAGGCTCTGCTTCTAACTTGGGCCCAAATTGTAAAATGGTCTTATCTATTGGCGATTTCGTTCCAATTCACATTCCAAGTAATATTCGGCATGCTAATTACATTGCCGGTTGCCAAATTGCATTATATCTTTTAGTTTCCGAGATATGGACTATCGATAATTTACACCTTAGGCTCTGTTTCTAACTTGGGCCCAAATTGTAAAATGGTCTTATCTATTGGCGATTTCGTTCCAATTCACATTCCAAGTAATATTCGGCATGCTAATTACATTGCCGGTTGCCAAATTGCATTATATCTTTTAGTTTCCGAGATATGGACTATCGATAATTTACACCTTAGGCTCTGTTTCTAACTTGGGCCCAAATTGTAAAATGGTCTTATCTATTGGCGATTTCGTTCCAATTCACATTCCAAGTAATATTCGGCATGCTAATTACATTGCCGGTTGCCAAATTGCATTATCTCTTATAGTTTCCGAGATATGGACTATCGATAATTTACACCTTAGGCTCTGCTTCTAACTTGGGCCCAAATTGTAAAATGGCCTTATCTATTGGCGATTTCGTTCCAATTCACATTCCAAGTAATATTCGGCATGCTAATTAAATTGCCGGTTGCCAAATTGCATTATCTCTTATAGTTTCCGAGATATGGACTATCGATAATTTACACCTTAGGCTCTGCTTCTAACTTGGGCCCAAATTGTAAAATGGTCTTATCTATTGGCGATTTCGTTCCAATTCACATTCCAAGTAATATTCGGCATGCTAATTACATTGCCGGTTGCCAAATTGCATTATCTCTTATAGTTTCCGAGATATGGACTATCGATAATTTACACCTTAGGCTCTGCTTCTAACTTGGGCCCAAATTGTAAAATGGCCTTATCTATTGGCGATTTCGTTCCAATTCACATTCCAAGTAATATTCGGCATGCTAATTAAATTGCCGGTTGCCAAATTGCATTATCTCTTATAGTTTCCGAGATATGGACTATCGATAATTTACACCTTAGGCTCTGCTTCTAACTTGGGCCCAAATTGTAAAATGGTCTTATCTATTGGCGATTTCGTTCCAATTCACATTCCAAGTAATATTCGGCATGCTTATTACACTGCCGGTACCCAAATTGCATTATCTCTTATAGTTTCCGAGATATGGACTATCGATTATTTTTAACCTTCGGCTCTGCTTCTAACTTGGGCCCAAACTGTAAAATGGTCTTATCTATTGGCGATTTCGTTCCAATTCACATTCCAAGTAGTATTCGGCATGCTAATTACATTGCCGGTTGCCAAATTTCATTATCTCTTATAGTTTCCGAGATATGGACTATCGATAATTTACACCTTAGGCTCTGCTTCTAACTTGGGCCCAAATTGTAAAATGGTCTTATCTATTGCCGATTTCGTTCCAATTCACATTCCAAGTAATATTCGGCATGCTAATTACATTGCCGGTTGCCAAATTGCATTATCTCTTATAGTTTCGGAGATATGGACTAACGATAATTTACACCTTAGGCTCTGCTTCTAACTTGGGCCCAAATTGTAAAATGGTCTTATCTATTGGCGATTTCATTCCAATTCACATTCCAAGTAATATTCGGCATGCTAATTACATTGCCGGTTGCCAAATTGCATTATCTCTTATAGTTTCCGAGATATGGACTATCGATAATTTACACCTTAGGCTCTGCTTCTAACTTGGGCCCAAATTGTAAAATGGTCTTATCTATTGGCGATTTCGTTCCAATTCACATTCCAAGTAATATTCGGCATGCTAATTACATTGCCGGTTGCCAAATTGCATTATCTCTTATAGTTTCCGAGATATGGCCTATCGATAATTTACACCTTAGGCTCTGCTTCTAACTTGGGCCCAAATTGTAAAATGGTCTTATCTATTGGCGATTTCGTTCCAATTCACATTCCAAGTAATATTCGGCATGCTAATTACATTGCTGGTTGCCAAATTGCATTATCTCTTATAGTTTCCGAGATATGGACTATCGATAATTTACACCTTAATCTCTGCTTCTAACTTGGGCCCAAATTGTAAAATCGTCTTATCTATTGGCGATTTCGTTCCAATTCACATTCCAAGTAATATTCGGCATGCTAATTACATTGCCGGTTGCCAAATTGCATTATCTCTTATAGTTTCCGAGATATGGACTATCGATAATTTACACCTTAGGCTCTGCTTCTAACTTGGGCCCAAATTGTAAAATGGTCTTATCTATTGGCGATTTCGTTCCAATTCACATTCCAAGTAATATTCGGCATGCTAATTACATTGCCGGTTGCCAAATTGAATTATCTCTTATAGTTTCCGAGATATGGACTATCGATAATTTACACCTTAGGCTCTGCTTCTAACTTGGGCCCAAATTGTAAAATGGTCTTATCTATTGGCGATTTCGTTCCAATTCACATTCCAAGTAATATTCGGCATGCTAATTACATTGCCGGTTGCCAAATTGCATTATATCTTTTAGTTTCCGAGATATGGACTATCGATAATTTACACCTTAGGCTCTGTTTCTAACTTGGGCCCAAATTGTAAAATGGTCTTATCTATTGGCGATTTCGTTCCAATTCACATTCCAAGTAATATTCGGCATGCTAATTACATTGCCGGTTGCCAAATTGCATTATATCTTTTAGTTTCCGAGATATGGACTATCGATAATTTACACCTTAGGCTCTGTTTCTAACTTGGGCCCAAATTGTAAAATGGTCTTATCTATTGGCGATTTCGTTCCAATTCACATTCCAAGTAATATTCGGCATGCTAATTACATTGCCGGTTGCCAAATTGCATTATCTCTTATAGTTTCCGAGATATGGACTATCGATAATTTACACCTTAGGCTCTGCTTCTAACTTGGGCCCAAATTGTAAAATGGCCTTATCTATTGGCGATTTCGTTCCAATTCACATTCCAAGTAATATTCGGCATGCTAATTAAATTGCCGGTTGCCAAATTGCATTATCTCTTATAGTTTCCGAGATATGGACTATCGATAATTTACACCTTAGGCTCTGCTTCTAACTTGGGCCCAAATTGTAAAATGGTCTTATCTATTGGCGATTTCGTTCCAATTCACATTCCAAGTAATATTCGGCATGCTAATTACATTGCCGGTTGCCAAATTGCATTATCTCTTATAGTTTCCGAGATATGGATTATCGATAATTTACACCTTAGGCTCTGCTTCTAACTTGGGCCCAAATTGTAAAATGGTCTTATCTATTGGCGATTTCGTTCCAATTCACATTCCAAGTAATATTCGGCATGCTAATTACATTGCCGGTTGCCAAATTGCATTATCTCTTATAGTTTCGGAGATATGGACTATCGATAATTTACACCTTAGGCTCTGCTTCTAACTTGGGCCCAAATTGTAAAATGGTCTTATCTATTGGCGATTTCATTCCAATTCACATTCCAAGTAATATTCGGCATGCTAATTACATTGCCGGTTGCCAAATTGCATTATCTCTTATAGTTTCCGAGATATGGACTATCGATAATTTACACCTTAGGCTCTGCTTCTAACTTGGGCCCAAATTGTAAAATGGTCTTATCTATTGGCGATTTCGTTCCAATTCACATTCCAAGTAATATTCGGCATGCTAATTACATTGCCGGTTGCCAAATTGCATTATCTCTTATAGTTTCCGAGATATGGCCTATCGATAATTTACACCTTAGGCTCTGCTTCTAACTTGGGCCCAAATTGTAAAATGGTCTTATCTATTGGCGATTTCGTTCCAATTCACATTCCAAGTAATATTCGGCATGCTAATTACATTGCCGGTTGCCAAATTGCATTATCTCTTATAGTTTCCGAGATATGGACTATCGATAATTTACACCTTAATCTCTGCTTCTAACTTGGGCCCAAATTGTAAAATCGTCTTATCTATTGGCGATTTCGTTCCAATTCACATTCCAAGTAATATTCGGCATGCTAATTACATTGCCGGTTGCCAAATTGCATTATCTCTTATAGTTTCCGAGATATGGACTATCGATAATTTACACCTTAGGCTCTGCTTCTAACTTGGGCCCAAATTGTAAAATGGTCTTATCTATTGGCGATTTCGTTCCAATTCACATTCCAAGTAATATTCGGCATGCTAATTACATTGGCGGTTGCCAAATTGAATTATCTCTTATAGTTTCCGAGATATGGACTATCGATAATTTACACCTTAGGCTCTGCTTCTAACTTGGGCCCAAATAGTAAAATGGTCTTATCTATTGGCGATTTCGTTCCAATTCACATTCCAAGTAATATTCGGCATGCTAATTACATTGCCGGTTGCCAAATTGCATTATATCTTTTAGTTTCCGAGATATGGACTATCGATAATTTACACCTTAGGCTCTGTTTCTAACTTGGGCCCAAATTGTAAAATGGTCTTATCTATTGGCGATTTCGTTCCAATTCACATTCCAGGTAATATTCGGCATGCTAATTACATTGCCGGTTGCCAAATTGCATTATATCTTTTAGTTTCCGAGATATGGACTATCGATAATTTACACCTTAGGCTCTGTTTCTAACTTGGGCCCAAATTGTAAAATGGTCTTATCTATTGGCGATTTCGTTCCAATTCACATTCCAAGTAATATTCGGCATGCTAATTACATTGCCGGTTGCCAAATTGCATTATCTCTTATAGTTTCCGAGATATGGACTATCGATAATTTACACCTTAGGCTCTGCTTCTAACTTGGGCCCAAATTGTAAAATGGCCTTATCTATTGGCGATTTCGTTCCAATTCACATTCCAAGTAATATTCGGCATGTTAATTAAATTGCCGGTTGCCAAATTGCATTATCTCTTATAGTTTCCGAGATATGGACTATCGATAATTTACACCTTAGGCTCTGCTTCTAACTTGGGCCCAAATTGTAAAATGGTCTTATCTATTGGCGATTTCGTTCCAATTCACATTCCAAGTAATATTCGGCATGCTAATTACATTGCCGGTTGCCAAATTGCATTATCTCTTATAGTTTCCGAGATATGGATTATCGATAATTTACACCTTAGGCTCTGCTTCTAACTTGGGCCCAAATTGTAAAATGGTCTTATCTATTGGCGATTTCGTTCCAATTCACATTCCAAGTAATATTCGGCATGCTAATTAAATTGCCTGTTGCCAAATTGCATTATCTCTTATAGTTTCCGAGATATGGACTATCGATAATTTACACCTTAGGCTCTGCTTCTAACTTGGGCCCAAATTGTAAAATGGTCTTATCTATTGGCGATTTCGTTCCAATTCACATTCCAAGTAATATTCGGCATGCTAATTACATTGCCGGTTGCCAAATTGCATTATCTCTTATAGTTTCCGAGATATGGACTATCGATAATTTACACCTTAGGCTCTGCTTCTAACTTGGGCCCAAATTGTAATATGGTCTTATCTATTGGCGATTTCGTTCCAATTCACATTCCAAGTAATATTCTGCATGCTAATTACATCGCCGGTTGCCAAATTGCATTATCCCTTATAGTTTCCGAGATATGAACTATCGATAATTTACACCTTAGGCTCTGCTTCTAACTTGGGCCCAAATTGTAAAATGGTCTTATCTATTGGCGATTTCGTTCCAATTCACATTCCAAGTAATATTCGGCATGCTAATTACATTGCCGGTTGCCAAATTGCATTATCTCTTATAGTTTCCGAGATATGGACTATCGATAATTTACACCTTAGGCTCTGCTTCTAACTTGGGCCCAAATTGTAAAATGGTCTTATCTATTGGCGATTTCGTTCCAATTCACATTCCAAGTAATATTCGGCATGCTAATTACATTGCCGGTTGCCAAATTGCATTATCTCTTATAGTTTCCGAGATATGGCCTATCGATAATTTACACCTTAGGCTCTGCTTCTAACTTGGGCCCAAATTGTAAAATGGTCTTATCTATTGGCGATTTCGTTCCAATTCACATTCCAAGTAATATTCGGCATGCTAATTACATTGCCGGTTGCCAAATTGCATTATCTCTTATAGTTTCCGAGATATGGACTATCGATAATTTACACCTTAATCTCTGCTTCTAACTTGGGCCCAAATTGTAAAATCGTCTTATCTATTGGCGATTTCGTTCCAATTCACATTCCAAGTAATATTCGGCATGCTAATTACATTGCCGGTTGCCAAATTGCATTATCTCTTATAGTTTCCGAGATATGGACTATCGATAATTTACACCTTAGGCTCTGCTTCTAACTTGGGCAAAAATTGTAAAATGGCCTTATCTATTGGCGATTTCGTTCCAATTCACATTCCAAGTAATACTCGGCATGCTGATTACATTGCCGGTTGCCAAATTGCATTATCTCTTATAGTTTCAGAGATATGGACTATCGATAATTTACACCTTAGGCTCTGCTTCTAACTTGGGCCCAAATTGTAATATGGTCTTATCTATTGGCGATTTCGTTCCAATTCACATTCCAAGTAAAATTCGGCATGCTAATTACATTGCCGGTTGCCAAATTGCATTATCTCTTATAGTTTCCGAGATATGGACTATCGATAATTTACACCTTAGGCTCGGATTCTAACTTGGGCCCAAATTGTAAAATAGTCTTATCTATTGGCGATTTCGTTCCAATTCACATTCCAAGTAATATTCGGCATGTTAATTAAATTGCCGGTTGCCAAATTGCATTATCTCTTATAGTTTCCGAGATATGGACTATCGATAATTTACACCTTGGGCTCTGCTTCTAACTTGGGCCCAAATTGTAAAATCGTCTTATCTATTGGCGATTTCGTTCCAATTCACATTCCAAGTAATATTCGGCATGCTAATTACATTGCCGGTTGCCAAATTGCATTATCTCTTATAGTTTCCGAGATATGGACTATCGATAATTTACACCTTAGGCTCTGCTTCTAACTTGGGCCCTAATTGTAAAATGGTCTTATCTATTGGCGATTTCGTTCCAATTCACATTCCAAGTAATATTCGGCATGCTAATTACATTGCCGGTTGCCAAATTGAATTATCTCTTATAGTTTCCGAGATATGGACTATCGATAATTTACACCTTAGGCTCTGCTTCTAACTTGGGCCCAAATTGTAAAATGGTCTTACCTATTGGCGATTTCGTTCCAATTCACATTCCAAGTAATATTCGGCATGCTAATTACATTGCCGGTGGCCAAGTTGCATTATCTCTTATACTTTCCAAGATATGGACTATCGATAATTTACACCTTAGGCTCTGCTTCTAACTTGGGCCCAAATTGTAAAATGGTCTTATCTATTGGCGATTTCGTTCCAATTCACATTCCAAGTAATATTCGGCATGCTTATTACATTTCCGGTTCCCAAATTGCATTATCTCTTATAGTTTCCGAGATATGGACTATCGATTATTTTTAACCTTCGGCTCTGCTTCTAACTTGGGCCCAAACTGTAAAATGGTCTTATCTATTGGCGATTTCGTTCCAATTCACATTCCAAGTAGTATTCGGCATGCTAATTACATTGCCGGTTGCCAAATTGCATTATCTCTTATAGTTTCCGAGATATGGACTATCGATAATTTACACCTTAGGCTCTGCTTCTAACTTGGGCCCAAATTGTAAAATGGTCTTATCTATTGGCGATTTCGTTCCAATTCACATTCCAAGTAATATTCGGCATGCTAATTACATTGCCAGTTGCCAAATTGCATTATCTCTTATAGTTTCCGAGATATGGACTATGGATAATTTACACCTTAGGCTCTGCTTCTAACTTGTGCCCAAATTGTAAAATGGTCTTATCTATTGGCGATTTCGTTCCAATTCACATTCCAAGTAGTATTCGGCATGCTAATTACATTGCCGGTTGCCAAATTGCATTATCTCTTATAGTTTCCGAGATATGGACTATCGATAATTTACACCTTAGGCTCTGCTTCTAACTTGGGCAAAAATTGTAAAATGGCCTTATCTATTGGCGATTTCGTTCCAATTCACATTCCAAGTAATACTCGGCATGCTGATTACATTGCCGGTTGCCAAATTGCATTATCTCTTATAGTTTCAGAGATATGGACTATCGATAATTTACACCTTAGGCTCTGCTTCTAACTTGGGCCCAAATTGTAAAATGGTCTTATCTATTGGCGATTTCGTTCCAATTCACATTCCAAGTAATATTCGGCATGTTAATTACATTGCCGGTTGCCAAATTGCATTATCTCTTATAGTTTCCGAGATATGGACTATCGATAATTTACACCTTAGGCTCTGCTTCTAACTTGGGCCCAAATTGTAAAATAGTCTTATCTATTGGCGATTTCGTTCCAATTCACATTCCAAGTAATATTCGGCATGTTAATTAAATTGCCGGTTGCCAAATTGCATTATCTCTTATAGTTTCCGAGATATGGACTATCGATAATTTACACCTTGGGCTCTGCTTCTAACTTGGGCCCAAATTGTAAAATCGTCTTATCTATTGGCGATTTCGTTCCAATTCACATTCCAAGTAATATTCAGCATGCTAATTACATTGCCGGTTGCCAAATTGCATTATCTCTTATAGTTTCCGAGATATGGACTATCGATAATTTACACCTTAGGCTCTGCTTCTAACTTGGGCCCAAATTGTAAAATGGTCTTATCTATTGGCGATTTCGTTCCAATTCACATTCCAAGTAATATTCGGCATGCTAATTACATTGCCGGTTGCCAAATTGAATTATCTCTTATAGTTTCCGAGATATGGACTATCGATAATTTACACCTTAGGCTCTGCTTCTAACTTGGGCCCAAATTGTAAAATGGTCTTACCTATTGGCGATTTCGTTCCAATTCACATTCCAAGTAATATTCGGCATGCTAATTACATTGCCGGTTGCCAAATTGCATTATCTCTTATAGTTTCCGAGATATGGACTATCGATAATTTACACCTTAGGCTCTGCTTCTAACTTGGGCCCAAATTGTAAAATGGCCTTATCTATTGACGATTTCGTTCCAATTCACATTCCAAGTAATATACGGCATGCTAATTACATTGCCGGTTGCCAAATTGCATTATCTCTTATAGTTTCCGAGATATGGACTATCGATAATTTACACCTTAGGCTCTGCTTCTAACTTGGGCCCAAATTGTAAAATGGTCTTATCTATTGGCGATTTCGTCCCAATTCACATTCCAAGTAATATTCGGCATGCTAATTACATTGCCGGTTGCGAAATTGCATTATCTCTTATAGTTTCCGAGATATGGACTATCGATAATTTACACCTTAGGCTCTGCTTCTAACTTGGGCCCAAATTGTAAAATGGTCTTATCTATTGGCGATTTCGTTCCAATTCACATTCCAAGTAATATTCGGCATGCTAATTACATTGCCGGTTGCCAAATTGCATTATATCTTTTAGTTTCCGAGATATGGACTATCGATAATTTACACCTTAGGCTCTGTTTCTAACTTGGGCCCAAATTGTAAAATGGTCTTATCTATTGGCGATTTCGTTCCAATTCACATTCCAAGTAATATTTGGCATGCTAATTACATTGCCGATTGCCAAATTGCATTATCTCTTATAGTTTCCGAGATACGGACTATCGATAATTTACACCTTAGGCTCTGCTTCTAACTTGGGCCCAAATTGTAAAATGGCCTAATCTATTGGCGATTTCGTTCCAATTCACATTCCAAGTAATATTCGGCATGCTAATTAAATTGCCGGTTGCCAAATTGCATTATCTCTTATAGTTTCCGAGATATGGACTATCGATAATTTACACCTTAGGCTCTGCTTCTAACTTGGGCCCAAATTGTAAAATGGTCTTATCTATTGGCGATTTCGTTCCAATTCACATTCCAAGTAATATTCGGCATGCTAATTACATTGCCGGTTGCCAAATTGCATTATCTCTTATAGTTTCCGAGATATGGACTATCGATAATTTACACCTTAGGCTCTGCTTCTAACTTGGGCCCAAATTGTAAAATGGTCTTATCTATTGGCGATTTCGTTCCAATTCACATTCCAAGTAATATTCGGCATGCTAATTACATTGCCGGTTGCCAAATTGCATTATCTCTTATAGTTTCCGAGATATGGACTATCGATAATTTACACCTTAGGCTCTGCTTCTAACTTGGGCCCAAATTGTAATATGGTCTTATCTATTGGCGATTTCGTTCCAATTCACATTCCAAGTAATATTCGGCATGCTAATTACATTGCCGGTTGCCAAATTGCATTATCCCTTATAGTTTCCGAGATATGGACTATCGATAATTTACACCTCAGGCTCTGCTTCTAACTTGGGCCCAAATTGTAAAATGGTCTTATCTATTGGCGTTTTCGTTCCAATTCACATTCCAAGTAATATTCGGCATGCTAATTACATTGCCGGTTGCCAAATTGCATTATCTCTTTTAGTTTCCGAGATATGGACTATTGATTATTTACACCTTAGGCTCTGCTTCTAACTTGGGCCCAAATTGTAAAATGGTCTTATCTATTGGCGATTTCGTTCCAATTCACATTCCAAGTAATATTCGGCATGCTAATTACATTGCCGGTTGCCAAATTGCATTATCTCTTATAGTTTCCGAGATATGGACTATCGATAATTTACACCTTAGGCTCTGCTTCTAACTTGGGCCCAAATTGTAAAATGGTCTTATCTATTGGCGATTTCGTCCCAATTCACATTCCAAGTAATATTCGGCATGCTAATTACATTGCCGGTTGCGAAATTGCATTATCTCTTATAGTTTCCGAGATATGGACTATCGATAATTTACACCTTAGGCTCTGCTTCTAACTTGGGCCCAAATTGTAAAATGGCCTTATCTATTGGCGATTTCGTTCCAATTCACATTCCAAGTAATATTCGGCATGCTAATTAAATTGCCGGTTGCCAAATTGCATTATCTCTTATAGTTTCCGAGATATGGACTATCGATAATTTACACCTTAGGCTCTGCTTCTAACTTGGGCCCAAATTGTAAAATGGCCTTATCTATTGGCGATTTCGTTCCAATTCACATTCCAAGTAATATTCGGCATGCTAATTAAATTGCCGGTTGCCAAATTGCATTATCTCTTATAGTTTCCGAGATATGGACTATCGATAATTTACACCTTAGGCTCTGCTTCTAACTTGGGCCCAAATTGTAAAATGGTCTTATCTATTGGCGATTTCGTTCCAATTCACATTCCAAGTAATATTCGGCATGCTAATTACATTGCCGGTTGCCAAATTGTATTATCTCTTATAGTTTCCGAGATATATACTATCGATAATTTACACCTTAGGCTCTGCTTCTAACTTGGGCCCAAATTGTAAAATGGTCTTATCTATTGGCGATTTCGTTCCAATTCACATTCCAAGTAATATTCGGCATGCTAATTACATTGCCGGTTGCAAAATTGCATTATCTCTTATAGTTTCCGAGATATGGACTATCGATAATTTACACCTTAGGCTCTGCTTCTAACTTGGGCCCAAATTGTAATATGGTCTTATCTATTGGCGATTTCGTTCCAATTCACATTCCAAGTATTATTCGGCATGCTAATTACATTGACGGTTGCCAAATTGCATTATCCCTTATAGTTTCCGAGATATGGACTATCGATAATTTACACCTCAGGCTCTGCTTCTAACTTGGGCCCAAATTGTAAAATGGTCCTATCTATTGGCGATTTCGTTCCAATTCACATTCCAAGTAATATTCGGCATGCTAATTACATTGCCGGTTGCCAAATTGCATTATCTCTTATAGTTTCCGAGATATGGACTATCGATAATTTACACCTTAGGCTCTGCTTCTAACTTGAGCCCAAATTGTAAAATGGTCTTATCTATTGGCGATTTCGTTCCAATTCACATTCCAAGTAATATTCGGCATGCTAATTACATTGCCGGTTGCCAAATTGCATTATCTCTTACAGTTTCCGAGATATGGACTATCGATAATTTACACCTTAGGCTCTGCTTCTAGCTTGGGCCCAAATTGTAAAATGGTCTTATCTATTGGCGATTTCGTTCCAATTCACATTCCAAGTAATATTCGGCATGCTAATTACATTGCCGGTTGCCAAATTGCATTATCTCTTATAGTTTCCGAGATATGGACTATCGATAATTTACACCTTAGGCTCTGCTTCTAACTTGGGACCAAATTGTAAAATGGTCTTATCTATTGGCGATTTCGTTCCAATTCACACTCCAAGTAATATTCGGCATGCTAATTACATTGCCGGTTGCGAAATTGCATTATCTCTTATAGTTTCCGAGATATGGACTATCAATAATTTACACCTTAGGCTCTGCTTCTAACTTGGGCCCAAATTGTAAAATGGTCTTATCTATTGGCGATTTCGTTCCAATTCACATTCCAAGTAATATTCGGCATGCTAATTACATTGCCGGTTGCCAAATTGCATTACCTCTTATAGTTTCCGAGATATGGACTATGGATAATTTACACCTTAGGCTCTGCTTCTAACTTGGGCCCAAATTGTAAAATGGTCTTATCTATTGGCGATTTCGTTCCAATTCACATTCCAAGTAATATTCGGCATGCTAATTACATTGCCGGTTGCCAAATTGCATTATCTCTTATAGTTTCCGAGATATGGACTATCGATAATTTACACCTTAGGCTCTGCTTCTAACTTGGGCCCAAATTGTAAAATGGTCTTATCTATTGGCGATTTCGTTCCAATTCACATTCCAAGTAATATTCGGCATGCTAATTACATTGCCGGTTGCCAAATTGCATTATCTCTTATAGTTTCCGAGATATGGACTATCGATAATTTACACATTAGGCTCTGCTTCTAACTTGGGCCCAAATTGTAAAATCGTCTTATCTATTGGCGATTTCGTTCCAATTCACATTCCAAGTAATATTCGGCATGCTAATTACATTGCCGGTTGCCAAATTGCATTATCTCTAATAGTTTCCGAGATATGGACTATCGGTAATTTACACCTTAGGCTCTGCTTCTAACTTGGGCCCAAATTGTAAAATGGTCTTAACTAATGGCGATTTCGTTCCAATTCACATTCCAAGTAATATTCGGCATGCTAATTACATTGCCGGTTGCCAAATTGCATTATCTCTTATAGTTTCCGAGATATGGACTATCGATAATTTACACCTTGGGCTCTGCTTCTAACTTGGGCCCAAATTGTAAAATGGTCTTATCTATTGCCGATTTCGTTCCAATTCACATTCCAAGTAATATTCGGCATGCTAATTACATTGCCGGTTGCCAAATTGCATTATCTCTTATAGTTTCCGAGATATGGACTATCGATAATTTACACCTTAGGCTCTGCTTCTAACTTGGGCCCAAATTGTAAAATGGTCTTATCTATTGGCGATTTCATTCCAATTCACATTCCAAGTAATATTCGGCATGCTAATTACATTGCCGGTTGCCAAATTGCATTATCTCTTATAGTTTCCGAGATATGGACTATCGATAATTTACACCTTAGGCTCTGCTTCTAACTTGGGCCCAAATTGTAAAATGGTCTTATCTATTGCCGATTTCGTTCCAATTCACATTCCAAGTAATATTCGGCATGCTAATTACATTGCCGGTTGCCAAATTGCATTATCTCTTATAGTTTCCGAGATATGGACTATCGATAATTTACACCTTAGGCTCTGCTTCTAACTTGGGCCCAAATTGTAAAATGGTCTTATCTATTGGCGATTTCATTACAATTCACATTCCAAGTAATATTCGGCATGCTAATTACATTGCCGGTTGCCAAATTGCATTATCTCTTGTAGTTTCCGAGATATGGACTATCGATAATTTACACCTTAGGCTCTGCTTCTAACTTGGGCCCAAATTGTAAAATCGCCTTATCTATTGGCGATTTCGTTCCAATTCACATTCCAAGTAATATTCGGCATGCTAATTACATTGCCGGTTGCCAAATTGCATTATCTCTTATAGTTTCCGAGATATGGACTATCGATAATTTACACCTTAGGCTCTGCTTCTAACTTGGGCCCAAATTGTAAAATGGTCTTACCTATTGGCGATTTCGTTCCAATTCACATTCCAAGTAATATTCGGCATGCTAATTACATTTCCGATTGCCAAATTGCATTATCTCTTATAGTTTCCGAGATATGGACTATCGATAATTTACACCTTAGGCTCTGCTTCTAACTTGGGCTCAAATTGTAAAATGGTCTTATCTATTGGCGATTTCGTTCCAATTCACATTCCAAGTAATATTCGGCATGCTAATTACATTGCCGGCTGCAAATTGCATTATCTCTTGTAGTTTCCGAGATATGGACTATCGATAATTTACACCTTAGGCTCTGCTTCTAACTTGGGCCCAAATTGTAAAATGGTCTTATCTATTGGCGATTTCGTTCCAATTCACACTCCAAGTAATATTCGGCATGCTAATTACATTGCCGGTTGCGAAATTGCATTATCTCTTATAGTTTCCGAGATATGGACTATCAATAATTTACACCTTAGGCTCTGCTTCTAACTTGGGCCCAAATTGTAAAATGGTCTTATCTATTGGCGATTTCGTTCCAATTCACATTCCAAGTAATATTCGGCATGCTAATTACATTGCCGGTTGCCAAATTGCATTACCTCTTATAGTTTCCGGGATATGGACTATGGATAATTTACACCTTAGGCTCTGCTTCTAACTTGGGCCCAAATTGTAAAATGGTCTTATCTATTGGCGATTTCGTTCCAATTCACACTCCAAGTAATATTCGGCATGCTAATTACATTGCCGGTTGCGAAATTGCATTATCTCTTATAGTTTCCGAGATATGGACTATCAATAATTTACACCTTAGGCTCTGCTTCTAACTTGGGCCCAAATTGTAAAATGGTCTTATCTATTGGCGATTTCGTTCCAATTCACATTCCAAGTAATATTCGGCATGCTAATTACATTGCCGGTTGCCAAATTGCATTACCTCTTATAGTTTCCGAGATATGGACTATGGATAATTTACACCTTAGGCTCTGCTTCTAACTTGGGCCCAAATTGTAAAATGGTCTTATCTATTGGCGATTTCGTTCCAATTCACATTCCAAGTAATATTCGGCATGCTAATTACATTACCGGTTGCCAAATTGCATTATCTCTTATAGTTTCCGAGATATGGACTATCGATAATTTACACCTTAGGCTCTGCTTCTAACTTGGGCCCAAATTGTAAAATGGTCTTATCTATTGGCGATTTCGTTCCAATTCACATTCCAAGTAATATTCGGCATGCTAATTACATTGCCGGTTGCCAAATTGCATTATCTCTTATAGTTTCCGAGATATGGACTATCGATAATTTACACATTAGGCTCTGCTTCTAACTTGGGCCCAAATTGTAAAATCGTCTTATCTATTGGCGATTTCGTTCCAATTCACATTCCAAGTAATATTCGGCATGCTAATTACATTGCCGGTTGCCAAATTGCATTATCTCTAATAGTTTCCGAGATATGGACTATGGATAATTTACACCTTAGGCTCTGCTTCTAACTTGGGCCCAAATTGTAAAATGGTCTTATCTATTGGCGATTTCGTTCCAATTCACATTCCAAGTAATATTCGGCATGCTAATTACATTACCGGTTGCCAAATTGCATTATCTCTTATAGTTTCCGAGATATGGACTATCGATAATTTACACCTTAGGCTCTGCTTCTAACTTGGGCCCAAATTGTAAAATGGTCTTATCTATTGGCGATTTCGTTCCAATTCACATTCCAAGTAATATTCGGCATGCTAATTACATTGCCGGTTGCCAAATTGCATTATCTCTTATAGTTTCCGAGATATGGACTATCGATAATTTACACCTTAGGCTCTGCTTCTAACTTGGGCCCAAATTGTAAAATGGTCTTATCTATTGGCGATTTCGTTCCAACTCACATTCCAAGTAATATTCGGCATGCTAATTACATTGCCGGTTGCCAAATTGCATTACCTCTTATAGTTTCCGAGATATGGACTATGGATAATTTACACCTTAGGCTCTGCTTCTAACTTGGGCCCAAATTGTAAAATGGTCTTATCTATTGGCGATTTCGTTCCAATTCACATTCCAAGTAATATTCGGCATGCTAATTACATTACCGGTTGCCAAATTGCATTATCTCTTATAGTTTCCGAGATATGGACTATCGATAATTTACACCTTAGGCTCTGCTTCTAACTTGGGCCCAAATTGTAAAATGGTCTTATCTATTGGCGATTTCGTTCCAATTCACATTCCAAGTAATATTCGGCATGCTAATTACATTGCCGGTTGCCAAATTGCATTATCTCTTATAGTTTCCGAGATATGGACTATCGATAATTTACACATTAGGCTCTGCTTCTAACTTGGGCCCAAATTGTAAAATGGTCTTATCTATTGGCGATTTCGTTCCAATTCACATTCCAAGTAATATTCGGCATGCTAATTACATTGCCGGTTGCCAAATTGCATTATCTCTTATAGTTTCCGAGATATGGACTATCGATAATTTACACCTTAGGCTCTGCTTCTAACTTGGGCCCAAATTGTAAAATGGTCTTATCTATTGGCGATTTCATTACAATTCACATTCCAAGTAATATTCGGCATGCTAATTACATTGCCGGTTGCCAAATTGCATTATCTCTTGTAGTTTCCGAGATATGGACTATCGATAATTTACACCTTAGGCTCTGCTTCTAACTTGGGCCCAAATTGTAAAATCGCCTTATCTATTGGCGATTTCGTTCCAATTCACATTCCAAGTAATATTCGGCATGCTAATTACATTGCCGGTTGCCAAATTGCATTATCTCTTATAGTTTCCGAGATATGGACTATCGATAATTTACACCTTAGGCTCTGCTTCTAACTTGGGCCCAAATTGTAAAATGGTCTTACCTATTGGCGATTTCGTTCCAATTCACATTCCAAGTAATATTCGGCATGCTAATTACATTTCCGATTGCCAAATTGCATTATCTCTTATAGTTTCCGAGATATGGACTATCGATAATTTACACCTTAGGCTCTGCTTCTAACTTGGGCTCAAATTGTAAAATGGTCTTATCTATTGGCGATTTCGTTCCAATTCACATTCCAAGTAATATTCGGCATGCTAATTACATTGCCGGCTGCAAATTGCATTATCTCTTGTAGTTTCCGAGATATGGACTATCGATAATTTACACCTTAGGCTCTGCTTCTAACTTGGGCCCAAATTGTAAAATGGTCTTATCTATTGGCGATTTCGTTCCAATTCACACTCCAAGTAATATTCGGCATGCTAATTACATTGCCGGTTGCGAAATTGCATTATCTCTTATAGTTTCCGAGATATGGACTATCAATAATTTACACCTTAGGCTCTGCTTCTAACTTGGGTCCAAATTGTAAAATGGTCTTATCTATTGGCGATTTCGTTCCAATTCACATTCCAAGTAATATTCGGCATGCTAATTACATTGCCGGTTGCCAAATTGCATTACCTCTTATAGTTTCCGGGATATGGACTATGGATAATTTACACCTTAGGCTCTGCTTCTAACTTGGGCCCAAATTGTAAAATGGTCTTATCTATTGGCGATTTCGTTCCAATTCACACTCCAAGTAATATTCGGCATGCTAATTACATTGCCGGTTGCGAAATTGCATTATCTCTTATAGTTTCCGAGATATGGACTATCAATAATTTACACCTTAGGCTCTGCTTCTAACTTGGGCCCAAATTGTAAAATGGTCTTATCTATTGGCGATTTCGTTCCAATTCACATTCCAAGTAATATTCGGCATGCTAATTACATTGCCGGTTGCCAAATTGCATTACCTCTTATAGTTTCCGAGATATGGACTATGGATAATTTACACCTTAGGCTCTGCTTCTAACTTGGGCCCAAATTGTAAAATGGTCTTATCTATTGGCGATTTCGTTCCAATTCACATTCTAAGTAATATTCGGCATGCTAATTACATTACCGGTTGCCAAATTGCATTATCTCTTATAGTTTCCGAGATATGGACTATCGATAATTTACACCTTAGGCTCTGCTTCTAACTTGGGCCCAAATTGTAAAATGGTCTTATCTATTGGCGATTTCGTTCCAATTCACATTCCAAGTAATATTCGGCATGCTAATTACATTGCCGGTTGCCAAATTGCATTATCTCTTATAGTTTCCGAGATATGGACTATCGATAATTTACACATTAGGCTCTGCTTCTAACTTGGGCCCAAATTGTAAAATCGTCTTATCTATTGGCGATTTCGTTCCAATTCACATTCCAAGTAATATTCGGCATGCTAATTACATTGCCGGTTGCCAAATTGCATTATCTCTAATAGTTTCCGAGATATGGACTATGGATAATTTAAACCTTAGGCTCTGCTTCTAACTTGGGCCCAAATTGTAAAATGGTCTTATCTATTGGCGATTTCGTTCCAATTCACATTCCAAGTAATATTCGGCATGCTAATTACATTACCGGTTGCCAAATTGCATTATCTCTTATAGTTTCCGAGATATGGACTATCGATAATTTACACCTTAGGCTCTGCTTCTAACTTGGGCCCAAATTGTAAAATGGTCTTATCTATTGGCGATTTCGTTCCAATTCACATTCCAAGTAATATTCGGCATGCTAATTACATTGCCGGTTGCCAAATTGCATTATCTCTTATAGTTTCCGAGATATGGACTATCGATAATTTACACCTTAGGCTCTGCTTCTAACTTGGGCCCAAATTGTAAAATGGTCTTATCTATTGGCGATTTCGTTCCAACTCACATTCCAAGTAATATTCGGCATGCTAATTACATTGCCGGTTGCCAAATTGCATTACCTCTTATAGTTTCCGAGATATGGACTATGGATAATTTACACCTTAGGCTCTGCTTCTAACTTGGGCCCAAATTGTAAAATGGTCTTATCTATTGGCGATTTCGTTCCAATTCACATTCCAAGTAATATTCGGCATGCTAATTACATTACCGGTTGCCAAATTGCATTATCTCTTATAGTTTCCGAGATATGGACTATCGATAATTTACACCTTAGGCTCTGCTTCTAACTTGGGCCCAAATTGTAAAATG
The DNA here is from genome assembly GCF_030347505.1 of Rhynchophorus ferrugineus. Lineage (NCBI taxonomy): Eukaryota > Metazoa > Arthropoda > Insecta > Coleoptera > Curculionidae > Rhynchophorus > Rhynchophorus ferrugineus. The sequence goes on along the minus strand of NW_027472710.1, from coordinate 35,873 downwards.
GTCTTATCTATTGGCGATTTCGTTCCAATTCACATTCCAAGTAATATTCGGCATGCTAATTACATTGCCGGTTGCCAAATTGCATTATCTCTTATAGTTTCCGAGATATGGACTATCGATAATTTACACATTAGGCTCTGCTTCTAACTTGGGCCCAAATTGTAAAATCGTCTTATCTATTGGCGATTTCGTTCCAATTCACATTCCAAGTAATATTCGGCATGCTAATTACATTGCCGGTTGCCAAATTGCATTATCTCTAATAGTTTCCGAGATATGGACTATCGGTAATTTACACCTTAGGCTCTGCTTCTAACTTGGGCCCAAATTGTAAAATGGTCTTATCTAATGGCGATTTCGTTCCAATTCACATTCCAAGTAATATTCGGCATGCTAATTACATTGCCGGTTGCCAAATTGCATTATCTCTTATAGTTTCCGAGATATGGACTATCGATAATTTACACCTTAGGCTCTGCTTCTAACTTGGGCCCAAATTGTAAAATGGTCTTATCTATTGCCGATTTCGTTCCAATTCACATTCCAAGTAATATTCGGCATGCTAATTACATTGCCGGTTGCCAAATTGCATTATCTCTTATAGTTTCCGAGATATGGACTATCGATAATTTACACCTTAGGCTCTGCTTCTAACTTGGGCATAAATTGTAAAATGGTCTTATCTATTGGCGATTTCATTCCAATTCACATTCCAAGTAATATTCGGCATGCTAATTACATTGCCGGTTGCCAAATTGCATTATCTCTTATAGTTTCCGAGATATGGACTATCGATAATTTACACCTTAGGCTCTGCTTCTAACTTGGGCCCAAATTGTAAAATGGTCTTATCTATTGGCGATTTCGTTCCAACTCACATTCCAAGTAATATTCGGCATGCTAATTACATTGCCGGTTGCCAAATTGCATTATCTCTTGTAGTTTCCGAGATATGGACTATCGATAATTTACACCTTAGGCTCTGCTTCTAACTTGGGCCCAAATTGTAAAATCGCCTTATCTATTGGCGATTTCGTTCCAATTCCCATTCCAAGTAATATTCGGCATGCTAATTACATTGCCGGTTGCCAAATTGCATTATCTCTTATAGTTGCCGAGATATGGACTATCGATAATTTACACCTTAGGCTCTGCTTCTAACTTGGGCCCAAATTGTAAAATGGTCTTATCTATTGCCGATTTCGTTCCAATTCACATTCCAAGTAATATTCGGCATGCTAATTACATTGCCGGTTGCCAAATTGCATTATCTCTTATAGTTTGCGAGATATGGACTATCGATAATTTACACCTTAGGCTCTGCTTCTAACTTGGGCCCAAATTGTAAAATGGTCTTATCTATTGGCGATTTCATTCCAATTCACATTCCAAGTAAAATTCGGCATGCTAATTACATTGCCGGTTGCCAAATTGCATTATCGCTTATAGTTTCAGAGATATGGACTATCGATAATTTACACCTTAGGCTCTGCTTCTAACTTGGGCCCAAATTGTAAAATGGTCTTATCTATTGGCGATTTCGTTCCAATTCACATTCCAAGTAATATTCGGCATGCTAATTACATTGCCGGTTGCCAAATTGCATTATCTCTTATAGTTTCCGAGATATGGACTATCGATAATTTACACCTTAGGCTCTGCTTCTAACTTGGGCCCAAATTGTAAAATAGTCTTATCTATTGGCGATTTCGTTCCAATTCACATTCCAAGTAATATTCGGCATGCTAATTACATTGCCGGTGGCCAAGTTGCATTATCTCTTATACTTTCCGAGATATGGACTATCGATAATTTACACCTTAGGCTCTGCTTCTAACTTGGGCCCAAATTGTAAAATGGTCTTATCTATTGGCGATTTCGTTCCAATTCACATTCCAAGTAGTATTCGGCATGCTAATTACATTGCCGGTTGCCAAATTGCATTATCTCTTATAGTTTCCGAGATATGGACTATCGATAATTTACACCTTAGGCTCTGCTTCTAACTTGGGCCCAAATTGTAAAATGGCCTTATCTATTGACGATTTCGTTCCAATTCACATTCCAAGTAATATTCGGCATGCTAATTACATTGCCGGTTGCCAAATTGCATTATCTCTTATAGTTTCCGAGATATGGACTATCGATAATTTACACCTTAGGCTCTGCTTCTAACTTGGGCCCAAATTGTAAAATGGTCTTATCTATTGGCGATTTCGTCCCAATTCCCATTCCAAGTAATATTCGGCATGCTAATTACATTGCCGGTTGCGAAATTGCATTATCTCTTATAGTTTCCGAGATATGGACTATCGATAATTTACACCTTAGGCTCTGCTTCTAACTTGGGCCCAAATTGTAAAATGGTCTTATCTATTGGCGATTTCGTTCCAATTCACATTCCAAGTAATATTCGGCATGCTAATTACATTGCCGGTTGCCAAATTGCATTATATCTTTTAGTTTCCGAGATATGGACTATCGATAATTTACACCTTAGGCTCTGTTTCTAACTTGGGCCCAAATTGTAAAATGGTCTTATCTATTGGCGATTTCGTTCCAATTCACATTCCAAGTAATATTTGGCATGCTAATTACATTGCCGATTGCCAAATTGCATTATCTCTTATAGTTTCCGAGATATGGTCCATCGATAATTTACACCTTAGGCTCTGCTTCTAACTTGGGCCCAAATTGTAAAATGGCCTAATCTATTGGCGATTTCGTTCCAATTCACATTCCGAGTAATATTCGGCATGCTAATTAAATTGCCGGTTGCCAAATTGCATTATCTCTTATAGTTTCCGAGATATGGACTATCGATAATTTACACCTTAGGCTCTGCTTCTAACTTGGGCCCAAATTGTAAAATGGTCTTATCTATTGGCGATTTCGTTCCAATTCACATTCCAAGTAATATTCGGCATGCTAATTACATTGCCGGTTGCCAAATTGCATTATCTCTTATAGTTTCCGAGATATGGACTATCGATAATTTACACCTTAGGCTCTGCTTCTAACTTGGGCCCAAATTGTAAAATGGTCTTATCTATTGGCGATTTCGTTCCAATTCACATTCCAAGTAATATTCGGCATGCTAATTACATTGCCGGTTGCCAAATTGCATTATCTCTTATAGTTTCCGAGATATGGACTATCGATAATTTACACCTTAGGCTCTGCTTCTAACTTGGGCCCAAATTGTAATATGGTCTTATCTATTGGCGATTTCGTTCCAATTCACATTCCAAGTAATATTCGGCATGCTAATTACATTGCCGGTTGCCAAATTGCATTATCCCTTATAGTTTCCGAGATATGGACTATCGATAATTTACACCTCAGGCTCTGCTTCTAACTTGGGCCCAAATTGTAAAATGGTCTTATCTATTGGCGTTTTCGTTCCAATTCAGATTCCAAGTAATATTCGGCATGCTAATTACATTGCCGGTTGCCAAATTGCATTATCTCTTATAGTTTCCGAGATATGGACTATCGATTATTTACACCTTAGGCTCTGCTTCTAACTTGGGCCCAAATTGTAAAATGGTCTTATCTATTGGCGATTTCGTTCCAATTCACATTCCAAGTAATATTCGGCATGCTAATTACATTGCCGGTTGCCAAATTGCATTATCTCTTATAGTTTCCGAGATATGGACTATCGATAATTTACACCTTAGGCTCTGCTTCTAACTTGGGCCCAAATTGTAAAATGGTCTTATCTATTGGCGATTTCGTCCCAATTCACATTCCAAGTAATATTCGGCATGCTAATTACATTGCCGGTTGCGAAATTGCATTATCTCTTATAGTTTCCAAGATATGGACTATCGATAATTTACACCTTAGGCTCTGCTTCTAACTTGGGCCCAAATTGTAAAATGGTCTTATCTATTGGCGATTTCGTTCCAATTCACATTCCAAGTAATATTCGGCATGCTAATTACATTGCCGGTTGCCAAATTGCATTATATCTTTTAGTTTCCGAGATATGGACTATCGATAATTTACACCTTAGGCTCTGTTTCTAACTTGGGCCCAAATTGTAAAATGGTCTTATCTATTGGCGATTTCGTTCCAATTCACATTCCAAGTAATATTTGGCATGCTAATTACATTGCCGGTTGCCAAATTGCATTATCTCTTATAGTTTCCGAGATATGGACTATCGATAATTTACACCTTAGGCTCTGCTTCTAACTTGGGCCCAAATTGTAAAATGGCCTTATCTATTGGCGATTTCGTTCCAATTCACATTCCAAGTAATATTCGGCATGCTAATTAAATTGCCGGTTGCCAAATTGCATTATCTCTTATAGTTTCCGAGATATGGACTATCGATAATTTACACCTTAGGCTCTGCTTCTAACTTGGGCCCAAATTGTAAAATGGTCTTATCTATTGGCGATTTCGTTCCAATTCACATTCCAAGTAATATTCGGCATGCTAATTACATTGCCGGTTGCCAAATTGCATTATCTCTTATAGTTTCCGAGATATGGACTATCGATAATTTACACCTTAGGCTCTGCTTCTAACTTGGGCCCAAATTGTAAAATGGCCTTATCTATTGGCGATTTCGTTCCAATTCACATTCCAAGTAATATTCGGCATGCTAATTAAATTGCCGGTTGCCAAATTGCATTATCTCTTATAGTTTCCGAGATATGGACTATCGATAATTTACACCTTAGGCTCTGCTTCTAAATTGGGCCCAAATTGTAAAATGGCCTTATCTATTGGCGATTTCGTTCCAATTCACATTCCAAGTAATATTCGGCATGCTAATTAAATTGCCGGTTGCCAAATTGCATTATCTCTTATAGTTTCCGAGATATGGTCTATCGATAATTTACACCTTAGGCTCTGCTTCTAACTTGGGCCCAAATTGTAAAATGGTCTTATCTATTGGCGATTTCGTTCCAATTCACATTCCAAGTAATATTCGGCATGCTAATTACATTGCCGGTTGCCAAATTGCATTATCTCTTATAGTTTCCGAGATATATACTATCGATAATTTACACCTTAGGCTCTGCTTCTAACTTGGGCCCAAATTGTAAAATGGTCTTATCTATTGGCGATTTCGTTCCAATTCACATTCCAAGTAATATTCGGCATGCTAATTACATTGCCGGTTGCCAAATTGCATTATCTCTTATAGTTTCCGAGATATGGACTATCGATAATTTACACCTTAGGCTCTGCTTCTAACTTGGGCCCAAATTGTAATATGGTCTTATCTATTGGCGATTTCGTTCCAATTCACATTCCAAGTAATATTCGGCATGCTAATTACATTGCCGATTGCCAAATTGCATTATCCCTTATAGTTTCCGAGATATGGACTATCGATAATTTACACCTCAGGCTCTGCTTCTAACTTGGGCCCAAATTGTAAAATGGTCCTATCTATTGGCGATTTCGTTCCAATTCACATTCCAAGTAATATTCGGCATGCTAATTACATTGCCGGTTGCCAAATTGCATTATCTCTTATAGTTTCCGAGATATGGACTATCGATAATTTACACCTTAGGCTCTGCTTCTAACTTGGGCCCAAATTGTAAAATGGTCTTATCTATTGGCGATTTCGTTCCAATTCACATTCCAAGTAATATTCGGCATGCTAATTACATTGCCGGTTGCCAAATTGCATTATCTCTTACAGTTTCCGAGATATGGACTATCGATAATTTACACCTTAGGCTCTGCTTCTAGCTTGGGCCCAAATTGTAAAATGGTCTTATCTATTGGCGATTTCGTTCCAATTCACATTCCAAGTAATATTCGGCATGCTAATTACATTGCCGGTTGCCAAATTGCATTATCTCTTATAGTTTCCGAGATATGGACTATCGATAATTTACACCTTAGGCTCTGCTTCTAACTTGGGCCCAAATTGTAAAATGGTCTTATCTATTGGCGATTTCGTTCCAATTCACACTCCAAGTAATATTCGGCATGCTAATTACATTGCCGGTTGCGAAATTGCATTATCTCTTATAGTTTCCGAGATATGGACTATCAATAATTTACACCTTAGGCTCTGCTTCTAACTTGGGCCCAAATTGTAAAATGGTCTTATCTATTGGCGATTTCGTTCCAATTCACATTCCAAGTAATATTCGGCATGCTAATTACATTGCCGATTGCCAAATTGCATTACCTCTTATAGTTTCCGAGATATGGACTATGGATAATTTACACCTTAGGCTCTGCTTCTAACTTGGGCCCAAATTGTAAAATGGTCTTATCTATTGGCGATTTCGTTCCAATTCACATTCCAAGTAATATTCGGCATGCTAATTACATTGCCGGTTGCCAAATTGCATTATCTCTTATAGTTTCCGAGATATGGACTATCGATAATTTACACCTTAGGCTCTGCTTCTAACTTGGGCCCAAATTGTAAAATGGTCTTATCTATTGGCGATTTCGTTCCAATTCACATTCCAAGTAATATTCGGCATGCTAATTACATTGCCGGTTGCCAAATTGCATTATCTCTTATAGTTTCCGAGATATGGACTATCGATAATTTACACATTAGGCTCTGCTTCTAACTTGGGCCCAAATTGTAAAATCGTCTTATCTATTGGCGATTTCGTTCCAATTCACATTCCAAGTAATATTCGGCATGCTAATTACATTGCCGGTTGCCAAATTGCATTATCTCTAATAGTTTCCGAGATATGGACTATCGGTAATTTACACCTTAGGCTCTGCTTCTAACTTGGGCCCAAATTGTAAAATGGTCTTAACTAATGGCGATTTCGTTCCAATTCACATTCCAAGTAATATTCGGCATGCTAATTACATTGCCGGTTGCCAAATTGCATTATCTCTTATAGTTTCCGAGATATGGACTATCGATAATTTACACCTTAGGCTCTGCTTCTAACTTGGGCCCAAATTGTAAAATGGTCTTATCTATTGCCGATTTCGTTCCAATTCACATTCCAAGTAATATTCGGCATGCTAATTACATTGCCGGTTGCCAAATTGCATTATCTCTTATAGTTTCCGAGATATGGACTATCGATAATTTACACCTTAGGCTCTGCTTCTAACTTGGGCCCAAATTGTAAAATGGTCTTATCTATTGGCGATTTCATTTCAATTCACATTCCAAGTAATATTCGGCATGCTAATTACATTGCCGGTTGCCAAATTGCATTATCTCTTATAGTTTCCGAGATATGGACTATCGATAATTTACACCTTAGGCTCTGCTTCTAACTTGGGCCCAAATTGTAAAATGGTCTTATCTATTGGCGATTTCGTTCCAATTCACATTCCAAGTAATATTCGGCATGCTAATTACATTGCCGTTTGCCAAATTGCATTATCTCTTGTAGTTTCCGAGATATGGACTATCGATAATTTACACCTTAGGCTCTGCTTCTAACTTGGGCCCAAATTGTAAAATCGCCTTATCTATTGGCGATTTCGTTCCAATTCCCATTCCAAGTAATATTCGGCATGCTAATTACATTGCCGGTTGCCAAATTGCATTATCTCTTATAGTTTCCGAGATATGGACTATCGATAATTTACACCTTAGGCTCTGCTTCTAACTTGGGCCCAAATTGTAAAATGGTCTTATCTATTGCCGATTTCGTTCCAATTCACATTCCAAGTAATATTCGGCATGCTAATTACATTGCCGGTTGCCAAATTGCATTATCTCTTATAGTTTCCGAGATATGGACTATCGATAATTTACACCTTAGGCTCTGCTTCTAACTTGGGCCCAAATTGTAAAATGGTCTTATCTATTGGCGATTTCATTCCAATTCACATTCCAAGTAATATTCGGCATGCTAATTACATTGCCGGTTGCCAAATTGCATTATCTCTTGTAGTTTCCGAGATATGGACTATCGATAATTTACACCTTAGGCTCTGCTTCTAACTTGGGCCCAAATTGTAAAATCGCCTTATCTATTGGCGATTTCGTTCCAATTCACATTCCAAGTAATATTCGGCATGCTAATTACATTGCCGGTTGCCAAATTGCATTATCTCTTATAGTTTCCGAGATATGGACTATCGATAATTTACACCTTAGGCTCTGCTTCTAACTTGGGCCCAAATTGTAAAATGGTCTTACCTATTGGCGATTTCGTTCCAATTCACATTCCAAGTAATATTCGGCATGCTAATTACATTTCCGGTTGCCAAATTGCATTATCTCTTATAGTTTCCGAGATATGGACTATCGATAATTTACACCTTAGGCTCTGCTTCTAACTTGGGCTCAAATTGTAAAATGGTCTTATCTATTGGCGATTTCGTTCCAATTCACATTCCAAGTAATATTCGGCATGCTAATTACATTGCCGGCTGCAAATTGCATTATCTCTTGTAGTTTCCGAGATATGGACTATCGATAATTTACACCTTAGGCTCTGCTTCTAACTTGGGCCCAAATTGAAAAATGGTCTTATCTATTGGCGATTTCGTTCCAATTCACACTCCAAGTAATATTCGGCATGCTAATTACATTGCCGGTTGCGAAATTGCATTATCTCTTATAGTTTCCGAGATATGGACTATCAATAATTTACACCTTAGGCTCTGCTTCTAACTTGGGCCCAAATTGTAAAATGGTCTTATCTATTGGCGATTTCGTTCCAATTCACATTCCAAGTAATATTCGGCATGCTAATTACATTGCCGGTTGCCAAATTGCATTACCTCTTATAGTTTCCGAGATATGGACTATGGATAATTTACACCTTAGGCTCTGCTTCTAACTTGGGCCCAAATTGTAAAATGGTCTTATCTATTGGCGATTTCGTTCCAATTCACACTCCAAGTAATATTCGGCATGCTAATTACATTGCCGGTTGCGAAATTGCATTATCTCTTATAGTTTCCGAGATATGGACTATCAATAATTTACACCTTAGGCTCTGCTTCTAACTTGGGCCCAAATTGTAAAATGGTCTTATCTATTGGCGATTTCGTTCCAATTCACATTCCAAGTAATATTCGGCATGCTAATTACATTGCCGGTTGCCAAATTGCATTACCTCTTATAGTTTCCGAGATATGGACTATGGATAATTTACACCTTAGGCTCTGCTTCTAACTTGGGCCCAAATTGTAAAATGGTCTTATCTATTGGCGATTTCGTTCCAATTCACATTCCAAGTAATATTCGGCATGCTAATTACATTACCGGTTGCCAAATTGCATTATCTCTTATAGTTTCCGAGATATGGACTATCGATAATTTACACCTTAGGCTCTGCTTCTAACTTGGGCCCAAATTGTAAAATGGTCTTATCTATTGGCGATTTCGTTCCAATTCACATTCCAAGTAATATTCGGCATGCTAATTACATTGCCGGTTGCCAAATTGCATTATCTCTTATAGTTTCCGAGATATGGACTATCGATAATTTACACATTAGGCTCTGCTTCTAACTTGGGCCCAAATTGTAAAATCGTCTTATCTATTGGCGATTTCGTTCCAATTCACATTCCAAGTAATATTCGGCATGCTAATTACATTGCCGGTTGCCAAATTGCATTATCTTTAATAGTTTCCGAGATATGGACTACCGGTAATTTACACCTTAGGCTCTGCTTCTAACTTGGGCCCAAATTGTAAAATGGTCTTATCTAATGGCGATTTCGTTCCAATTCACATTCCAAGTAATATTCGGCATGCTAATTACATTGCCGGTTGCCAAATTGCATTATCTCTTATAGTTTCCGAGATATGGACTATCGATAATTTACACCTTAGGCTCTGCTTCTAACTTGGGCCCAAATTGTAAAATGGTCTTATCTATTGCCGATTTCGTTCCAATTCACATTCCAAGTAATATTCGGCATGCTAATTACATTGCCGGTTGCCAAATTGCATTATCTCTTATAGTTTCCGAGATATGGACTATCGATAATTTACACCTTAGGCTCTGCTTCTAACTTGGGCCCAAATTGTAAAATGGTCTTATCTATTGGCGATTTCATTCCAATTCACATTCCAAGTAATATTCGGCATGCTAATTACATTGCCGGTTGCCAAATTGCATTATCTCTTATAGTTTCCGAGATATGGACTATCGATAATTTACACCTTAGGCTCTGCTTCTAACTTGGGCCCAAATTGTAAAATGGTCTTATCTATTGGCGATTTCGTTCCAATTCACATTCCAAGTAATATTCGGCATGCTAATTACATTGCCGGTTGCCAAATTGCATTATCTCTTGTAGTTTCCGAGATATGGACTATCGATAATTTACACCTTAGGCTCTGCTTCTAACTTGGGCCCAAATTGTAAAATCGCCTTATCTATTGGCGATTTCGTTCCAATTCCCATTCCAAGTAATATTCGGCATGCTAATTACATTGCCGGTTGCCAAATTGCATTATCTCTTATAGTTTCCGAGATATGGACTATCGATAATTTACACCTTAGGCTCTGCTTCTAACTTGGGCCCAAATTGTAAAATGGTCTTATCTATTGCCGATTTCGTTCCAATTCACATTCCAAGTAATATTCGGCATGCTAATTACATTGCCGGTTGCCAAATTGCATTATCTCTTATAGTTTCCGAGATATGGACTATCGATAATTTACACCTTAGGCTCTGCTTCTAACTTGGGCCCAAATTGTAAAATGATCTTATCTATTGGCGATTTCATTCCAATTCACATTCCAAGTAATATTCGGCATGCTAATTACATTGCCGGTTGCCAAATTGCATTATCTCTTGTAGTTTCCGAGATATGGACTATCGATAATTTACACCTTAGGCTCTGCTTCTAACTTGGGCCCAAATTGTAAAATCGCCTTATCTATTGGCGATTTCGTTCCAATTCACATTCCAAGTAATATTCGGCATGCTAATTACATTGCCGGTTGCCAAATTGCATTATCTCTTATAGTTTCCGAGATATGGACTATCGATAATTTACACCTTAGGCTCTGCTTCTAACTTGGGCCCAAATTGTAAAATGTTCTTACCTATTGGCGATTTCGTTCCAATTCACATTCCAAGTAATATTCGGCATGCTAATTACATTTCCGGTTGCCAAATTGCATTATCTCTTATAGTTTCCGAGATATGGACTATCGATAATTTACACCTTAGGCTCTGCTTCTAACTTGGGCTCAAATTGTAAAATGGTCTTATCTATTGGCGATTTCGTTCCAATTCACATTCCAAGTAATATTCGGCATGCTAATTACATTGCCGGCTGCAAATTGCATTATCTCTTGTAGTTTCCAAGATATGGACTATCGATAATTTACACCTTAGGCTCTGCTTCTAACTTGGGCCCAAATTGTAAAATCGCCTTATCTATTGGCGATTTCGTTCCAATTCACATTCCAAGTAATATTCGGCATGCTAATTACATTGCCGGTTGCCAAATTGCATTATCTCTTATAGTTTCCGAGATATGGACTATCGATAATTTACACCTTAGGCTCTGCTTCTAACTTGGGCCCAAATTGTAAAATGGTCTTATCTATTGCCGATTTCGTTCCAATTCACATTCCAAGTAATATTCGGCATGCTAATTACATTGCCGGTTGCCAAATTGCATTATCTCTTATAGTTTCCGAGATATGGACTATCGATAATTTACACCTTAGGCTCTGCTTCTAACTTGGGCCCAAATTGTAAAATCGCCTTATCTATTGGCGATTTCGTTCCAATTCACATTCCAAGTAATATTCGGCATGCTAATTACATTGCCGGTTGCCAAATTGCATTATCTCTTGTAGTTTCCGAGATATGGACTATCGATAATTTACACCTTAGGCTCTGCTTCTAACTTGGGCCCAAATTGTAAAATCGCCTTATCTATTGGCGATTTCGTTCCAATTCACATTCCAAGTAATATTCGGCATGCTAATTACATTGCCGGTTGCCAAATTGCATTATCTCTTATAGTTTCCGAGATATGGACTATCGATAATTTACACCTTAGGCTCTGCTTCTAACTTGGGCCCAAATTGTAAAATGGTCTTACCTATTGGCGATTTCGTTCCAATTCACATTCCAAGTAATATTCGGCATGCTAATTACATTGCCGGTTGCCAAATTGCATTATCTCTTATAGTTTCCGAGATATGGACTATCGATAATTTACACCTTAGGCTCTGCTTCTAACTTGGGCCCAAATTGTAAAATTGTCTTATCTATTGGCGATTTCGTTCCAATTCACATTCCAAGTAATATTCGGCATGCTAATTACATTGCCGGTTGCCAAATTGAATTATCTCCTATAGTTTCCGAGATATGGACTATCGATAATTTACACCTTAGGCTCTGCTTCTAACTTGGGCCCAAATTGTAAAATGGTCTTACCTATTGGCGATTTCGTTCCAATTCACATTCCAAGTAATATTCGGCATGCTAATTACATTGCCGGTGGCCAAGTTGCATTATCTCTTATAGTTTCCGAGATATGGACTATCGATAACTTACACCTTAGGCTCTGCTTCTAACTTGGGCCCAAATTGTAAAATTGTCTTATCTATTGGCGATTTCGTTCCAATTCACATTCCAAGTAATATTCGGCATGCTAATTACATTGCCGGTTGCCAAATTGAATTATCTCCTATAGTTTCCGAGATATGGACTATCGATAATTTACACCTTAGGCTCTGCTTCTAACTTGGGCCCAAATTGTAAAATGGTCTTACCTATTGGCGATTTCGTTCCAATTCACATTCCAAGTAATATTCGGCATGCTAATTACATTGCCGGTTCCCAAATTGCATTATCTCTTATAGTTTCCGAGATATGGACTATCGATTATTTTTAACCTTAGGCTATGCTTCTAACTTGGGCCCAAATTGTAAAATGGTCTTACCTATTGGCGATTTCGTTCCAATTCACATTCCAAGTAATATTCGGCATGCTAATTACATTGCCGGTTCCCAAATTGCATTATCTCTTATAGTTTCCGAGATATGGACTATCGATTATTTTTAACCTTAGGCTATGCTTCTAACTTGGGCCCAAACTGTAAAATGGTCTTACCTATTGGCGATTTCGTTCCAATTCACATTCCAAGTAATATTCGGCATGCTAATTACATTGCCGGTTCCCAAATTGCATTATCTCTTATAGTTTCCGAGATATGGACTATCGATTATTTTTAACCTTAGGCTATGCTTCTAACTTGGGCCCAAATTGTAAAATGGTCTTACCTATTGGCGATTTCGTTCCAATTCACATTCCAAGTAATATTCGGCATGCTAATTACATTGCCGGTTCCCAAATTGCATTATCTCTTATAGTTTCCGAGATATGGACTATCGATTATTTTTAACCTTAGGCTATGCTTCTAACTTGGGCCCAAATTGTAAAATGGTCTTACCTATTGGCGATTTCGTTCCAATTCACATTCCAAGTAATATTCGGCATGCTAATTACATTGCCGGTTCCCAAATTGCATTATCTCTTATAGTTTCCGAGATATGGACTATCGATTATTTTTAACCTTAGGCTATGCTTCTAACTTGGGCCCAAACTGTAAAATGGTCTTATCTATTGGCGATTTCGTTCCAATTCACATTCCAAGTAGTATTCGGCATGCTAATTACATTGCCGGTTGCCAAATTGCATTATCTCTTATAGTTTCCGAGATATGGACTATCGATAATTTACACCTTAGGCTCTGCTTCTAACTTGGGCCCAAATTGTAAAATGGTCTTATCTATTGGCGATTTCGTCCCAATTCACATTCCAAGTAATATTCGGCATGCTAACTACATTGCCGGTTGCGAAATTGCATTATCTCTTATAGTTTCCGAGATATGGACTATCGATAATTTACACCTTAGGCTCTGCTTCTAACTTGGGCCCAAATTGTAAAATGGTCTTATCTATTGGCGATTTCGTTCCAATTCACATTCCAAGTAATATTCGGCATGCTAATTACATTGCCGGTTGCCAAATTGCATTATCTCTTTTAGTTTCCGAGATATGGACTATCGATAATTTACACCTTAGGCTCTGCTTCTAACTTGGGCCCAAATAGTAAAATGGTCTTATCTATTGGCGATTTCGTTCCAATTCACATTCCAAGTAACATTCGGCATGCTAATTACATTGCCGGTTGCCAAATTGCATTATCTCTTATAGTTTCCGAGATATGGATTATCGATAATTTACACCTTAGGCTCTGCTTCTAACTTGGGCCCAAATTGTAAAATGGCCTTATCTATTGGCGATTTCGTTCCAATTCACATTCCAAGTAATATTCGGCATGCTAATTACATTGCCGGTTGCCAAATTGCATTATCTCTTATAGTTTCCGAGATATGGACTATCGATAATTTACACCTTAGGCTCTGCTTCTAACTTGGGCCCAAATTGTTAAATGGTCTTATCTATTGGCGATTTCGTTCCAATTCACATTCCAAGTAATATTCGGCATGCTAATTACATTGCCGGTGGCCAAATTGAATTATCTCTTATAGTTTCCGAGATATGGACTATCGATAATTTACACCTTAGGCTCTGCTTCTAACTTGGGCCCAAATTGTAAAATGGTCTTACCTATTGGCGATTTCGTTCCAATTCACATTCCAAGTAATATTCGGCATGCTAATTACATTGCCGGTTGCCAAATTGCATTATCTCTTATAGTTTCCGAGATATGGACTATCGATAATTTACACCTTAGGCTCTGCTTCTAACTTGGGCCCAAATTGTAAAATGGTCTTATCTATTGGCGATTTCGTTCCAATTCACATTCCAAGTAATATTCGGCATGCTAATTACATTGCCGGTTGCCAAATTGCATTATCTCTTATAGTTTCCGAGATATGGACTATCGAATATTTACACCTTAGGCTCTGCTTCTAACTTGGGCCCAAATTGTAAAATGGTCTTCTCTATTGGCGATTTCGTTCCAATTCACATTCCAAGTAATATTCGGCATGCTAATTACATTGCCGGTGGCCAAGTTGCATTATCTCTTATAGTTTCCGAGATATGGACTATCGATAATTTACACCTTAGGCTCTGCTTCTAACTTGGGCCCAAATTGTAAAATGGTCTTATCTATTGGCGATTTCGTTCCAATTCACATTCCAAGTAATATTCGGCATGCTAATTACATTGCCGGTTCCCAAATTGCATTATCTCTTATAGTTTCCGAGATATGGACTATCGATTATTTTTAACCTTAGGCTCTGCTTCTAACTTGGGCCCAAACTGTAAAATGGTCTTATCTATTGGCGATTTCGTTCCAATTCACATTCCAAGTAGTATTCGGCATGCTAATTACATTGCCGGTTGCCAAATTGCATTATCTCTTATAGTTTCCGAGATATGGACTATCGATAATTTACACCTTAGGCTCTGCTTCTAATTTGGGCCCAAATTGTAAAATGGTCTTATCTATTGGCGATTTCGTACCAATTCACATTCCAAGTAATATTCGGCATGCTAATTACATTGCCAGTTGCCAAATTGCATTATCTCTTATAGTTTCCGAGATATGGACTATGGATAATTTACACCTTAGGCTCTGCTTCTAACTTGGGCCCAAATTGTAAAATGGTCTTATCTATTGGCGATTTCGTTCCAATTCACATTCCAAGTAATATTCGGCATGCTAATTACATTGCCGGTTGCCAAATTGCATTATCACTTATAGTTTCCGAGATATGGACTATCGATAATTTACACCTTAGGCTCTGCTTCTAACTTGGGCCCAAATTGTAAAATGGTCTTATCTATTGGCGATTTCGTTCCAATTCACATTCCAAGTAATATTCGGCATGCTAATTACATTGCCGGTTGCCAAATTGCATTATCTCTTATAGTTTCCGAGATATGGACTATCGATAATTTACACCTTAGGCTCTGCTTCTAACTTGGGCCCAAATTGTAAAAAGGTCTTATCTATTGGCGATTTCGTTCCAATTCACATTCCAAGTAATATTCGGCATGCTAATTACATTGCCGGTTGCCAAATTGCATTATCTCTTATAGTTTCCGAGATATGGACTATCGATAATTTACACCTTAGGCTCTGCTTCTAACTTGGGCCCAAATTGTAAAATGGTCTTATCTATTGGCGATTTCGTTCCAATTCACATTCCAAGTAGTATTCGGCATGCTAATTACATTGCCGGTTGCCAAATTGCATTATCTCTTATAGTTTCCGAGATATGGACTATCATTAATTTACACCTTAGGCTCTGCTTCTAACTTGGGCCCAAATTGTAAAATGGCCTTATCTATTGGCGATTTCGTTCCAATTCACATTCCAAGTAATACTCGGCATGCTGATTACATTGCCGGTTGCCAAATTGTATTATCTCTTATAGTTTCAGAGATATGGACTATCGATAATTTACACCTTAGGCTCTGCTTCTAACTTGGGCCCAAATTGTAAAATGGTCTTATCTATTGGCGATTTCGTTCCAATTCACATTCCAAGTAATATTCGGCATGCTAATTACATTGCCGGTTGCCAAATTGCATTATCTCTTATAGTTTCCGAGATATGGACTATCGATAATTTACACCTTAGGCTCTGCTTCTAACTTGGGCCCAAATTGTAAAATGGTCTTATCTATTGGCGATTTCGTTCCAATTCACATTCCAAGTAATATTCGGCATGTTAATTAAATTGCCGGTTGCCAAATTGCATTATCTCTTATAGTTTCCGAGATATGGATTATCGATAATTTACACCTTAGGCTCTGCTTCTAACTTGGGCCCAAATTGTAAAATCGTCTTATCTATTGGCGATTTCGTTCCAATTCACTTTCCAAGTAATATTCGGCATGCTAATTACATTGCCGGTTGCCAAATTGCATTATCTCTTATAGTTTCCGAGATATGGACTATCGATAATTTACACCTTAGGCTCTGCTTCTAACTTGGGCCCAAATTGTAAAATGGTCTTATCTATTGGCGATTTCGTTCCAATTCACATTCCAAGTAATATTCGGCATGCTAATTACATTGCCGGTTGCCAAATTGAATTATCTCCTATAGTTTCCGAGATATGGACTATCGATAATTTACACCTTAGGCTCTGCTTCTAACTTCGGCCCAAATTGTAAAATGGTCTTACCTATTGGCGATTTCGTTCCAATTCACATTCCAAGTAATATTCGGCATGCTAATTACATTGCCGGTGGCCAAGTTGCATTATCTCTTATAGTTTCCGAGATATGGACTATCGATAATTTACACCTTAGGCTCTGCTTCTAACTTGGACCCAAATTGTAAAATGGTCTTATCTATTGGCGATTTCGTTCCAATTCACATTCCAAGTAATATTCGGCATGCTAATTACTTTGCCGGTTCCCAAATTGCATTATCTCTTATAGTTTCCGAGATATGGACTATCGATTATTTTTTACCTTAGGCTCTGCTTCTAACTTGGGCCCAAACTGTAAAATGGTTTTATCTATTGGCGATTTCGTTCCAATTCACATTCCAAGTAGTATTAGGCATGCTAATTACATTGCCGGTTGCCAAATTGCATTATCTCTTATAGTTTCCGAGATATGGACTATCGATAATTTACACCTTAGGCTCTGCTTCTAACTTGGGCCCAAATTGTAAAATGCTCTTATCTATTGGCGATTTCGTTCCAATTCACTGTCCAAGTAATATTCGGCATGCTAATTACATTGCCGGTTGCCAAATTGAATTATCTCTTATAGTTTCCGAGATATGGACTATCGATAATTTACACCTTAGGCTCTGCTTCTAACTTGGGCCCAAATTGTAAAATGGTCTTATCTATTGGCGATTTCGTTCCAATTCACATTCCAAGTACTATTCGGCATGCTAATTACATTGCCGGTTGCCAAATTGCATTATCTCTTATAGTTTCCGAGATATGGACTATCGATAATTTACACCTTAGGCTCTGCTTCTAACTTGGGCCCAAATTGTAAAATTGTCTTATCTATTGGCGATTTCGTTCCAATTCACATTCCAAGTAATATTCGGCATGCTAATTACATTGCCGGTTGCCAAATTGCATTATCTCTTATAGTTTCCGAGATATGGACTATCGATAATTTACACCTTAGGCTCTGCTTCTAACTTGGGCCCAAATTGTAAAATGGCCTTATCTATTGGCGATTTCGTTCCAATTCACATTCCAAGTAATATTCGGCATGCTAATTAAATTGCCGGTTGCCAAATTGCATTATCTCTTATAGTTTCCGAGATATGGACTATCGATAATTTACACCTTAGGCTCTGCTTCTAACTTGGGCCCAAATTGTAAAATGGTCTTATCTATTGGCGATTTCGTTCCAATTCACATTCCAAGTAATATTCGGCATGCTAATTACATTGCCGGTTGCCAAATTGCATTATCTCTTATAGTTTCCGAGATATGGACTATCGATAATTTACACCTTAGGCTCTGCTTCTAACTTGGGCCCTAATTGTAAAATGGTCTTATCTATTGGCGATTTCGTTCCAATTCACATTCCAAGTAATATTAGGCATGCTAATTACATTGCCGGTTGCCAAATTGCATTATCTCTTATAGTTTCCGAGATATGGACTATCGATAATTTACACCTTAGGCTCTGCTTCTAACTTGGGCCCAAATTGTAATATGGTCTTATCTATTGGCGATTTCGTTCCAATTCACACTCCAAGTAATATTCGGCATGCTAATTACATTGCCGGTTGCCAAATTGCATTATCTCTTATAGTTTTCGAGATATGGACTATCAATAATTTACACCTTAGGCTCTGCTTCTAACTTGGGCCCAAATTGTAAAATGGTCTTATCTATTGGCGATTTCGTTCCAATTCACATTCCAAGTAATATTCGGCATGCTAATTACATTGCCGGTTGCCAAATTGCATTATCTCTTATAGTTTCCGAGATATGGACTATGGATAATTTACACCTTAGGCTCTGCTCCTAACTTGGGCCCAAATTGTAAAATGGTCTTATCTATTGGCGATTTCGTTCCAATTCACATTCCAAATAATATTCGGCATGCTAATTACATTGCCGGTTGCCAAATTGCATTATCTCTTATAGTTTCCGAGATATGGACTATCGATAATTTTCACCTTAGGCTCTGCTTCTAACTTGGGCCCAAATTGTAAAATGGTCTTATCTATTGGCGATTTCGTTCCAATTCACATTCCAAGTAATATTCGGCATGCTAATTACATTCCCGGTTGCCAAATTGCATTATCTCTTATAGTTTCCGAGATATGGACTATCGATAATTTACACCTTAGGCTCTGCTTCTAACTTGGGCCCAAATTGTAAAATCGTCTTATCTATTGGCGATTTCGTTCCAATTCACATTCCAAGTAATATTCGGCATGCTAATTACATTGCCGGTTGCCAAATTGCATTATCTCTAATAGTTTCCGAGATATGGACTATCGGTAATTTACACCTTAGGCTCTGCTTCTAACTTGGGCCCAAATTGTAAAATGGTCTTATCTATTGGCGATTTCGTTCCAATTCACATTCCAAGTAATATTCGGCATGCTAATTACATTGCCGGTTGCCAAATTGCATTATCTCTTATAGTTTCCGAGATATGGACTATCGATAATTTACACCTTAGGCTCTGCTTCTAACTTGGGCCCAAATTGTAAAATGGTCTTATCTATTGCCGATATCGTTCCAATTCACATTCCAAGTAATATTCGGCATGCTAATTACATTGCCGGTTGCCAAATTGCATTATCTCTTATAGTTTCCGAGATATGGACTATCGATAATTTACACCTTAGGCTCTGCTTCTAACTTGGGCCCAAATTGTAAAATGGTCTTATCTATTGGCGATTTCATTCCAATTCACATTCCAAGTAATATTCGGCATGCTAATTACATTGCCGGTTGCCAAATTGCATTATCTCTTATAGTTTTCTAGATATGGACTATCGATAATTTACACCTTAGGCTCTGCTTCTAACTTGGGCCCAAATTGTAAAATGGTCTTATCTATTGGCGATTTCGTTCCAATTCACATTCCAAGTAATATTCGGCATGCTAATTACATTGCCGGTTGCCAAATTGCATTATCTCTTGTAGTTTCCGAGATATGGACTATCGATAATTTACACCTTAGGCTCTGCTTCTAACTTGGGCCTAAATTGTAAAATCGCCTTATCTATTGGCGCTTTCGTTCCAATTCACATTCCAAGTAATATTCGGCATGCTAATTACATTGCCGGTTGCCAAATTGCATTATCTCTTATAGTTTCCGAGATATGGACTATCGATAATTTACACCTTAGGCTCTGCTTCTAACTTGGGCCCAAATTGTAAAATGGTCTTATCTATTGCCGATTTCGTTCCAATTCACATTCCAAGTAATATTCGGCATGCTAATTACATTGCCGGTTGCCAAATTGCATTATCTCTTATAGTTTCCGAGATATGGACTATCGATAATTTACACCTTAGGCTCTGCTTCTAACTTGGGCCTAAATTGTAAAATGGTCTTATCTATTGGCGATTTCATTCCAATTCACATTCCAAGTAATATTCGGCATGCTAATTACATTGCCGGTTGCCAAATTGCATTATCTCTTGTAGTTTCCGAGATATGGACTATCGATAATTTACACCTTAGGCTCTGCTACTAACTTGGGCCCAAATTGTAAAATCGCCTTATCTATTGGCGATTTCGTTCCAATTCACATTCCAAGTAATATTCGGCATGCTAATTACATTGCCGGTTGCCAAATTGCATTATCTCTTATAGTTTCCGAGATATGGACTATCGATAATTTACACCTTAGGCTCTGCTTCTAACTTGGGCCCAAATTGTGAAATGGTCTTACCTATTGGCGATTTCGTTCCAATTCACATTCCAAGTAATATTCGGCATGCTAATTACATTGCCGGTTACCAAATTGCATTATCTCTTATAGTTTCCGAGATATGGACTATCGATAATTTACACCTTAGGCTCTGCTTCTAACTTGGGCCCAAATTGTAAAATGGTCTTATCTATTGGCGATTTCGTTCCAATTCACATTCCAAGTAATATTCGGCATGCTAATTACATTGCCGGCTGCCAAATTGCATTATCTCTTGTAGTTTCCGAGATATGGACTATCGATAATTTACACCTTAGGCTCTGCTTCTAACTTGGGCCCAAATTGTAAAATCGCCTTATCTATTGGCGATTTCGTTCCAATTCACATTCCAAGTAATATTCGGCATGCTAATTACATTGCCGGTTGCCAAATTGCATTATCTCTTATAGTTTCCGAGATATGGACTATCGATAATTTACACCTTAGGCTCTGCTTCTAACTTGGGCCCAAATTGTAAAATCGCCTTATCTATTGGCGATTTCGTTCCAATTCACATTCCAAGTAATATTCGGCATGCTAATTACATTGCCGGTTGCCAAATTGCATTATCTCTTGTAGTTTCCGAGATATGGACTATCGATAATTTACACCTTAGGCTCTGCTTCTAACTTGGGCCCAAATTGTAAAATCGCCTTATCTATTGGCGATTTCGTTCCAATTCACATTCCAAGTAATATTCGGCATGCTAATTACATTGCCGGTTGCCAAATTGCATTATCTCTTATAGTTTCCGAGATATGGACTATCGATAATTTACATCTTAGGCTCTGCTTCTAACTTGGGCCCAAATTGTAAAATGGTCTTATCTATTGCCGATTTCGTTCCAATTCACATTCCAAGTAATATTCGGCATGCTAATTACATTGCCGGTTGCCAAATTGCATTATCTCTTATAGTTTCCGAGATATGGACTATCGATAATTTACACCTTAGGCTCTGCTTCTAACTTGGGCCCAAATTGTAAAATGGTCTTATCTATTGGCGATTTCATTCCAATTCACATTCCAAGTAATATTCGGCATGCTAATTACATTGCCGGTTGCCAAATTGCATTATCTCTTGTAGTTTCCGAGATATGGACTATCGATAATTTACACCTTAGGCTCTGCTTCTAACTTGGGCCCAAATTGTAAAATCGCCTTATCTATTGGCGATTTCGTTCCAATTCACATTCCAGGTAATATTCGGCATGCTAATTACATTGCCGGTTGCCAAATTGCATTATCTCTTATAGTTTCCGAGATATGGACTATCGATAATTTACACCTTAGGCTCTGCTTCTAACTTGGGCCCAAATTGTAAAATCGTCTTATCTATTGGCGATTTCGTTCCAATTCACATTCCAAGTAATATTCGGCATGCTAATTACATTGCCGGTTGCCAAATTGCATTATCTCTTATAGTTTCCGAGATATGGACTATCGATAATTTACACCTTAGGCTCTGCTTCTAACTTGGGCCCAAATTGTAAAATGGTCTTATCTATTGGCGATTTCGTTCCAATTCACATTCCAAGTAATATTCGGCATGCTAATTACATTGCCGGTTGCCAAATTGAATTATCTCCTATAGTTTCCGAGATATGGACTATCGATAATTTACACCTTAGGCTCTGCTTCTAACTTGGGCCCAAATTGTAAAATGGTCTTACCTATTGGCGATTTCGTTCCAATTCACATTCCAAGTAATATTCGGCATGCTAATTACATTGCCGGTGGCCAAGTTGCATTATCTCTTATAGTTTCCGAGATATGGACTATCGATAATTTACACCTTAGGCTCTGCTTCTAACTTGGGCCCAAATTGTAAAATGGTCTTATCTATTGGCGATTTCGTTCCAATTCACATTCCAAGTAATATTCGGCATGCTAATTACATTGCCGGTTCCCAAATTGCATTATCTCTTATAGTTTCCGAGATATGGACTATCGATTATTTTTAACCTTAGGCTATGCTTCTAACTTGGGCCCAAACTGTAAAATGGTCTTATCTATTGGCGATTTCGTTCCAATTCACATTCCAAGTAGTATTCGGCATGCTAATTACATTGCCGGTTGCCAAATTGCATTATCTCTTATAGTTTCCGAGATATGGACTATCGATAATTTACACCTTAGGCTCTGCTTCTAACTTGGGCCCAAATTGTAAAATGGTCTTATCTATTGGCGATTTCGTCCCAATTCACATTCCAAGTAATATTCGGCATGCTAATTACATTGCCGGTTGCGAAATTGCTTTATCTCTTATAGTTTCCGAGATATGGACTATCGATAATTTACACCTTAGGCTCTGCTTCTAACTTGGGCCCAAATTGTAAAATGGTCTTATCTATTGGCGATTTCGTTCCAATTCACATTCCAAGTAATATTCGGCATGCTAATTACATTGCCGGTTGCCAAATTGCATTATCTCTTATAGTTTCCGAGATATGGACTATCGATAATTTACACCTTAGGCTCTGCTTCTAACTTGGGCCCAAATTGTAAAATGGTCTTATCTATTGGCGATTTCGTTCCAATTCACATTCCAAGTAATATTCGGCATGCTAATTACATTGCCGGCTGCCAAATTGCATTATCTCTTGTAGTTTCCGAGATATGGACTATCGATAATTTACACCTTAGGCTCTGCTTCTAACTTGGGCCCAAATTGTAAAATCGCCTTATCTATTGGCGATTTCGTTCCAATTCACATTCCAAGTAATATTCGGCATGCTAATTACATTGCCGGTTGCCAAATTGCATTATCTCTTATAGTTTCCGAGATATGGACTATCGATAATTTACACCTTAGGCTCTGCTTCTAACTTGGGCCCAAATTGTAAAATGGTCTTATCTATTGCCGATTTCGTTCCAATTCACATTTCAAGTAATATTCGGCATGCTAATTACATTGCCGGTTGCCAAATTGCATTATCTCTTATAGTTTCCGAGATATGGACTATCGATAATTTACACCTTAGGCTCTGCTTCTAACTTGGGCCCAAATTGTAAAATGGTCTTATCTATTGGCGATTTCATTCCAATTCACATTCCAAGTAATATTCGGCATGCTAATTACATTGCCGGTTGCCAAATTGCATTATCTCTTGTAGTTTCCGAGATATGGACTATCGATAATTTACACCTTAGGCTCTGCTTCTAACTTGGGCCCAAATTGTAAAATCGCCTTATCTATTGGCGATTTCGTTCCAGTTCACATTCCAGGTAATATTCGGCATGCTAATTACATTGCCGGTTGCCAAATTGCATTATCTCTTATAGTTTCCGAGATATGGACTATCGATAATTTACACCTTAGGCTCTGCTTCTAACTTGGGCCCAAATTGTAAAATCGTCTTATCTATTGGCGATTTCGTTCCAATTCACATTCCAAGTAATATTCGGCATGCTAATTACATTGCCGGTTGCCAAATTGCATTATCTCTTATAGTTTCCGAGATATGGACTATCGATAATTTACACCTTAGGCTCTGCTTCTAACTTGGGCCCAAATTGTAAAATGGTCTTATCTATTGGCGATTTCGTTCCAATTCACATTCCAAGTAATATTCGGCATGCTAATTACATTGCCGTTTGCCAAATTGAATTATCTCCTATAGTTTCCGAGATATGGACTATCGATAATTTACACCTTAGGCTCTGCTTCTAACTTGGGCCCAAATTGTAAAATGGTCTTAACTATTGGCGATTTCGTTAAAATTCACATTCAAAGTAATATTCGGCATGCTAATTACATTGCCGGTGGCCAAGTTGCATTATCTCTTATAGTTTCCGAGATATGGACTATCGATAATTTACACCTTAGGCTCTGCTTCTAACTTGGGCCCAAATTGTAAAATGGTCTTATCTATTGGCGATTTCGTTCCAATTCACACTCCAAGTAGTATTCGGCATGCTAATTACATTGCCGGTTGCCAAATTGCATTATCTCTTATAGTTTCCGAGATATGGACTATCGATAATTTACACCTTAGGCTCTGCTTCTAACTTGGGCCCAAATTGTAAAATGGTCTTATCTATTGGCGATTTCGTCCCATTTCACATTCCAAGTAATATTCGGCATGCTAATTACATTGCCGGTTGCGAAATTGCTTTATCTCTTATAGTTTCCGAGATATGGACTATCGATAATTTACACCTTAGGCTCTGCTTCTAACTTGGGCCCAAATTGTAAAATGGTCTTATCTATTGGCGATTTCGTTCCAATTCACATTCCAAGTAATATTCGGCATGCTAATTACATTGCCGGTTGCCAAATTGCATTATCTCTTTTAGTTTCCGAGATATGGACTATCGATAATTTACACCTTAGGCTCTGCTTCTAACTTGGGCCCAAATTGTAAAATGGTCTTATCTATTGGCGATTTCGTTCCAATTCACATTCCAAGTAACATTCGGCATGCTAATTACATTGCCGGTTGCCAAATTGCATTATCTCTTATAGTTTCCGAGATATGGATTATCGGTAATTTACACCTTAGGCTCTGCTTCTAACTTGGGCCCAAATTGTAAAATGGCCTTATCTATTGGCGATTTCGTTCCAATTCACATTCCAAGTAATATTCGGCATGCTAATTACATTGCCGGTGGCCAAATTGAATTATCTCTTATAGTTTCCGAGATATGGACTATCGATTATTTTTAACCTTAGGCTATGCTTCTAACTTGGGCCCAAACTGTAAAATGGTCTTATCTATTGGCGATTTCGTTCCAATTCACACTCCAAGTAGTATTCGGCATGCTAATTACATTGCCGGTTGCCAAATTGCATTATCTCTTATAGTTTCCGAGATATGGACTATCGATAATTTACACCTTAGGCTCTGCTTCTAACTTGGGCCCAAATTGTAAAATGGTCTTATCTATTGGCGATTTCGTCCCATTTCACATTCCAAGTAATATTCGGCATGCTAATTACATTGC
This sequence comes from Rhynchophorus ferrugineus, assembly GCF_030347505.1. NCBI lineage: Eukaryota > Metazoa > Arthropoda > Insecta > Coleoptera > Curculionidae > Rhynchophorus > Rhynchophorus ferrugineus. The sequence goes on along the minus strand of NW_027472710.1, from coordinate 10,110 downwards.
CGGTTGCGAAATTGCTTTATCTCTTATAGTTTCCGAGATATGGACTATCGATAATTTACACCTTAGGCTCTGCTTCTAACTTGGGCCCAAATTGTAAAATGGTCTTATCTATTGGCGATTTCGTTCCAATTCACATTCCAAGTAATATTCGGCATGCTAATTACATTGCCGGTTGCCAAATTGCATTATCTCTTTTAGTTTCCGAGATATGGACTATCGATAATTTACACCTTAGGCTCTGCTTCTAACTTGGGCCCAAATTGTAAAATGGTCTTATCTATTGGCGATTTCGTTCCAATTCACATTCCAAGTAACATTCGGCATGCTAATTACATTGCCGGTTGCCAAATTGCATTATCTCTTATAGTTTCCGAGATATGGACTATCGGTAATTTACACCTTAGGCTCTGCTTCTAACTTGGGCCCAAATTGTAAAATGGCCTTATCTATTGGCGATTTCGTTCCAATTCACATTCCAAGTAATATTCGGCATGCTAATTACATTGCCGGTGGCCAAATTGAATTATCTCTTATAGTTTCCGAGATATGGACTATCGATAATTTACACCTTAGGCTCTGCTTCTAACTTGGGCCCAAATTGTAAAATGGTCTTACCTATTGGCGATTTCGTTCCAATTCACATTCCAAGTAATATTCGGCATGCTAATTACATTGCCGGTTGCCAAATTGCATTATCTCTTATAGTTTCCGAGATATGGACTATCGATAATTTACACCTTAATCTCTGCTTCTAACTTGGGCCCAAATTTTAAAATGGCCTTATCTATTGGCGATTTCGTTCCAATTCACATTCCAAGTAATATTCGGCATGCTAATTACATTGCCAGTTGCCAAATTGCATTATCTCTTATAGTTTCCGAGATATGGACTATGGATAATTTACACCTTAGGCTCTGCTTCTAACTTGGGCCCAAATTGTAAAATGGTCTTATCTATTGCCGATTTCGTTCCAATTCACATTCCAAGTAATATTCGGCATGCTAATTACATTGCCGGTTGCCAAATTGCATTATCTCTTATAGTTTCCGAGATATGGACTATCGATAATTTACACATTAGGCTCTGCTTCTAACTTGGGCCCAAATTGTAAAATGGTCTTATCTATTGGCGAATTCATTCCAATTCACATTCCAAGTAATATTCGGCATGCTAATTACATTGCCGGTTGCCAAATTGCATTATCTCTTATAGTTTCCGGGATATGGACTATCGATAATTTACACCTTAGGCTCTGCTTCTAACTTGGGCCCAAATTGTAAAATGGTCTTATCTATTGGCGATTTCGTTCCAATTCACATTCCAAGTAATATTCGGCATGCTAATTACATTGCCGGTTGCCAAATTGCATTATCTCTTATAGTTTCCGAGATATGGCCTATCGATAATTTACACCTTAGGCTCTGCTTCTAACTTGGGCCCAAATTGTAAAATGGTCTTATCTATTGGCGATTTCGTTCCAATTCACATTCCAAGTAATATTCGGCATGCTAATTACATTGCCGGTTGCCAAATTGCATTATCTCTTATAGTTTCCGAGATATGGACTATCGATAATTTACACCTTAGGCTCTGCTTCTAACTTGGGCCCAAATTGTAAAATCGTCTTATCTATTGGCGATTTCGTTCCAATTCACATTCCAAGTAATATTCGGCATGCTAATTACATTGCCGGTTGCCAAATTGCATTATCTCTTATAGTTTCCGAGATATGGATTATCGATAATTTACACCTTAGGCTCTGCTTCTAACTTGGGCCCAAATTGTAAAATGGTCTTATCTATTGGCGATTTCGTTCCAATTCACATTCCAAGTAATATTCGGCATGCTAATTACATTGCCGGTTGCCAAATTGAATTATCTCTTATAGTTTCCGAGATATGGACTATCGATAATTTACACCTTAGGCTCTGCTTCTAACTTGGGCCCAAATTGTAAAATGGTCTTATCTATTGGCGATTTCGTCCCAATTCACATTCCAAGTAATATTCGGCATGCTAACTACATTGCCGGTTGCGAAATTGCATTATCTCTTATAGTTTCCGAGATATGGACTATCGATAATTTACACCTTAGGCTCTGCTTCTAACTTGGGCCCAAATTGTAAAATGGTCTTATCTATTGGCGATTTCGTTCCAATTCACATTCCAAGTAATATTCGGCATGCTAATTACATTGCCGGTTGCCAAATTGCATTATCTCTTTTAGTTTCCGAGATATGGACTATCGATAATTTACACCTTAGGCTCTGCTTCTAACTTGGGCCCAAATTGTAAAATGGTCTTATCTATTGGCGATTTCGTTCCAATTCACATTCCAAGTAACATTCGGCATGCTAATTACATTGCCGGTTGCCAAATTGCATTATCTCTTATAGTTTCCGAGATATGGATTATCGATAATTTACACCTTAGGCTCTGCTTCTAACTTGGGCCCAAATTGTAAAATGGCCTTATCTATTGGCGATTTCGTTCCAATTCACATTCCAAGTAATATTCGGCATGCTAATTACATTGCCGGTTGCCAAATTGCATTATCTCTTATAGTTTCCGAGATATGGACTATCGATAATTTACACCTTAGGCTCTGCTTCTAACTTGGGCCCAAATTGTTAAATGGTCTTATCTATTGGCGATTTCGTTCTAATTCATATTCCAAGTAATATTCGCCATGCTAATTACATTGCCGGTGGCCAAATTGAATTATCTCTTATAGTTTCCGAGATATGGACTATCGATAATTTACACCTTAGGCTCTGCTTCTAACTTGGGCCCAAATTGTAAAATGGTCTTACCTATTGGCGATTTCGTTCCAATTCACATTCCAAGTAATATTCGGCATGCTAATTACATTGCCGGTTGCCAAATTGCATTATCTCTTATAGTTTCCGAGATATGGACTATCGATAATTTACACCTTAGGCTCTGCTTCTAACTTGGGCCCAAATTGTAAAATGGTCTTATCTATTGGCGATTTCGTTCCAATTCACATTCCAAGTAATATTCGGCATGCTAATTACATTGCCGGTTGCCAAATTGCATTATCTCTTATAGTTTCCGAGATATGGACTATCGAATATTTACACCTTAGGCTCTGCTTCTAACTTGGGCCCAAATTGTAAAATGGTCTTCTCTATTGGCGATTTCGTTCCAATTCACATTCCAAGTAATATTCGGCATGCTAATTACATTGCCGGTGGCCAAGTTGCATTATCTCTTATAGTTTCCGAGATATGGACTATCGATAATTTACACCTTAGGCTCTGCTTCTAACTTGGGCCCAAATTGTAAAATGGTCTTATCTATTGGCGATTTCGTTCCAATTCACATTCCAAGTAATATTCGGCATGCTAATTACATTGCCGGTTCCCAAATTGCATTATCTCTTATAGTTTCCGAGATATGGACTATCGATTATTTTTAACCTTAGGCTCTGCTTCTAACTTGGGCCCAAACTGTAAAATGGTCTTATCTATTGGCGATTTCGTTCCAATTCACATTCCAAGTAGTATTCGGCATGCTAATTACATTGCCGGTTGCCAAATTGCATTATCTCTTATAGTTTCCGAGATATGGACTATCGATAATTTACACCTTAGGCTCTGCTTCTAATTTGGGCCCAAATTGTAAAATGGTCTTATCTATTGGCGATTTCGTACCAATTCACATTCCAAGTAATATTCGGCATGCTAATTACATTGCCAGTTGCCAAATTGCATTATCTCTTATAGTTTCCGAGATATGGACTATGGATAATTTACACCTTAGGCTCTGCTTCTAACTTGGGCCCAAATTGTAAAATGGTCTTATCTATTGGCGATTTCGTTCCAATTCACATTCCAAGTAATATTCGGCATGCTAATTACATTGCCGGTTGCCAAATTGCATTATCACTTATAGTTTCCGAGATATGGACTATCGATAATTTACACCTTAGGCTCTGCTTCTAACTTGGGCCCAAATTGTAAAATGGTCTTATCTATTGGCGATTTCGTTCCAATTCACATTCCAAGTAATATTCGGCATGCTAATTACATTGCCGGTTGCCAAATTGCATTATCTCTTATAGTTTCCGAGATATGGACTATCGATAATTTACACCTTAGGCTCTGCTTCTAACTTGGGCCCAAATTGTAAAATGGTCTTATCTATTGGCGATTTCGTTCCAATTCACATTCCAAGTAATATTCGGCATGCTAATTACATTGCCGGTTGCCAAATTGCATTATCTCTTATAGTTTCCGAGATATGGACTATCGATAATTTACACCTTAGGCTCTGCTTCTAACTTGGGCCCAAATTGTAAAATGGTCTTATCTATTGGCGATTTCGTTCCAATTCACATTCCAAGTAGTATTCGGCATGCTAATTACATTGCCGGTTGCCAAATTGCATTATCTCTTATAGTTTCCGAGATATGGACTATCATTAATTTACACCTTAGGCTCTGCTTCTAACTTGGGCCCAAATTGTAAAATGGCCTTTTCTATTGGCGATTTCGTTCCAATTCACATTCCAAGTAATACTCGGCATGCTGATTACATTGCCGGTTGCCAAATTGTATTATCTCTTATAGTTTCAGAGATATGGACTATCGATAATTTACACCTTAGGCTCTGCTTCTAACTTGGGCCCAAATTGTAAAATGGTCTTATCTATTGGCGATTTCGTTCCAATTCACATTCCAAGTAATATTCGGCATGCTAATTACATTGCCGGTTGCCAAATTGCATTATCTCTTATAGTTTCCGAGATATGGACTATCGATAATTTACACCTTAGGCTCTGCTTCTAACTTGGGCCCAAATTGTAAAATGGTCTTATCTATTGGCGATTTCGTTCCAATTCACATTCCAAGTAATATTCGGCATGTTAATTAAATTGCCGGTTGCCAAATTGCATTATCTCTTATAGTTTCCGAGATATGGATTATCGATAATTTACACCTTAGGCTCTGCTTCTAACTTGGGCAAAAATTGTAAAATCGTCTTATCTATTGGCGATTTCGTTCCAATTCACTTTCCAAGTAATATTCGGCATGCTAATTACATTGCCGGTTGCCAAATTGCATTATCTCTTATAGTTTCCGAGATATGGACTATCGATAATTTACACCTTAGGCTCTGCTTCTAACTTGGGCCCAAATTGTAAAATGGTCTTATCTATTGGCGATTTCGTTCCAATTCACATTCCAAGTAATATTCGGCATGCTAATTACATTGCCGGTTGCCAAATTGAATTATCTCCTATAGTTTCCGAGATATGGACTATCGATAATTTACACCTTAGGCTCTGCTTCTAACTTCGGCCCAAATTGTAAAATGGTCTTACCTATTGGCGATTTCGTTCCAATTCACATTCCAAGTAATATTCGGCATGCTAATTACATTGCCGGTGGCCAAGTTGCATTATCTCTTATAGTTCCGAGATATGGACTATCGATAATTTACACCATAGGCTCTGCTTCTAACTTGGACCCAAATTGTAAAATGGTCTTATCTATTGGCGATTTCGTTCCAATTCACATTCCAAGTAATATTCGGCATGCTAATTACTTTGCCGGTTCCCAAATTGCATTATCTCTTATAGTTTCCGAGATATGGACTATCGATTATTTTTAACCTTAGGCTCTGCTTCTAACTTGGGCCCAAACTGTAAAATGGTTTTATCTATTGGCGATTTCGTTCCAATTCACATTCCAAGTAGTATTAGGCATGCTAATTACATTGCCGGTTGCCAAATTGCATTATCTCTTATAGTTTCCGAGATATGGACTATCGATAATTTACACCTTAGGCTCTGCTTCTAACTTGGGCCCAAATTGTAAAATGCTCTTATCTATTGGCGATTTCGTTCCAATTCACTTTCCAAGTAATATTCGGCATGCTAATTACATTGCCGGTTGCCAAATTGAATTATCTCTTATAGTTTCCGAGATATGGACTATCGATAATTTACACCTTAGGCTCTGCTTCTAACTTGGGCCCAAATTGTAAAATGGTCTTATCTATTGGCGATTTCGTTCCAATTCACATTCCAAGTACTATTCGGCATGCTAATTACATTGCCGGTTGCCAAATTGCATTATATCTTTTAGTTTCCGAGATATGGACTATCGATAATTTACACCTTAGGCTCTGTTTCTAACTTGGACCCAAATTGTAAAATGGTCTTATCTATTGGCGATTTCGTTCCAATTCACATTCCAAGTAATATTCGGCATGCTAATTACATTGCCGGTTGCCAAATTGCATTATCTCTTATAGTTTCCGAGATATGGACTATCGATAATTTACACCTTAGGCTCTGCTTCTAACTTGGGCCCAAATTGTAAAATGGCCTTATCTATTGGCGATTTCGTTCCAATTCACATTCCAAGTAATATTCGGCATGCTAATTAAATTGCCGGTTGCCAAATTGCATTATCTCTTATAGTTTCCGAGATATGGACTATCGATAATTTACACCTTAGGCTCTGCTTCTAACTTGGGCCCAAATTGTAAAATGGTCTTATCTATTGGCGATTTCGGTCCAATTCACATTCCAAGTAATATTAGGCATGCTAATTACATTGCCGGTTGCCAAATTGCATTATCTCTTATAGTTTCCGAGATATGGACTATCGATAATTTACACCTTAGGCTCTGCTTCTAACTTGGGCCCAAATTGTAATATGGTCTTATCTATTGGCGATTTCGTTCCAATTCACATTCCAAGTAATATTCGGCATGCTAATTACATTGCCGGTTGCCAAATTGCATTATCCCTTATAGTTTCCGAGATATGGACTATCGATAATTTACACCTTAGGCTCTGCTTCTAACTTGGCCCCAAATTGTAAAATGGTCTTATCTATTGGCGATTTCGTTCCAATTCACATTCCAAGTAATATTCGGCATGCTAATTACATTGCCGGTTGCCAAATTGCATTATCTCTTATAGTTTCCGAGATATGGACTATCGATAATTTATACCTTACGCTCTGCTTCTAACTTGGGCCCAAATTGTAAAATGGTCTTATCTATTGGCGATTTCGTTCCAATTCACATTCCAAGTAATATTCGGCATGCTAATTACATTGCCGGTTGCCAAATTGCATTATCTCTTACAGTTTCCGAGATATGGACTATCGATAATTTACACCTTAGGCTCTGCTTCTAACTTGGGCCCAAATTGTAAAATGGTCTTATCTATTGGCGATTTCGTTCCAATTCACATTCCAAGTAATATTCGGCATGCTAATTACATTGCCTGTTGCCAAATTGCATTATCTCTTATAGTTTCCGAGATATGGACTATCGATAATTTACACCTTAGCCTCTGCTTCTAACTTGGGCCCAAATTGTAAAATGGTCTTATCTATTGGCGATTTCGTTCCAATTCACACTCCAAGTAATATTCGGCATGCTAATTACATTGCCGGTTGCCAAATTGCATTATCTCTTATAGTATCCGAGATATGGACTATCAATAATTTACACCTTAGGCTCTGCTTCTAACTTGGGCCCAAATTGTAAAATGGTCTTATCTATTGGCGATTTCGTTCCAATTCACATTCCAAGTAATATTCGGCATGCTAATTACATTGCCGGTTGCCAAATTGCATTATCTCTTATAGTTTCCGAGATATGGACTATGGATAATTTACACCTTAGGCTCTGCTCCTAACTTGGGCCCAAATTGTAAAATGGTCTTATCTATTGGCGATTTCGTTCCAATTCACATTCCAAATAATATTCGGCATGCTAATTACATTGCCGGTTGCCAAATTGCATTATCTCTTATAGTTTCCGAGATATGGACTATCGATAATTTACACCTTAGGCTCTGCTTCTAACTTGGGCCCAAATTGTAAAATGGTCTTATCTATTGGCGATTTCGTTCCAATTCACATTACAAGTAATATTCGGCATGCTAATTACATTCCCGGTTGCCAAATTGCATTATCTCTTATAGTTTCCGAGATATGGACTATCGATAATTTACACCTTAGGCTCTGCTTCTAACTTGGGCCCAAATTGTAAAATCGTCTTATCTATTGGCGATTTCGTTCCAATTCACATTCCAAGTAATATTCGGCATGCTAATTACATTGCGGTTGCCAAATTGCATTATCTCTAATAGTTTCCGAGATATGGACTATCGGTAATTTACACCTTAGGCTCTGCTTCTAACTTGGGCCCAAATTGTAAAATGGTCTTATCCATTGGCGATTTCGTTCCAATTCACATTCCAAGTAATATTCGGCATGCTAATTACATTGCCGGTTGCCAAATTGCATTATCTCTTATAGTTTCCGAGATATGGACTATCGATAATTTACACCTTAGGCTCTGCTTCTAACTTGGGCCCAAATTGTAAAATGGTCTTATCTATTGCCGATTTCGTTCCAATTCACATTCCAAGTAATATTCGGCATGCTAATTACATTGCCGGTTGCCAAATTGCATTATCTCTTATAGTTTCCGAGATATGGACTATCGATAATTTACACCTTAGGCTCTGCTTCTAACTTGGGCCCAAATTGTAAAATGGTCTTATCTATTGGCGATTTCATTCCAATTCACATTCCAAGTAATATTCGGCATGATAATTACATTGCCGGTTGCCAAATTGCATTATCTCTTATAGTTTTCTAGATATGGACTATCGATAATTTACACCTTAGGCTCTGCTTCTAACTTGGGCCCAAATTGTAAAATGGTCTTATCTATTGGCGATTTCGTTCCAATTCACATTCCAAGTAATATTCGGCATGCTAATTACATTGCCGGTTGCCAAATTGCATTATCTCTTGTAGTTTCCGAGATATGGACTATCGATAATTTACACCTTAGGCTCTGCTTCTAACTTGGGCCCAAATTGTAAAATCGCCTTATCTATTGGCGCTTTCGTTCCAATTCACATTCCAAGTAATATTCGGCATGCTAATTACATTGCCGGTTGCCAAATTGCATTATCTCTTATAGTTTCCGAGATATGGACTATCGATAATTTACACCTTAGGCTCTGCTTCTAACTTGGGCCCAAATTGTAAAATGGTCTTATCTATTGCCGATTTCGTTCCAATTCACATTCCAAGTAATATTCGGCATGCTAATTACATTGCCGGTTGCCAAATTGCATTATCTCTTATAGTTTCCGAGATATGGACTATCGATAATTTACACCTTAGGCTCTGCTTCTAACTTGGGCCTAAATTGTAAAATGGTCTTATCTATTGGCGATTTCATTCCAATTCACATTCCAAGTAATATTCGGCATGCTAATTACATTGCCGGTTGCCAAATTGCATTATCTCTTGTAGTTTCCGAGATATGGACTATCGATAATTTACACCTTAGGCTCTGCTTCTAACTTGGGCCCAAATTGTAAAATCGCCTTATCTATTGGCGATTTCGTTCCAATTCACATTCCAAGTAATATTCGGCATGCTAATTACATTGCCGGTTGCCAAATTGCATTATCTCTTATAGTTTCCGAGATATGGACTATCGATAATTTACACCTTAGGCTCTGCTTCTAACTTGGGCCCAAATTGTAAAATGGTCTTACCTATTGGCGATTTCGTTCCAATTCACATTCCAAGTAATATTCGGCATGCTAATTACATTGCCGGTTACCAAATTGCATTATCTCTTATAGTTTCCGAGATATGGACTATCGATAATTTACACCTTAGGCTCTGCTTCTAACTTGGGCCCAAATTGTAAAATGGTCTTATCTATTGGCGATTTCGTTCCAATTCACATTCCAAGTAATATTCGGCATGCTAATTACATTGCCGGCTGCCAAATTGCATTATCTCTTGTAGTTTCCGAGATATGGACTATCGATAATTTACACCTTAGGCTCTGCTTCTAACTTGGGCCCAAATTGTAAAATCGCCTTATCTATTGGCGATTTCGTTCCAATTCACATTCCAAGTAATATTCGGCATGCTAATTACATTGCCGGTTGCCAAATTGCATTATCTCTTATAGTTTCCGAGATATGGACTATCGATAATTTACACCTTAGGCTCTGCTTCTAACTTGGGCCCAAATTGTAAAATGGTCTTATCTATTGCCGATTCGTTCCAATTCACATTCCA